>NC_050071.1:30298410-30604983 GCF_009764565.3 Dermochelys coriacea | reverse complement strand
GTTACTGCAGCAAATTGTCTGGTCACTTTCTCTCGGCCCCAGCATCCTCTTTGCCCTTGCCTAAGGGCCTCAGCTGCAAACCCCAGCAGCCAGCCAGGACTTTCAATTGCTCCCCCCATCCCTGCTAGAAGCACTGCTCTGTCCAGGGTTCTGGCAGTTCTATCAGCCCTCCAAATATACAGTCCTTCCTCCCTGGGCTTCCAGCAGAGAACTGCCTTCTTCTGCCTTGCAGCTCCTTTTTTATACGGGAGCTGCTTGGCCCTGATGGGCTGCTCCCTTCAGCCCTTCTCTGATTGGCTGCCTCCTGCAGCCTCCCTGGGCTCTAATAACCCTTTAGAGCACAGAGTGGGGCAGGTGCCTCATCACACCTTGACTCTTTAGCTTAAGCTGTAACAATTTGTGATTTTATGTCCAGAGGTCCTGGTGTCTCAGCCAAGAGACCAGCCATCACAAATGTGTATGGGAAATGAAGTATCATTATCCCTCCTTCTGTACATCCTCTAGGCACAGGGGTTGTATCCAGCTAGAGGTACTGAAGATAGAGACTGCTCTCTGACAACATCCTCATAGGCACTGCCACCCCAAATGGGGCAAGGAGGTAGGGGCCATGTCCTTGCCCCACTCTGCACCAGCCAACATAATTGGCTGAATGCAAGGGAAGTAGCATGATGTTCAGTCCTAAGAGGTGTAACTGTGGCTGTAATCCCTTGGTACACCATGGGGAGGTGCTGCCCTGCACCAACCCCAGTACAGGCCAGTACCTAATAGTCACAATCTGTCCCAGTATCCCTCTGAAAGTAACTAGGATAGCTTGTCCCTTGCCCAAATGGAGTAGAAAGGAGTAAGGGCCAGCCCCAATGCACCCCAATCAATGGCTGCATTCAGTGTTCCAGACATCACCTCTGAGCATGCTGGAGAGAACAGGAATTCTATGCCTGATGCTCCCCTCTCTACCCATAAGTAAATGGAGGGGTGAGGGAGGACAGAGCCATGGCTGAGGATCTAGGACGTAACACATACATTTGAACACTAAATACTAGAGATTTGTTTCTTCTTTCTTAGCTCCCAGGGCCTGAGTCGAAGGACTGAAAAAGAGAACTCTGACCTCAGGTTTTGGCAGGTAAAAAAAGAAACTTCCGTTTGTTTTTAAAAATATATGTATTTGTAATTGTGACAGGGTGTGACTCATCACGCTAGCACCTCCTGCTGGTCCCCTTGCAAATCAGCTCCACAGGTCAGTACACCAACTCCCAGTGGTGTCTCACCTGTCATCACTAGCACAGTACTGCAGCCTGAATGTCCAGCCACTTCCGCAGTAGTGAGTGGGGGGAAGGAGGGGAACCCAGACCCACTCACTACTCCAGGTCCCAGCCCAGGGACCCTGTAGATGGCATCCACATGCTTCATCCCCTCCAACCTCTCAGTCTACTTCCCTTGGCCACTTCCCCCCAGCACCAGCTCCTTCTCCACCCTTATCTCTGGGCCTCAGCATGCCAGTCTTAGAAGCCAGCCAGGAGCATGCCCTCACTCCCCTGATCCTGCCCAGCACTGCTCTGTCCAAGGTGCTAGCTTTCTTCCTCCTGCAAGGCAGCCAGTCCTCCATCCTCAAGCTCCAGGGAGCAACTGAAGTTGCTCTGCCCTACAGTCCTTCTTATATGGGTCTCCCCGGCCCTGATTGGCTGCTCCTGACTGCCCCTCTCTAATTGGCTGCTTCCTGTGCAGCCTCCCTAGGGCTCTATTACCCTGTATGGGCCAGTGTGGGGCAGACACCCCATCACAGTAATATGTATACATTTATCGGTTTTTAAAGCCAAAGGGACCATGCTGATAATCTAGCCTGACCTCCTGTATAACACAGGCCACACATACATTGGTCAAACTGGACAGTCTCTACGTAAAAGAATAAATGAACACAAATCACACGTCAAGAATTATAACATTCAAAAACCAGTTGGAGAACACTTCAATCTCTCCGGTCACACGATTACAGACCTGAGAGTGGCTATCCTTCAACAAAAAAACTTCAAAAACAGACTCCAGTGAGAGACTGCTGAATTGGAATTAATTTGCAAACTGGATACAATTAACTTAGGCTTGAATAGAGACTGGGAGTGGATGGGCCATTACATAAAGTAAAACTATTTCCCCATGTTATTTCTCCCCCCACCCCACCCCCCACTGTTCCTCAGACGTTCTTGTTAACTGCTGGAAATGGTCCACTTTGATTATCACCACAATAGGTTTTCCTCCCTTCCCCCCCTCCTTCCTGCTGGTAATAGCTCCTCTTAAGTGATCACTCTCCTTACAATGTGTATGATAAAACCCATTGTTTCATGTTCTCTGTGTGTGTATATAAATCTCCCCACTGTATTTTCACTGAATGCATCCGATGAAGTGAGCTGTAGCTCACAAAAGCTTATGCTCAAATAAATTTGTTAGTCCCTAAGGTGCCACAAGTACTCCTTTTCTTTTTTGTGAATATAGACTAACATGGCTGCTACTCTGAAACAGGCCATAGAATTTCACCCAACTGATTTCAACATCGGGCCCAATATCTTGCTTTGAACTAGACTACAGCTTTTAGAAAGATACCCAGTCTTGCTTTAAAAACTCCAAGGCACAGAGAATTTAGCACATCTCTTCATATGCTGTTTAATGGTTAACTATAGTCACTTTTGAAAATGCATGTCTTATTTCTACTTTGAATTTTTCTAAGGCCTTGTCTACACTACACAGTTTTGTCAACAAAAGGCAGCTTTTGTCGACAAAACAGTGGAGGTATACAAACTGCAATGCTCCTCCCGCCGACGTAATAAAACTCCTCGACGAGAGGTGCTAGGACTTGTGTCTGTGTAGACACTGTGTTTCTTACATTGGCTGTTGGTGGTCATTCTTGCCAACAAGAAAGCCAGCTACAGGCTCCCCAGCCAGGCTGTTGCCACGTCTCTGCTCCAAGCCAGGCTGCCACCCAGGCTTCTGGCTTGGGCTGCTGCCTGGGGTCCCAGCTCCCTGCTGGGAGCACAGCAGCCAATTAGACTCCGGGACATGGATTTCCCTGCCAGAGGCGAGAAGCCTGCGGCAGCTTCCCACCCCTGGTCTCAGCTGGGAGCATGGAAGCAAGAAGTCCTGTGGAGCAGCTGGGCTCCCAGTGGGGAGTGGGCAGAGCTGAGAGCTATGGCTCTCAGTCCCTCATACTGCCCCTTTTCAGTCAGTGGAAGTGCTCCTGGTGAGGACCCCACCACCAATAGATGGAGGGTAGTGTGGACATCAGCCACCACAGTAATTAATGTAGTGGCTGTAAGTCGACCTAACAGAAGTCAATTTAAGATTATAGTGTAGACATAGCCTAAATTCAACATCCAGCCATTGGATCTTGTTATGCCTTTGTCTGCTAGATTAAAAAGCTCTCTAGCATCAGATATAAATAATCGTAAAGGCACACATTCAGTTACAGCAAAATCCTGCCACTTTTCTTCAGTCTTTATTCAAAACTCTCACTGACACCATTGCATTTCAAATTCTAACAAGTATTTGGAGCAAAAGTTCCCAGTATGACTCAGCAATACCATTCACCTGCAAATTACTGTTCACCTTCAGTTTTCAAAACTGTAAAGGTATTTTTGTCTGTGTTTTGCCCTTTAAGCTATAGAAATCTAATTTCCACCTCATCATTATTATTATCATTATCCCACTTGCTGGGATAATAAAAGTAATTAGTTTCCATGGATATAATTTTACACTTTTAAGATGATTAACTTCTGCTTCTTTCCCCCTTCAAGGATTCTATGGATGATAAAGTGCTGCTCTCTCAGTTAAGCCATTAGTAGCTTTAACCTCATTGGTTTACTTTTTCCTTAAAGCGTTACATGGCTTAAAAGAAGGGATGAAAGTAACTTAAAGGATTTACTGGTACGCCGGAGTCCTAAGTGGGAGCGTGGCCTCAACCGGAAGAGGTGATTTAAAGGTCCCAGGGCTCTGGCTGGGAGCCCTAGGACCTTTAAATCACCCCGCTGCAGAGGCGGCTGGGAGATCCAGGGCTCAGGGGTGAATTAAAGAGCCCGGGGCTCCTGGACGCCACAGAGCTCCGGGCATTTTAAATTCCTGCTGGAGCCCGGCTGCCAGAGCCCCGACTTTACTTTCACCTCTGCTTAAAAGCCATAGACTGCAGTTTAGCTGATAAATATATGACTGATAACTGAAGAACATTTGTCCTATTTATGGATATTATTATTATGGCTTGTTTTCTGAGTGGCTAATAGGCATACAACAAAAACTAAAATACTCTAATTAAGTGTAGTTTTAATTAAGTGCAATTCTTTGATAGAATAATAAACAAACAGAAAAGAGGATAAGCTTGTTGAGAAATAATCAATGCCCATATTTAAAAAAAAATTTGAAATAAGATTTAAAAATCTGGGGAAAGATTGCTTACACCATTCAATGCATCACCTTTAGAGTTGTGCAAATAGCTTTTTTGTTCCTCTGGTAATTCTAAAAAAATGTTTTGGGTTGAACCAAACACAGGTTTTTTCCAAATATTTGGTGTATCAAAATGTATTTTAAAAGAGTAGTTTTGGGTCTAACAGTGTTTTGTTTAGATGGAGCACTTAATGTTTACGAATATTTAAAAATAAAATTTAAGGAAGTTTCAAATTGAAAAGTAATTTTAAACTGAAAAATCAAAATGGTTCATTCTGAAAATATCAAAACAAAACACTGACTTTTCTGGATTCTGGACCTCCCCTCCCCCCCCCCCCACAGAAATAATTTGGCAAAACCAAAACAAGTTTGTGAAACATTTTGGTGATACCCAGGGCCGGCGCTAGGCACCAGCAAAACAAGCAGGTGCTTGGGGCGGCACATGTCTAGGGGCGGCATTCTGGTGCTGGCCATGCCGCCCCTAGAAATGTGCCCCCGCCGCCCCAGCTCGCCTCTGCTCAGCCTCTGCCTATTCCCCTGAGAACGCCACCGCTGCTCCGCTTCTTCCCCCTCCCAGGCTTGCAGCGCAAAACAGCTGTTTGGCGCGCCCAGCCTGGGAGGGAGCAAGGGAGGAGCAGCGTGGCGGTGCGCCTGGGGAAGGCGGCAGTGGTGGAGTTGGGGCAGGGAGCATTTCCTCTACCCCCCCTGTTACTTCCTGCACTCCCCCCCCCACCCTCACTCACCTCTGCTCCGCCTGTTCTCCTGAACACCCCGCTTCTCCCTCGCCTCAGACGGAGGGGGGAGAAGCGGAGCAGCAGTGTGTTCAGGGGAGCAGGCGGAGCGGAGGTGAGCTGTTGCGGGGGATAGCAGCAGAAAGCAATGGGGCGGGGGGGAATGCGGCATACCTGGGGAGGAGGTGGGGCCGGGGATTTGGGGAAAGGCTTGGGAAGGGGCAGAGTTGGGGCGGAGCAGGAGGAGGGCATAAAAAAAAGTGGGGGCAAAAATCCTAGAGCCAGCCCTGGTGATACCAAATCTGCAAAATGGTTTCACCGAAAGACTTCACCAGCTCTAATTTCATTACTTTAGTGCTTGCACAGGGAAAAGATCATGTTGACATCTTTAGGAACTATGCCATGCAAGGTCTGCATGTTCCAGGCCCGAATTCGCTTCCATTGCGTTTGAGTGTGCAGTGTGCACAAAATGAGCAGAGCGTTATCTGTTGTGAAAGGACATGGTGACACACGAAATATGAATTGAAAATTTATTTTTTTAAGAGTAATAAAATTTGTTACTTTTTGTGCTGGTGTCTTCTTGATATACACTTAAATATTGAATTTATTTCTTTTATTTGTTTTACTGGTCTACTTAACTGTCAGTCACACTTTCTGCAAAAATAGCTTATGATTTTCCATGGCTTCTTTTTGACTCTCCTCATAAAATCAGATAGGACAGAAGAGAGAGAGAGAGACCTGTTAGGCAGGGTACATATGGAAAGATTTAGAGGAAGCTATGTAATCTTTAAAGATGTTATTTGCAGGCTTAGATTTATAGCTCCCTGTCCAGTTTTGAAGTATCTTGAGCATGTTGTGCAATTGATTAGTATTCAATAGCATCCTTGTGCAACAACTTACAAATACATACAGGCATATAAATATGGGGCAAAAGTTACATAAAAGCGGCACTGCCTTTTGAATGTCTAGCCCTAAAAGAGTAAACAAGATTAACATTTTTTTTGTTGTTGTCATCTTTGGAAAACTGAGTCATTGATATTCAAGGTCACGGAAGCTGAATTACAATGCAGTACACTAATTTGTGATCAGCACCACTCTTTTTCATTACAAAAAGAGAACAGTCGACACCTATTGTTCATTTCCCTTTGAACAAACAGCATAAAAATGAAGCACTGTGTATCAATTAAAGCAACATTTTATTTGAATTATATTTCACATTTGGAAAAAGCTGTGAATAGAAAGCAAATGAACAGAAGTTAATTTCCCTTGGGAGAAAAAAATCTCATTTGAACATGACAATCATTTAACACAATTGTCCAGCTTCAGAGCCCTGTTCTAGCACAGATACAAGCACAAAAGGGAATGTATTAGATTGACAAATAGTTTCCCAAATAATTCCAAAAGTTATCCACTAATAGTTTGCAAATGTGGCAAATTAATTGCACCACTATTTAGAGGGTCTAACAGAGTGCTTGGAGAGCCAGGCAGCCAGCGGTAGGCCTACCTGATCTCCAGCCCTTTGCTTTCCTGATTGAGGTGCCTCAGTCTTTTAGGTGGTGGAGTATGGGAACCCAGGGCTTCCCTCTCCACCAAGTCCCAGCCTAGGGACCCATGTGAGTCATCCCCTGAACAGGGGTGCCCTCCAAGCAGGGAGTCTAAATCCACTGCCCAGTGCTACATCCTACCACTTTCTCTTCAGTTTTGGGCATGGCCCCATAACCCAATTCACTGAGGTGGCTTGCCTCCAGTAGCACCTCCCCTTGGAACTTGGGTGGCACCCTGCCACAGTCCCAGGCTCCTTCGGACAGGGTAGCTGTAAGTTTGGTAAGGCTGAACCCCACAATGTCTCTGTGCTTCAGTCATCCAGTTACCTCAGTTGCCAGTCTCCTCCCCAGTGGCCAAGGAGACAATACTTACTCCCTGGTGGCTGCCTTAGCTGGCAGGCTAGTGACCCTTCCTACCAGATAGGGAGACAGCTAGCTCCTGTCTCTTCAACATTCAGCCCTGACCGGAGCCAGACTCCCTCCTTTTCTGCCCCCTCCAGGCCTGGCATTGGATGCACATATAAAGGGATGGGGTTAACTGGATCCAACGGCTCTCTAACTCTTCCTGTGCTGACTAGCAGTTTCTCTGCTTCATCATAGGTCCTTACTATTTACTTGTTCAGAAGCATTCAAATGACCATCAGTTTACTCGTGAAAGTATTCATTAACTGCAGGAGCATCTGGATTTTTAGCAGAAGTTATTGTCTGAAAATTCACAATAAAAATGGCTTCTTAGTTCTTTGCTATCATCATTACTATTCTTCTATTTAAAAAATTTCAATCATCTAATCGGGGAACAGAAACAATACCATCTGACTTAGGTGACCAGTCATCACCTATTATGAATAGCAAATAATGAACTGTTGAAGTGAACAGTTCACACACACAAAACTAGCCTGAAATGTGTTTGCATAAAGCATTCAGCAAATATTTATAAATAAATACATTTTTTTAAAAATCAAAAAGTATCTGTGAGCAATTCAAGAACAGAGAAAAAGAATAATGCAACCAGCTTTATTAGCAAACAACCCCAACAGGTGTCCCTGACGAGAAAAGGTTTTCAAAGAATTCATGTTACTAATCTACTGAAAGGTGTGCCTCTTTCTTTCTTTCTTTCTTTTTCAAAAGTCAGTGAGAACTGTTGGATGTTCTGTGCTATTGAATGTCAGGTCAGTTATTTAGGAACCTAACTTTAGGCACTAATTTTTTAAAATCTAGGACTAAGAAAATTTCAAAAGTGATGTCTGTGGTATTTTATCATGTTGTCACTTCTGAATTTTACTTATGCCAAGATTTTCAAAGATGATTGCCTATATATAGTATGCATTTATGAAACTATTTTATCTTTCATTACTGTTTTGGAGCTCTGACAGTTTTGCAAGCTGAGGATCAGCCATTGTGTGTTTAAGGATATCAATCTCTCTTTATTCCATTTGCAAGTGTTACCTTCTTGTTCAAAGCACACACAGTGAAATGTTTTGTTCCATCATGGGGAGGGACATAATCTTATCTCAATGATAACACTGCATTCTGTAGTCTACGGAAATGTGTCAGCGTGGATAGCATTACAGGTTGGTTTGGTATATTTGCAGAAGAGCATACTAAAGCACTGTCTCTTGCTGACTGAGTAGAACATGTCAAAAAAAATTGACAAAACAGTTTTCTATCCAAAAACATGCAATTTTGTCAAACTAGAAACACTTTGTGGAAGCTTGTCAATTTCAGCAAAACTTTCCTATGGGAAAAAGTTGAAACATTTCATTTTGACTTTATTGTGTTGATTCATTTAAACATTTATATTATATTTTTTAAATTATGTATATATTTAATACTTAATATTTTAATCAAATATGAAAGTTTAAACAAAATATTTCAACAGTTCCAAAGCAAAATTTTACAGAATTTTCTTTTCATGGAAAATTTGGGGTTATTTCCAGATTTGGACTGGGTTTTTATTTGTTTGTTTGGGGGTTTTATTGGAAATGTCAGAATTTCCCATGGAATTGAAATTCCAATTCTCGACCAGTTCTACTAATGAGGCACTAAGAGCACACAGCATTGGCATAGAGGAAGAATTCTGACCAACAAATAGGTGTCCTCTTGTACCCTTTTTCTTCTTCCTGATGCTCTTTATTGCAGGGATCAGCTGATTCCCTATAGTGTGCCTCCTTAGTAACTAGGCTTGGCTGGGTCCAAGACCACTGGCACTTAAAGGCCCTTACAGCATGGTTTTACCAGATTTAAGAGGAAGGCAGTATGCTCCCATATGCCATCTCCTTCTGGACCATCTCTAATGAAGCAATCAACCCAGGAGTAGGCACGGACATTCTCAAAGCAGCCAACATTCCCACCAGTTGAACACAGGGTTGTATGCAGACATGGTGTCAAGGTTCCTTCCCCACTCTGAACTCTAGGGTACAGATGTGGGGACCTGCATGAAAACCTCCTAAGCTTACTTTTACCAGCTTAGGTTAAAACTTCCCCAAGGTACAAACTATTTTACCCTTTGCCCTTGGACTTCCACTGCCACCACCAAACATTTCACTGGTTACTGGGAAAGAGTCATTTGGAAACGTCTTTCCCCCAAAAATCCTCACCAAAACCTTGCACCCTCCTGCCTGGGGAAGGCTTGATAAAAATCCTCACCAATTTGCATAGGTGACCACAGACCCAAACCCTTGGATCTTAAGAACAATGAAAAAAGCATTCAATTTCTTACAAGAAGAATTTTAATATAAGAAAAGGAAAAAGAATCACCTCTGTAAAATCAGGATGGTAAATACCTTACAGGGTAATTAGATTCAAAACATAGAGAATCCTTCTAGGCAAAACCTTAAGTTACAAAAAGACCCAAAGACAGGAATATCCATTCCATTCAGCACAGCTTATTTTCTCAGCCATTTAAACAAAGAATCTAATGCATATCTAGGTAGATTACTTACTAAATTCTAAGACTCCATTCCTGTTCTGTCCCCGGCAAAAGCATCACACAGACAGACACAGTTTCTCCCCCACTCCAGCTTTGTTTCTCCCCCACTCCAGCTTTGAAAGTATCTTGTCTCCTCATTGGTCATTTTGGTCAGGTGCCAGCGAGATTATCCTAGCTTCTGAACCCTTTACAGTGAAAGGGTTTTTCCTTTGGCCAGGAGGGATTTTAAAGGTGTTTACCCTTCCCTTTATTTTTATGACACGCCCCCCAAATCACAGCTAGGGTGAAACGCTGGCTGGGAATTCCTCCTGGAGCTCTAGGAAAAAACAGAGTTAATAAGACACATGCACCTCTAAATATACTACCAAGTATATAAAGACTAACAATATTTTCCACATCTCAAGGACAATTTTAACTAGTTGATTCTGGGAAACTTTCACGGGAGAGTGCATCAGCTACTTTGTTAGACGCTCCTGAGATGTGTTGGATGTCGAAATCAAAATCTTGGAGAGCTAAATTCCACCGAATAAGTTTTTTGTTATTTCCTGTGGCGGTACGAAGCCACTGTAGCGCAGCATGGTCGGTTTGCAGGTGAAATGCCGTCCCCAAACATACGGGCGTAGCTTTTCCAGAGCGTAGACAACGGCGTAACATTCTTTTTCACTGACTGACTAGTTGTTTTCCCTCTCAGACAGTTTTTTGCTGAGAAACACTACAGGGTGGAATTCTTGATCCGGTCCTTCCTGCATTAAAACTGCTCCCACACCACGCTCGGACGCATCTGTGTTTATTAGGAATGGTTAGTCAGAGTCTGGGGCCCTTAGTACAGGGTCAGACATGAGTGTCGCTTTAAGCTGGTTAAAGGCCTTCTGACACTCTTCGGTCCACTGAACAGCATTTGGCTGTTTCTTTTTGGTTAGGTCTGTCAGTGGGGCAGCAATTTGGCTGTATTGCGGTACAAATCGTCTGTAATAACCGGCCAAGCCTAAGAAGAATTGAACCTGTTTCTTTGACTTTGGGACAGGCCACTTTTGGATAGCATCCACTTTGGCCTATAGGGGGTTGATAGTTCCTTGAGCCACCTTGTGTCCAAGGTAAGTCACTCTGTTTAGGCCTATTTGACACTTCTTAGCCTTAACAGTTAGTCCTGCTTCCCTTATGCACTCAAAGACTTTTTGTAGATGTTCCAGGTGTTCTGCCCAGGAATCCGAAAATATGGCCACATTGTCAAGGTAGGAGACTGCATATTCTCCTAATCCCGCTAGGAGACCATCTATAAGTCTTTGGAAGGTGGTGGGTGCATTCTGCAGCCCGAAAGGAAGTACATTAAATTTATACAGCCCGACATGTGTGGTGAAGGCTGACCTTTCCTTGGCGGATTCATCTAGCGGTACCTGCCAGTACTCCTTGGTTAAGTCCAAAGTAGAGATGAACTGCGCCCATCCCAGTTTCTCTAATAGTTCATCTGTGCATGGCATTGGATAGTTGTCTGGGCGAGTTACAGCATTTAGCTTATAGTAGTCCACGCAAAAACTTATCTCCCCATCTGGTTTGGGAACTAGAACCACTGGAGATGCCCATGCACTGCCAGAGGGGCAGATTACACCCATCTGTAACATATCCTGGATCTCCCGTTCTATAGCAGTTTTAGCTTGAGGAGACACTTGGTAAGGTTGGACTTTAACTGGGTGATGGAGTAGTATGCCCATTCAGTCACTCCTGGGGTGGCTGAGAACGTTGGCGCGTAGCTAGTGCACAGCTCCTGGATCTGCTGTCACTGCATACGCCCGAGGGTCATGGAGAGGTTCACCTCTTCCACGCCACCAGCACTTTTCCCTTCATAGTAGACACCTTCAGGCCACTCAGCGTCATCTCCTCCCTGGACTGTAAACTGACAAACTTTTAATTCTCTGGAATAAAAGGGCTTTAGAGAATTAATATGGTATACCTTAGGCTTTTGGTTGGAGGTGGGGAATGCTATGAGGTAATTAACAGCTCCCAGGTGCTCCTGGACAGTGAATGGCCCTTCCCACGATGCTTCCATTTTATGGGCCTGGAGTGCCTTTAAGACCATAACCTGGTCTCCTACTTTGAAGGAACGCTCTCTGGCATGTTTATCATACCAGGCTTTTTGCTCTTTTTGAGCATCCTGTAGGTTTTCTTTAGCAAGGGATATAGAGGTTCGGAGGGTGTTTTGTAGGTTGGTTACAAGGTCCAGAATGTTAGTTCCTGGAGAAGGTGTAAATCCCTCCCATTGCTGCTTCACCAACTGTAACGGCCCCTTAACCTCGCGGTCTTATACAAGTTCAAATGGTGAAAACCCTAAACTAGGATGTGGTACAGCTCTGTAGGCAAAGAGCAACTACTGCAACACTAGGTCCCAATCATTGGAGTGCTCATTTATGAATTTACATATCATGGCCCCCAAAGTTCCATTAAACTTCTCCACCATGCCATTTGTTTGATGGTACTAAGGAGTGGCAACCAAGTGATTTACCCCATGAGCTTCCCAAAGGCTTTCCATAGTTCCTGCCAGGAAATTAGTTCCCGCATCTGTGAGGATGTCGGAGGGCCAACTTACCCTTTCAAAAATGTCTGCTAGTGCCTGGTATACACTTTAGCCCTGTTGCTTAGAGCTACTGCCTCCGGCCATCAGGTGGCAAAATCCATGAAAGTCAGTATGTACTGCTTTCCTCTGGGTGTCTTTTTTGGAAAAAGATCCATAATATCCACAGCTACTGGCTGAAATGGAACTTCAGTGATGGGGAGTGGCTGGAGAGGGGCTTTGACCTGCTCTTGGGGTTTTCCCACTTTTTGGCATGCCTCAAGACCGGACACAGGTAGAAACATCCTTGCCCATTCCCTCCCATTGGAATGACCTCCCAACCTGGTCTTTGGTCCTGTTCACCCCAGCATGGCCACTAGGATGATTGTGGGCTAAGCTCAAGAGCTTGACCCGGTACTTAGTTGGAACTACCAACTGTCTCTGAGGATGCCAGTCTTCCTGGTGTCCACCAGAAGTTATCAGCTGCTGCCAGTTTAGGTTCAGTGGGGCCCTCTGGGGTTGGGGTTGCAAGTACTGGATTCAGTGCTGGCAATGGGTCTGGTGCTGGTTGTCGTTCTGGTTCTGGGACTGGCTCTGTCTGGGTCTCTGGGATTGGATCCACTACTGCTGTTGCAGACACTGGCCTGGGGTCTGGGTCCATCACCTCTGACCGGGTGCTGGTAGAAGTTTCCGGAACAGAGCTGGGTGTGACAGCTTGCTTAGCCTGGCTGCAGGTGACCATTCCCACCCTCTTGGCTAGCTTCACATGATTGGCCAAGTCTTCCCCCAACAGCATGGGGATGGGATAATCATCATAGACTGCAAAAGTCCACATTCCTGACCAGCCCTTGTACTGGACAGGCAACTTGGCTGTAGGCAAATTGAAAGAGTTGGACTTGAAGAGTTGAATCATCACTTGGATCTCTGGGTTGGTTAAATTGGGGTCCACTAAGAAAGCATGGATAGCCGACACTTGTGCTCCGGTGTCCCTCCACGCGGTGACCTTCTTCCCGCCCACACTCACAGTTTCCCTCTGCTCCAAGGGTATCTGGGAGGTATCTGGGCCTGAGGACCTCTGGTGTGATTCCGGTGCAATGAACTGTAATCGGTTGGGGTTCTTGGGGCAGTTGGCTTTCACATGTCCCGGCTCGTTACATTTAAAACATCGTCCAGCTGACGGGTCACTGGGGCGAGGTGGGGAATGGTGTGGCGGGACGATAAGGTGGCTGGAGGGTTCCTTGGGGGGTACATGGGGCCTTGGGCGGCCTCCAGTAGTAGGGTGTGGTCTGAGGTTGTCCCTTCTGGTATCTGCTCCAACTGCGACCAGTTTTCTTCTTCTCTGCCACCTCCACCCATTTGGCTCTAATCTCCCACGTCTCGATTACAGTTTTGGGCTTCCCATCTAGGATGTATCTTTCTATTTCCTCAGGAACACCCTCTAAGAAATGTTCCATTTGCATTAGGAAGGGCAAACCTGCTGGAGATTTAACACTTGCTTCTGATATCCAGGCATCCCAATGTTTCACAATGTGGTAGGCATGTCGGGTAAATGACAAGTCTGGTTTCCACCTCAGGGCTCTGAACCGCCAACGGGAATGCTCAGGTGTTAGCCCCATTCTGACTCTCGCCTTGGTTTTAAACAGTTCATACTTGTTCTTGTGTTCCTTAGGCATTTCAGCTGCCACCTCAGCTCAGGGTCCACTGAGCCTTGGCCTCAGCTCTACCATGTATTGGTCTGTAGAGATGCTGTACCCAAGGCAGGCCCTTTTGAAGTTTTCTAAGAAGGCCTCGGTATCTTGTCTGCCTTGTAGGCAGGGAACCTTCTGGGATGAGAAGTGGTACCTGGAGAAGGATTGCTAGGGTTTGTTGGTATATTCTGCTGAGCCTTTGCCTTCTCCATCTCCACTGCATGCTTCCTCTCTCTTTCCTTCTCCTCCTCCACATGCTTCCTCTTTTTCTTCTCCTCCTCCACATGCTTCCTCTCTTTTTCCTTCTCCTCCAGTTCTTTGGCCCTTGCCTCCATTTCTTTGTCCTTGGCCTCCATTGCTCTCCTGTGGGCAGCCGCTTGGTGTTGTTCTGCCTCTTTCGCTGCCTCCATTCTGGCCAACTCCAATTTGTATAGTGTCTTTCTGTCACCTTTACCTCTCTGTTTTTTACTAACTTTACACCAGAGGGTTAGAAATAAAACAAACAAAACTTGGCTTGTAAAATTTTGCTGTGCTGTAATAGGATACCTATTCTCTGATAGCGATTGTCAGCCTACAGGGGAAAAAAAAAAACCCTAACACCTTTGGCTCCAGGCAAATAGGCAGAAAACCCCTTTAGTTGCTCTTAGGAAAAAAAAAACCAAAACAAAAAAAAAAAACTTCAGGTCTGTGAACACTGGTGAATTTCCCTGCAGGAGGTTAACTATCCTGCCTTTAGGTAGAGAAAACTCCCGCTCACAAAAGACATTTCCCTTTTGTCTCTGGTCTGGCCCCAAAGCAGAGAGAAAGACTCCAACTACTTCCAGTTGGAAACCTGCTTTCCAGCAGCCCAAAGAAAAAAAATCCCTTTTAAAATCTGTGTTTCTGGTTCAAAAAATCTCAAATTGATCTCAAAATGATTTCAAGTTAATCCCACTGCTCTGCCACCATGTCAAGGTTCCTTCCCCACTCTGAACTCTAGGGTACAGATGTGGGGACCTGCATGAAAACCTCCTAAGCTTACTTTTACTAGCTTAGGTTAAAACTTTCCCAGGGTACAAACTATTTTACCCTTTGCCTTTGGACTTCCACTGCCACCACCAGACGTTTCACTGGTTACTGGGAAAGAGTTGTTTGGAAACGTCTTTCCCCCACAAAATCCTCACCAAAACCTTGCACCCTCCTGCCTGGGGAAGGCTTGATAAAAATCCTCACCAATTTGCATAGGTGACCACAGACCCAAACCCTTGGATCTTAAGAACAATGAAAAAAGCATTCAATTTCTTACAAGAAGAATTTTAATATAAGAAAAGGTAAAAAGAATCACCTCTGTAAAATCAGGATGGTAAATACCTTACAGGGTAATTAGATTCAAAACAGAGAATCCCTCTCGGCAAAACCTTAAGTTACAAAAAGACACAAAGACAGGAATATCCATTCTATTCAGCACAGCTTATTTCCTCAGCCATTTAAAGAAATCATAATATAACGCATATCTAGCTAGATTACTTACTAAGTTCTAAGACTCCATTCCGGATCTGTCCCCGGCAAAAACATCACACAGACAGACACAGACCCTTTGTTTCTCCCCCTGCTCCAGCTTTGAAAGTATCTTGTCTCCTCATTGGTCATTTTGGTCAGGTGCCAGCAAGCTTATCCTAGCTTCTTAACCCTTTACAGGTGAAAGGGTTTTTCCTCTGGCCAGGAAGGATTTTAAAGGTGTTTACCCTTCCCTTTATTTTTATGACACATGGAATTGGCACATGTGATTAAGTCACTCTTATCTGAAAATGATGCACTGGGTCAGACCCATGCTTCAGCCCGATGTGAATAATCAAATGTATGCTTTACTTTTGAAAATCCCTTGGATATGTTGGGTGTGATAGAAAATCCTGTCACCATGCTGTGCAAGCATTTTCCCATGTAAATTAGATCTGAATCGTGAGGTCCCTAGTAGACTTCCCGAGGCTCCTTCCCTTCTCTGGTAAGGCTATGAATTGTTTGTGTGTCTGCACATATAATCCCCTTCCTTTTATACTACTTCATTGAGCTGGTTATTATATGAAGACTGCTAAAAAGGAGGGTTACCTGCACCCTGAAAGTGGGCAGACTGGATTACTCTTATCTCCCTTTATTCCACATCCAAGTCCCTGAAACGGGGAACATTTGTTTGCAGCTCTGGTCCAAGGCTTGGTGAGAAGCCTTGTTCCAGAGGAGGATGGACATAGGGTCACTGATGTAGCTGTGTCCTGGCCTGTTAATGGTCTTGAAGATGAGGACCAAGCCCTTGCAGTGCAAAAAATACTGTAGTACTTGACAAACAAGAAATTTCAGTGTTGAATAGCAACATTGCAAACAGTTGATGAGGATCTTAGTTATGCATCCTAATGTATTCCTTCCAGAGTGCACTAGGGCTTTCCATTTAATTTCTTTTCATTGGAAACTTTAGAAATATCTGAGCATTCAGTTTTATCTAAAAGATCATTAAAAAAAAGAAAAAAGTTAAGAAGATGATAATCACTGGCTGTCTAAAAGAAGATTAATGATTAATCTCTCTCATTCTGAATAAAAGCACTAAGTCTTTGATGAGCTATATAAATAAATAATCCATGTCAAAAGTTCACTCTCTCTCTCCCATACACACACACACACTCACATATACACCTGCCAAACAGCTTTTATTGAAGCCAGATAGATGGGAATAGACATAAATACTAATGTCAGAAGCAGATGTCCAGTTCCCAGGCCCAAACATGAATGCTTATTAAGTTGTCCACCCACCAACATGTACTGCAAATGTATTTTTAGTGCTCTCAGGTCTAGTGCTACCAAACAGCAAATGCTTCTATGCCTTTCTAATGAGGGCAGCCAAACATTAGGAACCCAAGCAATTCCAGCAGACACATTTCTTTCTCCTTTTCGTACAGAGTGAATTAAGTACTTATAAAAGGTTCTGGATAGACAGGACCCAGATAGATAATTGAACTTTGAAGCACAAATATTATTTACTATTTGTATTACTGTAGTGCCCAGGGATATTCCTGGAGCCCAGGAATACAATCAAAATATAAAACAAGAGACAACAGAAGGATACAAATAGGTGGTGCCCAAAGAAACAATGAGACAATATTGGTCAGCACAATAAGTATGGTCTCCAAATATCTCTGGGTTCTCCCAGTGGGTCAACATGGCTCCTCACAGCCCCATTAGAGCTTTTAACATACATTGATGAGAAATGGTATAAGATAGATGATAGGACTAAATTCTGCTCTCATTTCAATTCAATATAAATTGAAATCACCAAAGTTACTCTGGATTTACACTGTGTAACCGAGAGAAGAATCTGGCCTAAAATCTAAATCACAGAAGTCTATTTTCATTATACGTTTGTATGTGTATTCATTCTGATATGTACAAAAGAAATCCTACAAAATATTTTTGTTGTTCATTTGTTTTCATTCTAAGCCACCCATATACATGATATCTGAGAATTAAAAAGTGTTTCAAACCAGAGATCTACAAGAGAGTAAACAAGAGATCATGTGGAAGAGAAAGAAAGTAGGTAGAAAAGGAAAGAGCACTAAGACCCAATCCTGAATCGGATTTTAAGGATTGGGCCCCTGACCATTAAAGTGACTTAATCTGCTGAATTTAATGGTAGATTTGTATGATGTGCAATATGGGAGGGTGTGGAGAAAACTTAGAATCACATAATGTAACATCAGGCACCGTTCTCAAACTGCATTGTTGCAGGATGCTGTGAGGTAAGGATGGAACAGAATATTTAACTCAGATCAATATCTTGGTTGAGCCAGCTCTGGCTGGAAATACTACTGGTCATCCTTTCTTCCTGTGTTGTCTATTAGATAGTCCAGAGGGGAACTTCTAAAACTGTCACTCTCCTTTTTCTAGTTACAGTTTCAGAAGTGACCCTCTGGGCTGTCTAACAGACAATGCATAAGAAGAATGGTTGACCAGCAGTCTTTGCCACCAGAGCTGAGCGGCTGTGTGGCATCCAGGCAGATCCAGATACTTCAGGAGCAACAGCTATTCACTTTGATATCTTACTATTTGCATACCCTAACAGAAATGTACTAAAAATAGCCATCCACAATGCCACTCCAAACAACAGTGAAGTAACAGTTAACCAAACTAGAAAGAGTTGTAAAAGAAAACACCAGACATGTAACCGGCTGAATAATGTCCCCTAAAATCCCCTGTGAGGAATCACTGTCTTTAATGTAAGTAGAGTTGCATGAGTAATGCAGAACAAAGAGTTTATTTGATGATTTTCACCTCACTTTCCCACCACAACCTAGTACATGATCATTGTGGTCTAATGGATGTGAGGGAACCTGGGTTCTAATCTTTGTTATGCCACTGACCTGCTGTGTGACTGTGGGCAAGTCACCTCACCTCTCTGTGCCTCTGTAACACTTGCCACCTTTTGTTTGTACTGAAAAGTTAGATTTAAGATCGTTAAGGCAGGGAGAGTCTCTTGCCATGTATTTGTACAGCACCTAGCACAATGGGAACCCAATCTATGTTGGGGTCTCTAGGCTCCATAATAAAATAATGATTATTGTAATTTCCTCAAATGTATTCATTAATCACAATTATTTGCAAAAATAGTTTGTGAATAGTTTTTGCTTTTTAGCTTGCCTGTATCTTTCCATTGACCTCAGTGGTCTTTGAAACAGACACTCTCTGACTTCATTGGGCTTTCCATCAGATCTTTTGCAAGCAATTTGGTGTCTAGGTTCATTGTTCTAAATCCTAGCTGTTTTGCTTCGACACACATGTGGTATGCTTCTGTTCCCTGTGTAGATTAAAATAATTCATAGAAACAAACTTCCACTATGAACACTCATGATTATGAGCTCAAAATTCACTCTGCACAAACATCCTGCAATTATATTCATTTCAGACATGCTGGTTTTGGGTGACATTGCTGGCAGTGAACTCATTTGCAGAAAGTGAATGCAGAAATGATGCAAATGCAGCCAAAGGACATTCACTTTACAATTCCAATAAATTTCTAATCATAGAAACTTTCAGGGCTGGAGAGCTGCTCTGACAAAGGGAGATCATAGGTGGCATAAAGCTGACACGGGCCGCTTGGTATGTCCTGCTTCCCCCTCCAGATGTAGTCAACATTTCTGAATGGATTGAAGGCAGGAGAAGATAGACCTGGAATTCAGTGTGCCAACAATCTGCAACTATCAGAAAGGTCCCTAATCTGAGAGTCACCTTTCTCCCTACCCTGCATGGATCACAGCTCACTCAGATCCAGGGATCTGGTCCTAGCTAGAACTTTTTTTTTTTTTTTTTTTAAATGACAGCTCCGATTCTGGAGTCACCGCACAAAAAAACTGGCTCACTGAGCCACTACAAACTAGACCAATCCAATCTCTGAGCTGCAGTGAGCAATGCAGCAAGTTCTCTGGCCTTGTCTACACTAGATTCATTTTCCTAAGATTTTGCAGTGTTGCTATCATAGCAGTGCAGACACTGTGCCAACAGCCACTGACTAGGGCTCCGCAGGAGTCAGAAAGGATTGGACATTTATATAGATAAGGAAATCCACTGTTATCATAGTAAATATAAAACAAAAAACCAAGAACTCTGGAAGAGATATAAACCCCCAAGATTTGGGTCATAAGCCAACTTCTAACCACCAGGAGGCAGGGGGAGGTTTCGATAGAAACCTTCTTATTGCAGAATCTTTTCCTCTGAAACATCTGGTGCTGGCTGTAGTCAGATAAAAGATGCTGGATGGACCACTGGTCTGATCTAGTATGGTAATTCCTATGTCCCTAGCCACTATGTCATCTAGACCTAACACTCCCACGGCTGCTGCCACTGCTGGACTGGTGTTCGCAACAGTAGGATATTTTAGGGGTAAATAAGCTAAAGCAGAAACAGCCACTGAGTTTAAAACACAGGTGATATGCCTTTCAGCAAAGCTATCATATACTTCAGCAGTCAAAGGAAGTTTCAGGGCCTTGGGTAGTGACTTTGTAAAGCTTATGACTTGAAACTCTTCAAGAAATATTGAAGTTTTTAGTTTTCTTGTTTAAGTTCGTCTTTGCTGCTAGGGAAAGAACTTCTGCAGCTATGTGACAGAACCCATTACCTTCCAATTACTCTGTTTTATGTTCCTACATTAGACCCAACCAGCATCCAGGTGCTACTTGCACTAATTTTTTTCTGTCTTCTGCGAATGGACATGGCAATGTTATCCAAAGACTAGATTGTCACAGCTCTTTCTCAGCCACACAGGGGAGTAAGGGTGATTTCCCCCTGCTCAGATTGTGATTCAGGCTGTGATGAGGAAAGCAGCAATTACTCACCAACTATCTTCCTGTGGGCAGATAAGGGCGAGAAGTGGGAGGAGCCCCTCTCTATCCCCACCCATACACCACTGCTCTAACACCCTGAGCTATGGAGGTGGGGCCTAAGTCTACGTGGCAGAGGGAGGACGTAGGTTAACACTGAGGAGAGATGAGCCACTGAGAAAGGGACACCAGCCACCACTGAGGACATTCGGAATCTGAGACAGCTACCATGGAATACACAAGATTTCAACCTGTGACCAGACCACTGCTCTAACCCCTTGAGCCACATACACATTGTGATCCCTTCCTTTCCAGCAACTTTCCCTGAATCTGAACTACAGAGCCACTGTTGGAGATATTACACAGTTATTTAACATTTGTACTGCAACATCCAAAGTCCCTGCTCCAAAGAGCTAACAGACTAAAAGACAAGACATGGTAAATGAGACAAACAAGTGGGCCTGGCTGTGGGATGAAGAGACAGGGCCAAAGATATAGTGAGTTGTGCACAATTCTTAGCCAGTTAGTAGCACTGGTCTCAGCTTGCCACCTGCCTAGCTGTTGTGGGGGTTTCCTGTATGAATCATTGGATAGGTGAGACTTTGAGGTGGGTCTAGGAGGATAAAGTGATGGCTACGCTGATTTTTGACTGCGAGGAGGGGCGGCTCCTGCTTGTGATGGGTAGCATGGGAGAAATGCAATATGCTTGTTGGAGAAGTAGATTTGTAAGACGTCAGCTAAGATAGTAGTCAAAACCATGTATGCTGATGACATCATCCAGAGATAGGCTGTAGAAGGAGAAAAGGAGTTCCCTCACCTCTGCCCCAGAGGGCACCTTGAGGGACCCCCATTTAAAGAGGGAAGGGGAGGTGAGGACTCACCACTAGAGTGCCTTCTCATGGCTGGGTGTTATATAACAGGCTCTTCTCTCTTCTCTCCAGCTGACAACACTCCAATCCCACAGTGGTCTGTCTCTTCTCATGACTCAGCCCCCCAGGGCAGGTCACTTTAAAGTCTTTCCCCTTCCAGAGAGACAAAGTCCAACAGTCTAATGTCCTCACAAAACTCTTTGGCCCCAACTTTGGACCTAGGGGTCTTCCCACCCCTCTCTCGGGGCTCTAAATTGCCATTATCCCCGTTATGTTAAGGGGTTTCTCAGGGCCTTATACCATCTTACCAGTGACTAATAGGGAAACCTTGGCCAACCTACTCCCCTGAGTTCCAGTTCAGGTAACCTAAGACAGGCAGTCAAGGCAGTTCCAGACTCCTTGCTACTACCTCTCTGGACTTCTTTCTACCCAGCCTGTCTCAGGCCTTCTCCCCGACATCTTCTCTAGGTTCACCCTTCTTTCAGGGCCAGGACTCTCCAGACGCTCCCATGGAGTTTCCAAACAGTATCCCAAGCCATAAAATATAAACAAAAACCCACTTCCACCCTTCCTGGGCTTACTTTACGTCCCTCTCAACTTTCCCCTGCTCTATTCCCTGATTGAATGCTGCTCAGGAGTCTCTACCTGGAGTTTCAGTTACTGCCCTTTTGTTAGGGTTTCTCACCAAAGCCTGCTCCACTCCAAAGGCTGTCTCTCTCTTAGCCTCCTCCCAGACTTCTCTGTTCAGAAAAGAATCCCAAGACAAACTCTTCCCCTGGGCTTCCTCCTTGACCCTACTGGTGTCTCCACTCCCTAGTGCCAGATAGTGCCTACAGAGTCCCTCACTGCCTCCATATACTACCCTTCTTTGTCTTTGGGCACAGCAGCCTCAACAGATGAGGCTATGACCGCCACTTTCTTCATTCATTTTCAGTTACATTTTTTAAATATATCCCTTCACTCAGCCTGGTATCCTTTAGGAAACACAGCAAGGCTTTTTTTTTTTTTTTTTGCATTATTCCATTTTCTTGACATTCTCACCAGTCCCTTTAGGGAAAAATCTTTCATTCCAAGTCGACTAAGTTTTTTCACAAAGAAACTTTCTTTCCATAGAACATTGCCCACAGTGCCATTGACCATGATCAGCGGTTTCTCTGGTTTTGTACACAGCCTGTCTTTATGTCTTTTTAATAAATTTAATTTAAGGCACAATTACCTGTTAACACTCTAAAAATGACTACTTCACTTTTCTATCCTGACTATGGAGTATAATACAGTATTATCTTCTGTCTGTGAGTATACATCGGGGTAGGCAATCTATGGCATGCGTGCCAAATGCGGCACGCAAGCTGATTTTCAGTGGCACTCACACTGCCCGGGTCTTGGCCACCGGTCCCGGGGGCTCCGCTGCTGGCCTGGAGTACCGGCCACCAGCCCCATGCCAGCTGGGGTTCCGTCCACCGGCCCTGCTCAGCCCGCTGCCGGCCCAGGTCCAGGCCACCGGTCCGGGGGGCTCTGCTGCTCGCCTGGGGTCCCAGCTGCTGGCCTGGGGCTCTGCAGCTGCCCCCAGCTGTGGCTCACTGGCCCCTGCCTGGGGCAATGAGGGGTGAAGACAGGGGCAAGAGGGGGTGCAGCTCAGCATCCCCACCTTAAAAATTGTTCCAGCACCACTGTACTGGGATATTTTAAAGTCCTGATTTGCTGCTTACATCACTATCACGCCACGTGGAACAGTGCACTGCATTTGACGTTGAGAAAAGAATGTACATGCAAGAACTGGAATCAGAATTTTCTGACAGATTTCGAGATTTCCAGAGATTTGGCCCAATGCTTTCTTTTCTAATTAAACCTGAAAAGTTCAACGAAAGCGACTTGAATTTGTCTGTATTTCATTGGATGGGTGTTGAAGATTTCAAAATACAGCTCATTCAGTTAAAAAGCTCAGAATTGTGGGCATCAAAGTTTGGAGATCTGTGGAGTGCACTTGAAACTACCGAGAGAGATCATGGGGCCTCTATTCTGACCTGCTGGACGTCCCTGCCAGTGAAATTTAACTGTCTGAAGAAAATTGTGGGCTTTACAATGCTTTCAGCATTTAGATCCACATACCTGTGTGAACAGGTATTTTCACACATGAAATCTGTCCTCTGTCACTCTCGGAGCCGGTTAACAATTGATCGCTCAGAAGCTTGTGTGCAGCTTAAAGTATCCAAATACGTGCCAGACGTTGAAAAACTCAGCAAGGAAAAGCAAGGGAAAGGTCATACTAAACCGATAAGATCTGCATTTTAATTTAATTTTAAATTAAGCTTCTTAAACATTTTAAAAATCTTATTTACTTTACATACAACAATAGTTTAGTTATACATTATAGACTTGTAGAAAGAGACCTTTTAAAAACATTAAAATGTATTACTGGCATGCAAAACCTTAAGTTAGAGTGAATAAATGAAGACTCGGCACACCACTTCTGAAAGGTTGCCGACCCTTGGTATAGATCATAGAACCTTTGTCCTTTTGTTTCCTTAGGACACAGTTCTTGCCATACCCTTGCAAGCTCCTTCATGACCACACTTTTAAATTCTTATATACTTACAAGTATCTTAATATCTTAAAAAGGCAGGAGGACTGTTGATCTTGGAATTGGGCTCAAGGGCCAGTCTGAATCTGCTGAAAAGCTTCGTTTTGTGGAACTTTTTGTTTTGTTTGGACTTTATGATTTGAACATACAGGAATCTGCCCATCAAAGAGCAGTAGATGAAAGGGCTGGCACCAAGCAAGGGGAAAATAAGGCATGGAACACCAGCTGCTAAGAAGGGTAAGGTGACTATGTCACAGGGCTATAGCAATGGCCTGCAATAATGAGGGAGTGTAAGGATAGGATCAACTTTCCTCAGTGGTTGGACATTATCCACACCCAGTAAAGCAGCAGATATTAATTTGCATGGGGGAACCTTGGATCAGGCTGCTTTCCCTGAACTTATGTCCGCATAGAATCTGTATTAGGCTATGGTTTTAATTCCTCTTGGAGAAGGGGGCAAATTCTGCCTTCTAGCTTCCAGATCTTAAGACTTGGTACTATATAATTATGTTCTTATTAACTTTATAGCAGGTTAGCTATACCTGGGCTATTACACCTAACTGTTTATCAGTGAACTGGCCCATAACATCCAAAGGTGCTTCTGTACCTACCGTTGCATCTCTTTTCTAATACATTTCTACATAAACTTTGTAGCTCTGGTTATGATAGTAAAAGTGAAGTTAGAGCCTTGTCTTAAATAATTTGAAAACTTTCTGGCAAGTTGCAATTAATTCATACCATGTTCCCTTTTCTTTCTGGCTCAATATAGGCTCTGCTATTGAACAAAACCAGAAATAAATCTCCTGAGATAAGGGACAAGAAACCAAAAAGTTTCTCCCTGTTACCATTTTCAGAGATTAGGCCATCTGTGTTGGGGTATCTATCTCAGCTTTGTGGACCCACCCTCTGCAGAAATTACATGGTCTGAATACTGCACCTGGGACTTCAAGTTACACTTGGATGATTTAAAATGCAAACCAGCCTGCTACAGCAAGCTGAACACAAACTCCAAACAACTTTAATCCTCTTGGATATTCCTCACCAAAACAATCCCATCCAGAAAAACTGAGCACATGGCCTCCTGAATATGTGCTAAATTCAATCCATTAACCTTGGAAACCTTTGGGGGAATTAAAGGTCACAAAGCATCACAGTGAATTCTAAATGTCCCTTCTTCTGAGAAGCACAGCCTTTGATAGTCTTCGGAATACAGCTCCACTTCCCAGCACCCAACAGGACTATCATATCCAGTGTAGGGATACTACACCTGTAGGAGTTGAACTATAGTCAAATGTGAACTGTTGACAATACCTCTATATTGAATACAAGTTTGCGATACAAGCAGTGCTTAATTTGTGCCAGCGTTTGCAAAGGGCTGAGCCCTGGCACCTCTGGGCTTGGCAATTCATAGCCCTGGCACCTCTGCTGCATCAGTTATGAAAGTAAAAAAATTGCTTGAGCCTAGCACTTCTTTCATTTCAAATTAAACACTGGATACAAGTATAAATGCACCAGTTAGAGAATTTGAATCTGGTTTGTTTTATTCTGTTTTGGGTTGGGGGGGGGGTATTAAAGGCACTGATTCAGAATTTAAGAACCATGGAAGCTTGGAGCTTGTAAGTACAAACTACTTGAGTTCAAGTATAATGAATACAAATCAGTCCTGATTAACTAAATTTTACTTTTTCAAAACACTAGGTTAACCCAAGGTCTAGTGAAACCTAATCCATCTTTCTTGGTCTATTGGCTGCTTTTGACACTTTTGTCAGACATACTCTTCTTGAAATCCTATCACCCCTAGGCTTTTATGGCTCTGTCTTCTCCTGGTTCTCTTCTTAGCTGTTGTTTCACTCCTTCAGTTCTTGTTTGGTGGGATTTATGTACTTGTGATTGGGTGTATTCCCCAAACAGCGACAAAAGAGTAAACTGGAGCAGGAGAACTCAATTAAGGCTGCTCCTGAAGGGTAGGCCTGGCTTAATTAATGATGAAACTCAGCTGGGAATGAGCTGAGCCATAAATTTAATCAGAGGAGATTTGGAACAGAAAGAGGCTCTATACCATGCCATGCACCTGGCGAAGCTGGTGCAAGATGGAGGATTTTTTTTTTTAAATCCCAAATGAAGTCACTCTAGAAACTGAAGAAGAGTCTATTAGAAAGGGAGAGTGGATACAAAGTAGGGAAAAAAGAAAAGAGTAAAAACAGAATCAGGTAATGATGTTAGCAAAAAAGCAAAGCTGAGGAAAGGAAATAAACCAAAATGTTGTAATTGTAAAATCCCTAGATAAAGAAATAAGATTAAGTAATCTTAACCCTGTTCAAGTAGTTGAGTAGATTAATAAACCCATAGGGAATACTATAAGGCTGCAAGATACTGATCTTTTAGTGAATGTAAAAACAAGGAGAAAGCTGATGAAGTCCTTAAAAAATAAAATGCTTGGGGAAGTTAATATAAGTTGCTAATAGCCAAAGTATTTGACTGAACTAAAGCAGGTAATATATGGTGTGCCATTGGTCAGTTCTAATGATCAGATTGCCAAAAGCACAGGAGAAGATAAAGTGAGTGACTAATTAGTAAATGAGCAGGAGAAAACAAGCCAACAACAGCTGTATTGACTGCGTTTAAGAGAGGGAGTCTACCTGAGAGAGTCAGATATTCAGGATCAAGCCATACATCTCCCTTCCTTAAGGTGTTAAAAGGGCATGAACCAGCCATTTGTAAAGGGGGAAAAAAATACAGTAAATATGGGGAACAGCATTCCTATGAAAATTGTGCAGAAGGGTCAGAGGTCAAACAGTAACTGTGTTGGTAATCATAGTCTATCATATAGAGGGTGTATTGAAGTAAGGCAAGCTAAAGAGATGCAGAAGACAAACATTGTTACAAAAGACAGGTTATTAACAATTTATCTTATGTAGAAGCTGTAAGAAAACAATCAGCTCAGGAAAAGGGTAACTGCTGATGACCTCAAGGGACCATTCAAAGTGAAGTGGTTAGTTAACACCTCTCTAGTCACGGGGGCATGGTGGGGGAGGAAGTTGAGGCAGGGTATTTATCTGCTAAATCAGAGTTGGACCTGCTTTTCAGTCTAAGAACTAGAGTGGGTCTGAAGCAGCAATTAAATCCCAGAGCATCAAAAGTGCTCACTAATTTTGCATGCTTTAGGGCTTGTCTACACTTAAACTACTACAGTGGCACAGCTGTGCTGCTGTAGCACTTCAGTGTAGATGTTACCTAGGCTGATGGGTGGTAGTTAATCCACCTCCCCAAGAGGCTATAGCTAGGTTTTCTTCAGAAGAATTCTTCCATTGACCTAGCACTATCTATGCCAGGATTTAGGTCAGTTTAACTCTGCTGCTCAGGAGGTGTGGATTTTTCACACCCCAATTAAACATAGTTGAACCAATCTAATTTTCTGGTGTAGACCAGGCCTTAATGTTTGGATGCCCAACTTGGAGCAATTTAAAGCAGCCTGATTTTTAAAACTGGGCACCCAAAAACTGAGACACCCAAAATTAAACAAACAATTGTTATTCATGTGCAATTGTTACATTAAAGCATTTTAACAGTAATAGAGATGCAATAAATTATTCTGTTAATTCATAGTTCACTAGTAAACAGGAAACAGAATATGTATCTCTTTTAGAGGAAAGGGTTTTCTTTAAGGTAAATATCAGAACTTTCCCTTCAAGCTAGTCAGACAGATTTGGAAAATTCTTGGAAAGCGAACAGATGCTGCAGCTATGCAGTTAGAAGGCAGGGAAAGGTTACAGCATGCCTGAGAGAGAAAAGCACTCAATATGCCAGAAATGCTGCCTTACATCCCCAGAAGAGAATGAGTACTGGCTGTTTATTTTACTTGTTGAGCAGGTATTTTCTCTATCTCTGACCAAGCAGCTGGTACTGTGGTGAATGTCCTGTTTGAGGATTTTGTTTGTTTTTGCCAGTAGTATCATACTAAGGCTATAACTTCAAAGACATTTGTGCCTGGATCAAAGTAAATAAACCAACTTCCCCATATCGCTCACAATCAGATGGGCTTGTACAGAAGTTGCATAAAAGTCTAGCCTCCATGCTGTCAGTGTTTATGTAAGACCTCAGATCTTCCCCAGCCTCTCACCCTATGTCAGTCTACTGGGGAGTTGAACAGTCTTTCAACTCTCTATATATTTGGCACACCAACAGATCACTAACACTGCCAATTAAAGTGGCCACTCACCTGCATCCATCCTCATTACCATCATAGCAGTGTCTGGAAAATAGATTCCTATAAACAATTATATCTAATTTTGTGCAAACACCTACCTCATAAGCCCCACAAATACCAGGGACTTCAGCCTCATGAGATTTTATCACTGATTAGTTAATTGAACTGGTCAGCATCACAGACACCTGACTACAGAGTTGGTGTTAGCTCACCTCACACACACCCCTACTCATAGGTGCTGGAACTAAGGGTGCTGCAACACCTCCTCGCCTGAAGTGGTTTCCATGATATGCAAGGTTTACTGTTTGGTTCAGTGGCTTTCAGCACCCCCACTATATAAATTGTTTCAGCACTCCTGCTCCTACTACTCCCCAAACTCAATTCACCACAAACACAAACCTAGAGAGGAAAAATCTGGAAGTAGAGTAGCCATTCTATTGCCTTTCAGCTGCAAACATAGGAGAATTGCATTCAAATCAAAATCCTTGAGTGAATCCACTTATTCTGTGAATCCAAAGACAAGGCTAACTTGAGCATCTTGTGAACCTTTTGACACCAAAGACCTCCTAGAGGAACTGACAAAGACATGGTTATGAAGTTCAGAAAACTCATTGTTTTAGGCAACTCCAAAATCCACTCCGGTGATGCTTCTAATATGATAGTCCAAAACCTCCTATCCTTGTGTTTCTCGCAAGTAATCTCCGACTCATATATTCTACTACCCAGTCCATGGACTGGATCCTCTGGCTGAATATGGACAGAAGAAAAAACCCTTTTCCTCTGGAAATAACAACTCTCGCTCAGGGGTGAAAGTAAGTCGAGTGATTTACCGGTATGCTGGTGCCAGCTCTGGCCCCCGGAAGGGGCAGGGCCTAGGGCAGAAGGGGTGGGGCTCAGAGGTAAGTGTAAGGTAAGTGCCCCTCTCCTTCCCTCCCCCACTGGGATAGCAGTAGCAGCCCAGGGCTCCCCTGCTTCTACTGCCCCAGTCCTTTAATTAGCCACCAGAGCCCTGGTGAAGCGGCAGGGCTCCAGCAGCTATTTAAAGGACGAAGGCGGCAGAGGCAGCTGGAGCCCCGGCCCTTTAAATAGCCCCTGGAGCCCCGCTACCTGAGGGCTCTGGGGGCTATTTAAAGGGCCTGTGGCTCCCCTGCTTCTACTGCCCCGGTCCTTTAAATAGCTGCCAGAGCCCTGCAGCTGCTACCCCAGGACTCCAGCAGTGGGGATCTGGAGGCAATTTAAAGGGCCTGGGGCTCCAGCTACTGCTGGAAGCCCCAGGCCCTTTAAATTGCCCTCCGGGGAAGCCAGGCTGGCCCAGTATGGTGCACCGGCTCTTGCCGGTACGCCATACCAGGATGTACCGGCTTACTTTCACCTCTGCTCTCACTACGGCAAGAGCGGAAACCGCCATCATGTTCTGCCCCTGAAAACTCTTAGACCCTGACAAACTTCATAATTTACTTATAGAAAACTCTACCAAACTAAGAAGCCAAAGAGTAGAAGAATTAATGAGGTATTATATCCACTCCTTGACTCCTGCTATAGTTACCTGTGATTGACAATAGGTTCTGATAAAAGGAATTTCTGTTCAACTGCTGAAAAGGAGGCAAAGAAAGCCTACATCTCCTCTGCCACAGAGACAGCAAAGTTATACCTGGCAGAACTTCTGGCCTAGAAATTGGTTTTGCCTCCACTCACCTCAAGAATACAGCACCATCTATTGAAAAGAATTATCTTATTTCACAGAGATGGTTGCCCACATTTAGGATGACTTCCAAGTCCACCAAGAAGAAGCCAAGAGCAACACAATCAGTTTCTCTTTTTCTCAGTGTGATCTAGGAATCAAGCACAACTGAAGAATATTTCTGTCTTTAGCTCCTTGATGCAGATCTGGTCAACAAGAGCTGTTTTTATGTCTTATTTTCTTTGGTTTAAATCACCTCTGCTGCATTCTATAACTGCATTTCCTCTCATTTTAATAACCTTTTCAGACCTCCACCAACAGTGTGTGTTCAATTCACCAATTTCCTCTCATGACGGATATATATGTCTATTGCAACTTGAGAGGAAAATCACCCACGTTTGCTTCTCTGTTTTGGGCTCTTTGACACAGCTGTTAGAAGTGGCATTTATTAGTTCCATGCTAACGGGTCATTGTCTCGCTGACAACTTTGAATCTCTTTTTAATAGAAGGCAAGGTGCCTGATGTCCCATACGGTACGTAAACACAGATGACCTGGTTCCTTCTCCAGTTCAAGGGAACAGCGTTTCAAACACTAGTGCTGAAGAAGTTGTGTTTAAAAGCCGTGTCAGCTGGTAAATTTATGCCTCCTGGGTGAAGGATGCCTGATATTATATTCTTTAAATAGGAATTTTAATAGTTTACAAAATAAAATGTTTGTGTCCACAGAGCTGTTATGTTTGCAATACTGAGCACTGAAAACATATTTTAGCTATTACATTTTATATTTAAAATTATGTACCCTATACTGTATAGCATCCTCCAAGGATGTAGCATAAAATCTGCCTTCCTTTAAGGGCTGGTCGACACTGAAAAGTTACATTGGCATAGCTATGTCTCTCAGGGATGTGGAAGAATTCTTCTGTCAACCTCGCTACCGAGCTCGGGGAGGTGGATTAACTACAGTCACGGAAGAACCTCTCCCATCACTGTATAAAGTGTCTACACTGAAGCATTACAGTGGGGAAGGTGCAGCTTTGCAGCTGAGCCACTGTAGCATTTCAAGTGCAGACAAACCCTAAATCCCACAGGTGCCAACTTTTCATATTGCCGAGGGGTGCTCAACCCCCAGCTCTATGCCAGGCCCTTCCCCCCACCGCTTCCCCAATGCCCCACCCCTGCTCCACCTCCACCGTGCCTCTTTCTGCCCAGTTCTGTCCCCTCCCCCAGCACGCCGCATCCTTGCTCCTTCCCCCTTCCTCCCAGCCTCCCTGCACTCCACGAAACAGCTGATCACTGCGGGTGGGAGGTGCGGGGAGGTGCTGATCTGCAGGGCCCACTGGTGGGCGGGAGGCACTGGGGGGTGGCAGGGAGCTGATAGGGGACTGCCAGTGGGTGCTCAGCACCAACCATTTTTTCCTGTGGGTGCTGCAGACCCGGTGCACCAATGGAGTCAGCACCTATGCTAAGTCCAATATTTTTTATTTCTTCAGTAGGCTAATAGTGTCCCTTTGAGGTTATATAAGTGAAAGGCAAAGGTGGTCCCTAATACAGCTGGGCAAAATTATTCATCCAGAACTTTTTTTCGGGAAAAAAATGCGGATTTGGGAATACCAAAACATTTTGTAAGCTTATGCTCTTTTCACTGAATTGTTAGTGCCTAAAAAACCCAAATAAAGGCAAACTGGTTTACTTTGACCATTTTTAAATGAAACATTTTGCTATTTGGGTTTGAAACAATTTTGTCTCAAAATTTCCTTCCAAGCTGAATCTGTGTTTCTATGATTTGTGTGTTCCATTGCTTCCCACTGCCCATGTATTATGTATGTCATTGTACGTGTTAAAATTATTAAAAAATTAATAGCTAACAAACTAATTTTCAAAAAGAAAAAGAGCCAACTTCTTTGAACCTTCCTTTGGCTCCTCCAGTTCTTTTTGTCAGATCCATTCTCTTTAGGTCGAAGAACAAAACTCAGGACTCAGAATAATATGCAAATATGTACACTTACAATTCTCCTTCACTTGTTTATTTAACAAATTTATTTGGGCTTAAACTACACCATTAAATTAGGCATGAATAAATCTGCAAACTGGACACCATTAAATTAGGCTTAAATAAGGACTGGGAGTGGATGGGTCATTACACAAAGTAAAAACTATTTCCCCATGCTAATTTTCCCCCTACTGTTACTCACACCTTCTTGTCAACTGTTGGAAATCGGCTATCCTGATTATCACTACAAAAGTTTTTTTTCTCCTGCTGATAATAGCCCACTTTAATTGATTTGTCTCATTAGAGTTGGTATGGCAACACCCATTTTTTCATGTTCTCTCTGTGTGTGTGTGTATGTGTGTGTGCGTGCGTATATATATATATATATATATATATACAGAGAGAGAGAACATATATATAACTATTGTATTTTCCACTCCATGCAGCTGATGAAGTGGGCTTTAGCCCATGAAAGCTTATGCCCAAATAAATTTGTTGGTCTCCAAGGTGCCACAAGTACTCCTCGTTCTTTTTGCTGATACAGACTAACACGGCTACCACTCTGAAATTTATTGGATTAACACTGATGGCCCACACAAAATACAGGAGATCAAAGATGAGGTCCAGATTGTGAATGATCTCTCTCTGGATGCATGGAGATGAGGAATGTGCAAAGAGCCTCTGAGATCCTTTTTAACACACACTAGAGTGAGCCACATTTGTTGTCCTTGTACTCCCTTGAGGCAGTAGCCCCTTCAAAGGGGACATGTGCTTCACCTGCCTAAAAAGTGGTGCACTAGGCTAGTTGCCTCTGCCCACCAGAGAGCTCCAAAAGCCCCCCATAAGCAGGCCAGTTTCCCTAATACATGCCAATTCCCTCTTAAAGGGGAGGAGATGCATTCAGCACATACCATTACACAACCTTCATTTTTCAAAATTTATTTGCAAGAAACCTTTAAAGAAACCCAATTGAATTATTTGAGCAGAAAAGAAAGTCTGAAATATGCTTATTTTGTTTTTACCAATGGGAAACACTTTTCCCTCACACACACAGACATTTGAATGAAATGCCTGCATGTATTTCATTGATTCATAGATTCCAAGGCCAGAAGGTACTATTGTGATAATCTGTTCTGACCTCCTTCACAACACAGGCCATAGAACTTCCCCAGAATAATTCCTAGAGCAGATCTTTTAGAAAAACATCCCATTTTTATTTAAAAATTGCCAGTGATGGCGAATTTATCATGGCCCAGGGTAAATTGTTCCAGTGGGATGTTAAAATCTATCTCCTCTGCTTCTCCCAATATTTTTATTAGATAAAATATATACCCAGTAGTCCAAATTGTGTTCAGTTCATGTCAGGACACTTCATGTGGAGTTCTATCCCTTAGGGTGATTAGGATCGCAGACCCACAAATACACATGTGTAACTGTACACACGAGCAGTCCCATTGAACACATACTTCACTATAGAGCTATTCACGTGAATTCTAGTTACTCACATGGGCAACTGTTTGTGGGAACAGTCCTAAACTTGTTGCCTTTATGTTTTTAAGTTAAGAATTCACTCCAAGCTTCTTCCATGACAGCATAGTTAGACAAATGCAAAATAAACTGTCCCACCTCACACCAGATCTTTGCACCTAAAAACATTTCAACAGCTCACCAATCATACAATGTTCAAAGATCAGGTTTTTATAAATATCTCTAATTACAGCACTGCCTCCTGCCAGTTTCAGGGCAACTGCACCAGTCTTCCCCCTCCATGGTCCACCAAGGCAACCCACTTTAGGTTCTTGGCTTCCAGTCATTAGCTCTCTTAGACACAGGCCTGCATCTCTCACTCACTCCTAACTGGGGATTAGAAGGCTACACAGCTCCCTGGATTACACTATGATAGCCCTAGCAAGCCTAACTTCCTACACAGGACAGTGCCTGCCTCTCGCTTTCTCTCTGAAGACTATAAGCCCACAGTATATTGCCCACAGTATAAGCTGCCACACAGCTCTTTCTAAGCAAACACATTTATTCTGAAGGTGAAAGCATTACAGAGAACACGTATAAAAAAACAACAGACGTTCCTGTACATATGCTAAAGCTTACCAGAGTTCACCCATCAGCCTTATGGGGTCCTAGTAGGCCAGGATCTTTCAATACTTCCCCAAGGACTGAGGCCCCCTCCCCCTTAGACAGAAGGTCCTGTCCATTTGCTGGATCAGAAAGAAGGCCCCTAGTCAGTTTAAACTCAGGCTATTTATCCAAAAGTCCTTTCATTGTCTGATGGTGTCAGAAGAATCCAGTTTCAACTAGTATATGATACCCTCTGCAGGTGGTGGTACTTCTCTGGAGGTGTCAGTATCCAAGTGGATTTATCCAATCAACCTGGCTGATTTGCCTCAGACACCACCCGGTGTTTTTGTTCCTGGAGGAGCTGTGATAACCCTCCTCTGCAGAGTATAAACAATTATACATAAACCATTCCTTTAATACAATGGATCCCAAAGAAACTGTGTGGGATTGCAATATCTGTCACACTTCCACACCAGAGCAGACCAGACAGATGTACAGCAACTCAGGCCCAAGCTTGCACAAGCTCAGAAAAGCAGGCAGATATTAAAGCACAATTAGCATTCTCTATGCAGCATGGAAAGGCACTTGAATACATAAGCCACAGCACACAAGAGAAAAATGGGAAACCAAGTTTCAAGGTTACATAGAAGATTATTTCTGGGCAGATATTCTCCAGAACGCTCAAACCTGACCACCACATTGACTCATTATGAGATAGGATATTGTAATGGAGAGCAGTCACACGCTTCTCCTGTGGGCCAGTGCTACATTTGTTGCAAGAACACCAGAAGCAGAGAAATTCATCACCACACCATACCATATTTTGTAAGTGCATATAAATGCAGGTACATATGTTGATTTAACAGCAAGCACTTGTACCTACTTTTAGTTATAACCACAATTCTGAGCCCTCAGTTAATTGCGGATATAAAATCAGGTGCCATTATAAAAAGTTAGGCCCTTTTTATCTAAGTGCTGATGAAATATATTTATATTTGCAGCCCATTATTTCTAATGAAAGAGAATGTCTTTAGGCATAGTGTGAGCATTTATAATCTGCAAATCATAAACTACGAAGGGTTGTTTAAATTGTTAAAGCTTTGTCTTTCCAAGTAGGTAATATTACTATGGTCTATGAGATAGTCCCTATACAGTATTTCGTATAGGGAATACTTCTGAAGCATTAATTACTTTTCAAAGGCATCAGTAAATATATTAACAGTGACCACTGTATCTTCATCTGCATTACATTACAACTGTTGAATTTCTAACATACAAACATTTCTGTATCAGATGATAAATGACCAGAAAAATAAAAAAAAAGGAGTACTTGTGGCACCTTAGAGACTAACAAATTTATTAGAGCATAAGCTTTCGTGAGCTACAGCTCACTTCATCGGATGCATTTGGTGGAAAAAACAGAGTAGAGATTTATATACACACACACAGAGAACATGAAACAATGGGTTTATCATACACACTGTAAGGAGAGTGATCACTTAAGATAAGCCATCACCAACAGCAGGGGGGGGAAGGAGGAAAACCTTTCATGGTGACAAGCAGGTAGGCTAATTCCAGCAGTTAACAAGAATATCAGAGGAACAGTGGGGGGTGGGGTGGGAGGGAGAAATACCATGGGGAAATAGTTTTACTTTGTGTAATGACTCATCCATTCCCAGTCTCTATTCAAGCCTAAGTTAATTGTATCCAGTTTGCAAATTAATTCCAATTCAGCAGTCTCTCGTTGCAGTCTGTTTTTGAAGCTTTTTTGTTGAAGTATAGCCACTCTTAGGTCTGTGATCGAGTGACCAGAGAGATTGAAGTGTTCTCCAACTGGTTTTTGAATGTTATAATTCTTGACGTCTGATTTGTGTCCATTCATTCTTTTACGTAGAGACTGTCCAGTTTGGCCAATGTACATGGCAGAGGGGCATTGCTGGCACATGATGGCATATATCACATTGGTAGATGCGCAGGTGAAGGAGCCTCTGATAGTGTGGCTGATGTGATTAGGCCCTATGATGGTATCCCCTGAATAGATATGTGGACAGAGTTGGCAACGGGCTTTGTTGCAAGGATAGGTTCCTGGGTTAGTGGCTCTGTTGTGTGGTGTGTGGTTGCTGGTGAGTATTTGCTTCAGATTGGGGGGCTGTCTGTAAGCAAGGACTGGTCTGTCTCCCAAGATCTGAGAGAGCGATGGCTCGTCCTTCAGGATAGGTTGTAGATCCTTGATGATGCGTTGGAGGGGTTTTAGTTGGGGGCTGAAGGTGATGGCTAGTGGCGTTCTGTTGTTTTCTTTGTTGGGCCTGTCCTGTAGTAGGTGACTTCTGGGTACTCTTCTGGCTCTGTCAATCTGTTTCTTCACTTCAGCAGGTGGGTACTGTAGTTGTAGGAATGCATGATAGAGATCTTGTAGGTGTTTGTCTCTGTCTGAGGGGTTGGAGCAAATGCGGTTATATCGTAGCGCTTGGCTGTAGACAATGGATCGAGTGGTATGATCTGGATGAAAGCTAGAGGCATGTAGGTAGGAATAGCGGTCAGTAGGTTTCCGATATAGGGTGGTGTTTATGTGACCATCGCTTATTAGCACCGTAGTGTCCAGGAAGTGGATCTCTTGTGTGGACTGGTCCAGGCTGAGGTTGATGGTGGGATGGAAATTGTTGAAATCATGGTGGAATTCCTCAAGAGCTTCTTTTCCATGGGTCCAGATGATGAAGATGTCATCAATGTAGCGCAAGTAGAGTAGGGGCATTAGGGAACGAGAGCTGAGGAAGCGTTGTTCTAAGTCAGCCATAAAAATGTTGGCATACTGTGGGGCCATGCGGGTACCCATCGCAGTGCCGCTGATTTGAAGGTATACATTGTCACCAAATGTGAAATAGTTATGGGTCAGGACAAAGTCACAAAGTTCTGCCACCAGGTTAGCCGTGACAGTATCGGGGATACTGTTCCTGACGGCTTGTAGTCCATCTTTGTGTGGAATGTTGGTGTAGAGGGCTTCTACATCCATAGTGGCTAGGATGGTGTTTTTAGGAAGATCACCAATGGACTGTAGTTTCCTCAGGAAATCGGTGGTGTCTCGAAGATAGCTGGGAGTGCTGGTAACGAAGGGCCTGAGGAGGGAGTCTACATAGCCAGACAATCCTGCTGTCAGGGTGCCAATGCCTGAGATGATGGGGCGTCCAGGATTTCCAGGTTTATGGATCTTGGGTAGCAGATAGAATACCCCAGGTCCTGGCTCCAGGGGTGTGTCTGTGCGGATTTGTTCTTGTGCTTTTTCAGGGAGTTTCTTGAGCAAATGCTGTAGTTTCTTTTGGTAACTCTCAGTGGGATCAGAGGGTAATGGCTTGTAGAAAGTGGTGTTGGAGAGCTGCCTAGTAGCCTCTTGTTCATACTCTGACCTATTCATGATGACGACAGCACCTCCTTTGTCAGCCTTTTTGATTATGATGTCAGAGTTGTTTCTGAGGCTGTGGATGGCACTGTGTTCTGCATGGCTGAGGTTATGGGGTAAGCGATGCTGCTTTTCCACAATTTCAGCTCGTGCACGTCGGCGGAAGCAGTCTATGTAGAAATCCAGGCTGCTGTTTCGACCTTCAGGAGGAGTCCACCTAGAATCCTTCTTTTTGTAGTGTTGGCAGGAAGGTCTCTGTGGATTAATATGTTGGTCAGAGGTGTGTTGGAAATATTCCTTGAGTCTGAGACGTCGAAAATAGGATTCTAGGTCACCACAGAACTGTATCATGTTCGTGGGGGTGGAGGGGCAAAAGGAGAGGCCCCGAGATAGGACAGATTCTTCCGCTGGGCTAAGAGTATAGTTGGATAGATTAACAATATTGCTGGGTGGGTTACGGGAACCATTGTTGTGGCCCCTTGTGGCATATAGTAGTTTAGATAGCTTAGTGTCCTTTTTCTTTTGTAGAGAATCAAAGTGTGTTTTGTAAATGGCTTGTCTAGTTTTTGTAAAGTCCAGCCACGAGGAAGTTTGTGTGGAAGGTTGGTTCTTTATGAGAGTATCCAGTTTTGAGAGCTCATTCTTAATCTTTCCCTGTTTGCTGTAGAGGATGTTGATCAGGTGGTTCCGCAGTTTCCTTGAGAGTGTGTGGCACAAGCTGTCAGCATAGTCTGTGTGGTATGTAGATTGTAATGGATTTTTTACCTTCAGTCCTTTCGGTATGATGTCCATCTGTTTGCATTTGGAGAGGAAGATGATGTCTGTCTGTATCTGTGCGAGTTTTTTCATGAAGTTGACAGATTTCCACTCTATACGGCTAAATTCAGTGCCTTGCATAATCACAGGTTTCAGAGTAGCAGCCGTGTTAGTCTGTATTCTCAAAAAGAAAAGGAGTACTTGTGGCACCTTAGAGACTAACAAATTTATTAGAGCATAAGCTTTCGTGAGCTACAGCTCACTTCATCGGATGCATTTGGTGGAAAAAACAGAGTAGAGATTTATATACACACACACAGAGAACATGAAACAATGGGTTTATCATACACACTGTAAGGAGAGTGATCACTTAAGATAAGCCATCACCAACAGCAGGGGGGGGAAGGAGGAAAACCTTTCATGGTGACAAGCAGGTAGGCTAATTCCAGCAGTTACAAGAATATCAGAGGAACAGTGGGGGGTGGGGTGGGAGGGAGAAATACCATGGGGAAATAGTTTTACTTTGTGTAATGACTCATCCATTCCCAGTCTCTATTCAAGCCTAAGTTAATTGTATCCAGTTTGCAAATTAATTCCAATTCAGCAGTCTCTCGTTGGAGTCTGTTTTTGAAGCTTTTTTGTTGAAGTATAGCCACTCTTAGGTCTGTGATCGAGTGACCAGAGAGATTGAAGTGTTCTCCAACTGGTTTTTGAATGTTATAATTCAAAGAAACCAGAAAAATAAATAAATTCTTAATATTCTCTCTATACCCAATTCTATTCCAACTCTGCTTGACTGCTTGACATTTTATTTGATCTGTAAGCAACAAAACAGGATAAACACACAGTGTGTTTTTCAAACATCTTATTAAAACCAGACAAAACAGCAGCAGCTATAATTAATAAAGAGAAGCTGAGTAAAAATCCATAGGTTTATAGAAATTAGAAATGGAAAAGACCAGTTAGGCCTTCCAGCCATCTCTCTGCTAATACAAAAATATTCCTTACAGTATATTTTGCAGTTCTTTCTTTAGAATCACTTTAAAAGTCTCAGCCAATAGTATTTCCATCACTTCCTTTGGGAGACTTTCTACAATATACAGCAGATCTCACTGTTATAAGGACCTTTCCTGTTAGTGAACCTAAATTTCCCTTTTCTAATTTCATCCAATTAATCTTAGTTATACCCCTTTGCTCCACTTAAATAAATCCTCTCAGTCCTTGGTGTTTGCAGCCTTTATATAAGTGTATACTGTCATTTCCCCTTAATCATAGTTTAGCCAACCTGTATGTATTTAACTGTTTTAATCTTCTTCATAAAACAATCCCGTCATGCCAACCGATATTTTTTTTTATTTTTCTCTGAGCTTCCTAGACTATATCTCTATCATTCTAGCAATAAACTGGCCAGAGTTGAATGCAACACCATATTCCAGGTACTGCTTCACAGGAGCTGTGTAAACAAGGATTGTTGTCTCCTTTTTCGGTGATATGATGTCTCTGTATGCAGCAGAAAACTTCAGTGGCATTATTTGCTGCCATATTACTTTGCAAACTCCTGTCTATATAGATTTTATCAACATATGCAGTGTTTTACAGGATCAGAGCCTTATTTTCTTTATTTTTCTTGTTACCAATGGACTTTAAAAAAGAAATTCAGTATCTCAACCATTTCTGAGTCATTATTAATTTCAATCCTCTTCTCATTTATTAATGAGCCTGTAGATTTTTCTCTGGTTTACCTTTTCTCCTGATATATTTGTAGAAGTCCTTCTTATTCTCCATAGGTCCTTTTGCTGCCATTTATATAATTTTGTTAAATTTTACCCAATTCCAATGGGAGTTTAAGAAAGAAAGAAAGAAAGAAAGAAAGAAAGAAAGAAAGAAAGAAAGAAAGAAAGAAAGAAAGAAAGAACTCTGTGCACTGCTTTAAGGCATTATCCTTTTGGGACATGATCTGCTTCCATTGCACAGTGCCCATAACTGTCTCTTAAAAATGTGTGGGACGGCACGTAGCAATATTTCACAATATGATCAGGTATGGAGTACATGCAGACAGCCCTTAGGAATTCTTGTCACAGACTGCACAATGACTGAATCTTTGTCTCAGTGACTTCTCTAAACAGAAAGGACTCTGTCATTCTGATTCCTCCATAAGCTATACAGAGGCATTGGTCTGCTCTGTGGAGTAAACTCATAAAACTGTAGGCCCTTGTATGTAATTTACAACTACTAAAATTACTTTTAAGCAGAAACATTGTCACCTACAAAATTACTGGTTCAAAATGGGAGAGTAGATATAATACCCTCTCTAAATCTGTCCCCACATAATATGTCAAGTTTCAAATGAGGACTAAAAATATACATGGGTCCTGGCTATCTCCTTATGATCTGCCCAAACAGCTGAGATCAACTGGGATATTTTTGTCAACAGTCTTCACAACTGAATGTTGAGGATATGTCTACACTGCATCTGGGAACAAGCCTCCCAGCCCCGGTTCACAGTCTTCAACTGGCGGGATTCATTCTAATACTCTAAAAGAGCTGTGTGGACATTGCAGCTTGGGCTGGAGCTCAGGCTCTGACACCAAATCACCATCTACACAGCCACTTTTAGAGCACTATAGAGAGCCCTGTGAGCACAACTCTGTGGACCCATGCTGGGAGGCTTTCTCCCAGAAGCAGTGTGGACATAACCTTCTTCCTAATGAAGGCACATACAATGACACAACAACACACATACACAATTGCATTTTAAATACAAAGTACCCCAAAGGTACTAAAACTAATTCAATCCGATTACATTTAATTCAATAAAGTTTATCTTAATTCCATACGGTTTGTTCAGGACATTACAGGATATTATCAGTGTGTTACACCATATAATTTATTATTTTCTAGCAAGTAAAGGACTTTACATTTGTGAATGTGAAGAGTAGGCTATCTGTGAGCCTGATGGCTATTTTTCATACTCATTCATGTCACAACTAACTAGATTGGTAATCAAACAGTTCTTAGTTTGCAAAAGCTGAACCACATGTTAATTCATTTGGCAGTGGTTTAGCTGGTGGGATGTGTTTTATGGTTAACACGGCATATTTCAAGCTGTCATTGACAGCTGCTAAAATATTATCATCTGTAAATCAGCATCCTATTGAACTTCAGAACCATTACTGCTGTTAATTGATTACCATCTCTGGAAAACTTTTATTTCTAAATATCCATGTGCTGCCAATTTAACGTGACTTGCAGCCACTGAAAGTCTTGCTTGAGCTCACTAATCTCATTAACCTGGAGGCAGAAACTGTAGGAAACTTGAACTGGCACAAATAACAACCAACATATAACAAATCTGTGTATGAATGTGTCATTATGATGAGATAATGAAACTTAACATAAATCATTTGAGCCCTATCTATGTAATTGCAGATGCACTCTTGGGATCAGGGACATTGTGTGAAGTGAAACAGTGTACCATGTGGGTTATAAGAAAACATCAGTAATGCCAATGCTTGTGAGTTATGAGCATTTCAAATCCTACATTACACTGATGACCCTGTGATTGTAGACAGTACAATAGTAGCCAGAGGAAGAATTCACACCAAGAACTGGTTTTGACATTTTCTTTGAATGGCTCTGACAAAATAATTTAGTGCTAAAGTGAAAGAAAACACATTGTTTGACCACAGGGGATGGCTCAGTGATCTAACCCTCTGGTTTGAAACACCCAGATTAAAGTACTAAGCGGTCTCTTTGATCTGACTTCCATATGTTTTCCTTATATCCTGGCTAATTTTATGCTTTTTTCCACTTGCACCCATTACACTTCTTGGGACAGATTCTTGGGTGATGTAAATTGGCAAAATTCCATTGACTTTAATGGAGCGATGTAGCTTTACATCAGCTGAGGTTGTGGCCTTTGTCCTAACTGGTGCACTTTGTGAATAGTTCTTTTCTTTCCTCTGTATTGTTGTTCTTTTGGTGCTAAAGCAAGATCCTCGAGAATGATTAAAGGATTAGAAAACATGTCTTATAGTGACAGTCTCAAGGAGCTCAATCTATTTATGTTAATAAAGAGAAAGTTAAGAGGTGACTTGATTACAGTCTATAAGTACCTACACGGGGAAGAAATAAGTGCTCTTCAATCTTGCAGAAAATGGTATAACACAATCCAAAGGCTGGAAATTGAAGTAAGACAAATTCAAAAAGAAATAAGGTGTAAATTTTTAACAATGAGTGTAATAATCATTGGATAGGTCTGTTGATTAAACAGGTAACTCACGCAATTAACTCCAAAAAATTAATCGTGATTTAAAAAATTAATTGTGATTAATCGCAGTTTTAATTGCACTGTTAAACAATAGAATACCAATTGAAATGTATTAAATATTTTGGATGGTTTTTTACATTTTCATATATATTGTATTCTGTGTTGTAATTGAAATCAAATGGTATATTATTTTTATTACAAATATTTGCATGGTAAAAATGATAATAGAAATAGGTTTTTTTCAAGTCACCTCATATAAGTACTGTAGTGCAATCTCTTTGTTGTGAAAGCACAACTTACAAATGTAGATTATTTTTGTTACATAACTACACTCAAAAACAAAACAATGTAAAACTTCAGAATCTACATGTCCACTCAGTCCTACTTCTTGTTCAGCAAATCACTAAGACAAACAAGTTTTGTTTACATTTACAGGAGATAATGCTGCCGGCTTCTTATTTACAATGTCACCAGAAAGTGAAAACAGGCATTTGCCTGGCACTTTTGTAGCTGGCATTGCAAGGTATTTACATGCCAGATATGCTAAACATTCGAATGCCCCTTCATGCTTCGGCCACCATTCCAGAGGACATGCTTCCATGCTGATGACGCTGGTTAAAAAAAATAATGTGTTAATTAAATTTGTGACTGAACTCTTTTGGAGAGAATTATATGTCCTGTGCTCTGTTTTACCCACTTTCTGCCATATATTTCATGTTATAGAAGTTTCAGATGATGACCAGCATATGTTCATTTTAAGAACACTTTCACTGCAGATTTCACAAAATGCAAAGAAGGTGAGAATGTGAGATTTCTAAAGATAGCTACAGCACTTGACCCAAGGTTTAAGAATCTGAAGTGTCTTCCAAAATCTGAGAGGGACAAGGTGTGGAGCATGCTTTCAGAAATCTTAAAAGAGCAACACTCCGATGCATAAACTGCAGAACCTGAACCACCAAAAAAGAAAATCAACCTCTGTTGGTGGCATCTGACTCAGATAATGAAAATGAACATGCGTCAGTGCGCACTGATTGGATTGTTATCGAGCAGAACCTGTCATCAGCATGGACGCATGGCCCCTGGAGTAGTAGTTGAAGCATGAACGGACATATGAACCTTTAGCGCATCTGGCACATAAAAATCTTGAGACGCCAGCTACAGCACTGCCAGGAGAAGATCTGTTCTCATTTTCAGGTGACACTGTAAGCAAGAAGCGGGCAGCATTATCTCCTGCAAATATAAACAAACTTGTTTGTCTGAGCAATTGGCCGACCAAGAAGTAGGACTAACTGGATTTACAGGTTCTAAAATTTTACATTGTTTTATTTTTGAATGCAGTTTTTTTTAAATAATTCTACATTTTTAAGTTCAACTTTCATGATAAAGAGATTTCACTACAGTACTTGTATGAGGTGAATTAAAAATACTATTTATTTTGTTTTTTTACAGTGCAAATACTTGTAATCAAAAATAAATATAAAGTGAGCATTGTACACTTCATATTCTTTGTTGTAATTGAAATCAATATATTTGAAAATGTAGAAAATATGCGAAATATTTACATAAATGGTATTCTATTATTAACATTGCAATTAATCATGCAATTAATCGTGATTAAATTTTTAATCGCTTGACAACCCTACCATTGGAACAGTTTATCAAGAGTGGGGTGGGTTCTCTATCACTGACCATTTTTAAATCAAAATTGGATGTTTTTCTAAAAGATATGCCTTAGGAACTGTTTCAGGGAAGTTCTACACCACGCTCCCGGTGGGTGAAGCCAGCCACAGTCCCCTCCCGCATCGAAAGCATAGGGACAGGACAGGAATATTAAATGGAAGGCCCTACAGCTCAGCTGGGGGAGAGCAGAGGAAAGGAGTAAACATCTCTCACCCACTTCCAAGCTTTGCACCTGACAAGCTCTCCAGCACCAAGGACCCGAAGGAGCTGCCGGGACTGTTGACTGACAAGTACCCGGAGGAGTTGCTGGGAGTGCTGCTGGCTGTGTATTCTGGGGAGACCAAGGAACCCCAGGAGACAGAGCTACACTTAGAAGGGTAGTAGGCAGTAGCCCAGAGAAACTGGACATTAGTTTGGTTGTGTGGCCAGAGAGTGAGTCAGCGAGTTTCACTGGGATCCCCGCTGACACAGTAGCAGAACCCTCCCGCACTGTTAGGGCCCTGGGCTGGGACCCAGTGGAGTAGGGTTTGCCTGGGTCCCCCTATCCCTTCCAACCAACCCCACCACTGGGGTGGCTGCCTACACACCATAGTCCAAGAGACCTGTGTTTGCATATTGTCTGCTGGAGGCCAGGTGAAAGATTATTGATTCCTCTGCTCCAGGAGGTTAGAGCCCCTTTACAGACTGTTTTCAGGCTGTCTGCCTGAGCCAGGAGGCCAGGCAAAAGACTGCTTCTTGCTCTGTCCCATCCCCAAGGCCAGAGAAATGAACTTCTGAGTGCTTATCAAAGACTGCTAATTCCCCTGTTAATCAATGTGCTTATAGGCACCACATAGTGAGGTGGCGTAGCCTCTGAGGCTGATGGTGAGGGAGGTAAAGGACCAGCTACACCATACATAAATAGAGAACATTGAAGTAGATAATCCAGCACTTTTGTTTCCTTAAACTCACTTTAAAAGCAATCAAGTATCAGAGGAGTTGTTGTGTTAGTCTGGATCTGTAAAAATGGCAAAGAGTCCTGTGGCACCTTATAGACTAACAGACATACTGGAGCATAAGCTTTCGTGGGTGAATACCCACTTTGTTGGATGCATGTAGTGGAAATTTCCAGAGGCAGGTATAAATATGCAAGCAAGAATCAGGCTAGGGGTAACGAGGTTAGTTCAATCAGGGAGGATGAGGCCCTCTTCCTAGCAGTTGAGGTGTGAACACCAAGGGAGGAGAAACTGCTTTTGTAGTTGGCTAGCCATTCACAGTCTTTGTTTAAATCTTGAGCTGATGGTGTCAAATTTGCAAATGAACTGAAGCTCAGCAGTTTCTCTTTGAAGTCGGGTCCTGAAGTTTTTTTCCTGCAGGATTGCTACCTTTAAATCTGCTATTGTGTGTCCAGGGAGCTTGAAGTGTTCTCCTACAGGTTTTTGTATATTGCCATTCCTAATATCTGATTTGTGTCCTAAGATGTAGGCATATATTATCACTGCTTTTATATATGGGGAAACTGAAGAACAGAATCCTTGAATAACTCTCTCAAGGTCACTAAGGGAGTCTGTGGCTGAGGGAAGAATAGCATTCAGTTTTCTTATGCTTTAGGCACAGAACATGCTTCCTCCCTTGCTGAAAATTAAGAAAGCTTCTTCCAGGAATTAATTGCTTCTTTGGACTTTTCCTTTGCACTAGGTTCTCTTCCTTATCTGTTCTGGGCCTCAGTAAGGGCAGTTCCCCCTCAGAGATGTTTCAATAAGCTTCTTTCACAGACTAGACTCCTTTCTAGTCTGGGCCCAATCCTTTCTCTTGTTACAATCTTTGTTCCAGCCCAGGTGGTAGCTAGGGGAATATTACTTGTACCTGTGGGAGCTTGACAGTGTAGCAGGGGGAGGGTAGTCCTGAGATGGAGCCCACAAAGATCAGGGAGATCCCTAAAGCAAGCTGCCAGAGTTTGTGGCAAAGGGAGGCAGTAGGGGAAATCCTGCTGAGGAAGAGGCAGAATAAGAAAAACTCTGCAGGGGCCAGGAGAAGTGGCCAAGGAGCAGAGGACTTTAGTGGAGCCTAAGAAGGGCAAAAGAACTGCTAGTCTGGGCATTTGATTTGGACTTTTAGTTGGACATTTTGTTACCCTGGAAGTAGTCATGGCTTCGCCAGAGAGCTGAGCCCTGCATGGAAGACATGGTGAGAGGCAGATGACCAGTGGGAGGTGCTGGAGATAAGGACCCCTTGCAGCACTGCACCCGGACATAAGGAGTTGCTACAGGTGGTCAGCACACTACCTTACATGCACTTTAAAAGAGAGCAGCCTATCTAAGAAGTACACTGACCTTATTAGAAAACAAGAGAGGTATAATGTCTTCTTTCTGTATTTATCACTGTATGGTTCTGGTTTTCTTTGTTTTGACTGGTATGAATTGTGAGACAAGAAAAATACTTTTAAAAATGAATATGGCTCTATGGTAGTAAATATGGAGATAATTTTCAGACTGCCTAGTTAGTTTTATACCTTCCAAAACATGTCTAATGCTTGAGTAAATATAGTAGAAGATTGCACTGAGAGTATATGCTAGAAAGAACAAGAAATATTAACTAAATTTCTGGTTGATATGTCTAAATGTTGAACCAAAATCATGTAAGTAGTCTTATAGAAGACAACAGAGCAGATCCTCAGCAAGTATAATTTAGTATAAAAAAGTATGACCTGAAAGGAGCTATACTGATCTACACCAGCTCAGCACCTGTCACATCGTGTTGACATTTTGGGCCATACCAAGAATCCCAGGAAGTCTACAGTCAGTCTCCGTACCAAAGAGTAAGATTATACAATGCAATAATCTTTCTTCTCTTAACTTGGCCTGCATCTGCTCTTCAAGGCTATAATGATTCAAGGTTTTGTGCTCAGTTGCTTACACTGAATGTGATTTGTACTCTGAAAGCTGGCACTAAATCCCATTGGGATTCTCTCTCTGCCATCTTACCCCTCTTTAAAAATCATTAAAACTATTTGTATTAGAAAACAAATGTGAATCCTGAGAGGAGAGTCTAAAACTCTGAGATATGGGGATTCACAGACTACATAAATGCTGGAGGGATTTATCCAACAAAACTTTATTAACAAACAATAGGTTTTCAAATGGAAGGTGAAAAATGAAGGTCAATATATATATAAAAGCTACAGAATGTCAGCTAAGACCCACAGTTTTGCTAACTTGGATCAGATACTGTTTCCTCTAGTAAAAAATATGGTGTCTATTATAATTTTGTATCCACCTCTCAAGTCCTGGTCCAAAGCCAGAGTCAATATTTTCTATTTACTTCCAGAGATTCGGATCAGTCCCAAAGAAATGCTATTCTGTCTGTGCATAAAAATAGACAGCAATGTTCCAAGGTCAAATAATACATCTGTCTAGTTATTGCAGAAATGCAGTTTAAATTATACAGATTTTCATCTTTTAAGGAAAAGACTCAGACTCTTTAGCCCCTATTATATACTCACCTAAATTGAGTGCAGATTTTCAAGAGAATATATCCTTTTCCAAAGTATAATGATGATGAGAAGTTCTTTAATATGTAGTTTGAAGGACAGCTGAGCAAAATTCACCCTAGCTAGTTTTAAATTGTCTAAACAAATCCAAAATGTACTTCATCATTCACAGTTTTTAAATGGGAACAATCTGCATTTGTGTCATTTATCTAGCAGAAAATCACTACTCTATTTCGCCCTAAAAATCTAAAAAAAAGATTAAATGTTGACTAATCCACAAAAATAGAATAGACATTTTAAATTTGTAACCTTTCTATTTCACAAATCCAGTAAAAAAAACAATTCATATCGGCTTTCCCAGTGTTGAAGAATTTCTTAGCCCTGATCTAATGGAAGTATATGACCCATCAGAAATGGAAGAGGATACTGTCCAAACATATTGACAGTATTGCTAAACCAACTGATATCACAAGAAATGTTTATAAAGTAGAATAAAGAGCAGTCTTTTGCCAATCTTTATTCCCACCACACCAAGAACAGCCGTATGATAATACCAGCATGGATAAACAGAGCAAATGGCTAGAGTACTTTGTGTGAGGCATAATTTAATAGAAATGATTGTTCTGAACATACTTTCTCTTTTCTTTCCTGGTTGATTTTAACTCTTTTGATGATCATGCTTGAGCTTTGACTATTAGATCATGAATTTTGTCATGAAAGTGGCTGAGAGGCATTGGCAGAATTATTTATTTGTATTATATTTAATTCAATGGAAGTGAATGTATTCGGGCTATCACATGTGACACAATGCTGAGATGCCTTTTCCTTGTCTCCAGAAATCTCCAGTGTGCTGGTCAATAGATCTGTAGCTCTTCATTCTTTTATGAGGAGAATCAGAGGCCGATTAGGGGCTTGTGGGGCCCTGGGCCAGAGCAAGTGGGAGCCCCTCCCCACCCATTCCACCTCCAGTCCCCTCCACTCCCCCACCTCCCGGTGCTCCTGCCAGAGAGTGGGGTCGGGTTATGGGGGCTTTCCCTGCTCCCCGGCAGGAGTGCTGGGCAGGGGGCCAGAACAGGGCAAGCCTTTGATCCTGCTCCCCAGAAGGAGTGCAAGGAGGGCGGACAGATCAGGGCAAGCCCCCACACCCTGGCCCTGCTTCCCAGCAGGAGCACCAGGCAGGCAGAACGGATCAGGGTGCAAGGGCAACTATTTTTCCGGGGGCCCCCCAATTGGCTGGGGCCCCTGGGCACAAGCCTCATTGGCCCAGTGGCTAATCCACCACTGAGAAGAATAGCACACAAACTCAATGAGGTCAAATGGAAACAAAGAAAGTAAAATAGTGATAAAAAGCATAAGTAATTAAGAGAGGGAGATGGATGAAAGAGGAAACGCAAACCAATAGAAATCATACATACCAATAAGAAGCAATTATATATTGGCAGAGAGATGGTCTAGATGTCTTAGTAGGTTTATTCTTTCCCTAGTTTCTACGACTTACAGATCTCCTCCTATTATCCAGAAGAATCAACAAAATCCTTTACTTAATGGTTATTAAAATGTGGACCCAGTAAATGGAGATAAAGAATATAATAATTTTCCCAACCTCAATCTTATGCCAGCCATGTGAAATGCTAAAAATGGAGGTTTCATTGAATATAGTTGAATTTCTCTCAAAGTAATTGGAATTTCAGCAAATGTTGGAAGTCAAGAAATGACCGAGTTTAGGAGAATAGATATTAATATTCTGGTGGAGTACCCTTGTTAAATTAGTCATTTTAATTTGAAATAAATTTCTTCTCTCTAAAGTATCATCTAGAATATTTTAGCAATTTCCATATTCCTTCTATTGAAATAACTACTGTAGAGCCATCTCACCCGAGCCCTGAGACATGTTTCCATTCTTTTATTGAATTAGTCTTTTTTTAAAATGAAATGCATGTGACAGTTCTACTAAGGCAGCATTATTCTCCTTGGTTTGATTTCATTATCTTAATTGTCAGCTTCAACATGGAAAGTTGTAAGAGGATAAGCTGCTCTAACTGAATGCTCTGGGGGAGGGCAGAGCTCATTATGTAAGGAGGCTGACACACCTCTCTGGGCTAATTTGGCCATTAGGTGACAGATCCAGATTTCCCTGGACTTCAATGGTCTTTGGCTGAGGTCCCAATATATTTTTTTAAAACAGTTAGGTAGCAGCCCTGGCTTTCAAGATGCAGAGTGTGACATTTGAATGTGTGCTGGGCTGTGTTTATTGCCACACGCGCATCTCCAGCTATGCATGTGATTGCAAGCATGTATATCTGAAGACCTGTACTCAGTCTTTGCTTAAATCTGTTTCTCAAGCAGCATTTTCACAAATTTTAGCACCCATGCCTTTTTTCTTTTACAGCTATTTGATTTGTTATAGGAAACAATCAGGATCATAATGACAATACTTTGTTAACAATTCTAAATGTATATGTTGTAATAGTTGCACCCTAGGAAACAATGAACCAAAAAAACCCCACCCACCATAGCTAACATCAGGAAAACTAGGTAGAAGTTGTCTGCCTCTATTCTGGCTCCTAAACCGGCTGGAGAGACTACTCCAGCCCCTCTATGACAGGAGCTACGGAGGCGCATTCTAGGCAGGACCTGCTAGTTAGGAGGTATTGTCCACATGTTTCTACACATGCAGTAAGCTCCCACACCCAACAGTGACCCTGTTCTATAGATTACTTCTGCCGCAGAGGCGTTGCACAGGGCTACTTATAGAACAATAACTCATGGTAACATTACTTTTGCAATGCATGTGTGTGCCTAAGCAAAGGAGTGATTACAGTGCTTGTCCTTCTCTGGCCAGTTTGCTTTATCAGCAGATGTAGAGTTTCTTTCTGTGCCTGCCCAAAATAAAAGGATTTGGGGTGTGGGGCGGGGAGATACAAAACTTCTCTCCTACTACCCAAATCTTTCAGCAGCTACAGCCAGTTACCACTCACCAAGGTACCTTATAGGCAGTTAGGGGATATTTACCAATTTAACTCAAATTTTGAATCCACAATCCACCTCCGCTTTTAATATTTTGGCCAGCAATAAAAACATGATTTGCAAAATCTTTGCTTTTCTATTAACATGCATACTGTAGAGGTTATTCTCCCCTAGAGAAATAGTCAGAACATAAAAATGATACATCATTAAATATGAAGGAATGCTTATAATATTTCAAAAGCAACATTAATCTAACATACTGCAGACCCCATGCTGTAATCAAAGTCAAGATAACACTATTTAACTTTAAAGAGGAAAATAGAATGGCATTCTGCTTCAACTGATTGAGGATTACGGGAGTTGATGAAACTGCATTAAGTAACCTGAAATAATGGCTGATAGTACCTAACCCTGATGGAAGAAAAAATGTCATAGTATTGTCTTCACTGATCAGTGAACAATTTGGATAACTTTGTGAACTTTTCACTTGATGTTTTGCCCATTCCTAGAACCAAATCCAGAATAAACCTTCCTGAAGTTTCTGAAAAGTTCAGTTACTTCCTCACCTCTGTCCCATTATTTTTCATTTACATACATCTCTATCACCATGGAGAGGCTGTGGAAGGAGATTTTGCAGGCCCCTACAAGTTGCAGAGCCAAGCTCCAAAGTGGCTTTCTATTATAGAGAATAAAAAGAGGGCTGTAGTTGGTTAGAGCCCAGCAAGGCTGTGATTGACAGAACTGTGAAGATTCACTGGCCACACATTTCACTAAATAGTTAGGTGCCCGATGCCCTGCCTTGGATTAACAGAACCTACATGGAGAAAACATTTATCAGATTAGATGGCTCTTTAATCTAGCAGATTTAGGCAGAACAAGATCCAATGTTTGGAGCTAAAGCCAGACAAATTCAGACTAGAAATAAGGTATAGATTTTAGCAGTAGTTAACCATTGGAATAACTTTCCTAGGGATGTGGTGCATTCTCCAAAAAAATGAAGTTTTTAAATCTAAAGTGTGTTTCTAAATGTATGCTCTAGTTGAACTGGAAGGTCTGGTTTGATGCAGGAGTTACTGGGTAAAATTCTATGGGCTGTTATGTAGTAGGTCATAATGATCCCTTCTGCTCTTAATATGTTTGACCCAAGTTTGGGAGGTTGTTCCATCTGCCTTTGTCCTCTGTACAAAGCCAATTGACCCAGGCTTCAACCATAGTCTTTCACCTTGCCATATTTTTATTCTGCACTTTTTCAACCAGATTGTGCACCTGTTTGATTTTATTTTCCTTTGAGGATACTTAGTTCTTTTTCTAAACCCGTTAGAATTTTTATGTTGAGGACAAAATGTGAATAAGCAGGCATTCATTCAAAACACTGCTGGAAGAATCGTTTTCCTGGCTGATTGCTTCAACCATGTCATCTTCTTTCCATCTCTGTCTACTGGCTCCCCCTTTTCTGTTTCATGAAGCACAAACTACCTGTTTTCACTTTTATCAAGACATCAACCCCCACTTCACTCTACTAAGGATATAATCTCCATATAAAAAAAATGTCCAACAGGCACCTTTGTGCTTTCTTCCATGCTGCCCTTTCTTCATTGGAGGAGCTTCTGGTAAATGTCCAAAAAGCCACCTCATTGTCATAGATTCATAGATACTTAGGTCAGAAGGGACCATTATGATTATCTAGTCTGACCTGCACAACGCAGGCCACAGAATCTCACCCACCCACTCCTGTGAAAAACCTCACCTATGTCTGAGCTATTGAAGTCCTCAAATCGTGGTTTAAAGACTTCAAGGAACAGAGAATCCTCCAGCAAATGTCCTTCAAACCCCTCCTTAAAAAAACCTCTTCTCTGTTGCGTTACCTACAAAGGTCAAGCAGCTGGTTTGTTGTGACCACAGTTTTTCACGCTGACCATTATCTTCTCAGCTTCTTGTTGCTCTCCCCATCTGTTTGTTTTACCCACCGGCTTCCTATTTGTTATATATGTGTACAGTGCCCAACACAATAGGGCCCTGGCCTCTAGGTACTGCCATAATACAACTAATTATTACTAATTATAATAATTTATTTTAACTTTCTGGAGGTTGTTAACCCCTTCATAGAACCCCCTCTGATTTCTTCTACTATTCACAAGGCTGTTTATTTCCTCTCTGCCTAGTTCACACTGAAAAACAGGAACTGGCATGAAGTACAACCTCTGGTATCACTATCACATATCAGCTTTACATCTTTTCAATCGAATATACTGAATGTGACAGTCTGTTAGTGGTACAAAAATTTATATATAGTGATAGTCTGCACTGGATACCCAGTTTCAAGCTTGTGAGTGAGAGTCAGCCCAACAGGAAAAGAACCACTGAATTATTATTAATAGAAATAATACTATTAATTAGGGCCAGATCCTCAGCTAATGTAAAATGAGGCAAATCTATTGAAGTAAATACAGCTATGCTGCTTTACACCATTTGATGGTCTGGACCCTAGGGAATCAGAAGATGGGTATTATGAGCAGAAATAGGCATACAGGACAGACTAGCAAGGAAGGATGGTCTAGTGGATGAGGCACTCAGCTAGGATATAGGAGGCCGGTTTCAGTTTCTGGCTCAGCACAGACTTCTTGTGTGAACTTAAGCAAACCTAAACTACACCATACCTTAAGTATTCATTTGTAAAACATGGATATTTCCCTACCTCATAGCACTTTAAGCCCCTGGGGTGAAATCAATGGGAACCAGGATTATACTCATACTTTTCAATAGGACTATCCCTCTATTTAAAGTTATGCAAATGCTTAATTGCTTTGCTGGATTGGGGCCACTCTACCCAGCACCTCAGTCAACTCTAGCCTATCAAATATTGGATATTTTAAAATGCCTCTCTTGAGTAAAGTTTCAGCAGAGTGACAGGATGAGTGCACAGTCCACTGAACAGGAGGAGAATATAGGTCACTGTTTTTGAGGATTGAGCTGATATTTTAAAAGCTGCATCTTTCGACATATATGGGTCATCATGGTTGAAAAATTGGTTTAGGAACATAGGCAGTCTGTTTGCTCTATTAACAGGTTGACCTCAAATCAACTCACAAAGGAAATGAATTCCTCGCTCCCAAAGGAAAACCACTGAGTCAAATGTTGTGAATTGATTTTTAAAATGGATAGATACTTGTATGAACATGAACATCCATAGTTATGCAAGCTATGATAATAAGGGTAATCAAATCTTTATGCTGCAGGACACAAATTGATTACCAGAATTGTGGAGATTTTTTAGCCTTCCTCTGCTTCCTATTTTAGAGAGGATATCACATACCAATAATTTTAATCCACTATGACAGTTTCTATGTTACTATGCATAAAATCAGGAAGAATTTTTCCTATTAGACACCACTTCTTGTTGCTATAGGCACTCTGACTTAGGTCTTTCTTCAGAGTCACTATTTAAACTTCTATTCTGCATGAGCCCACAGTAAATCTGAGATTTTTGGATTACAAAATTCATTTTTAAATCTGAATATTATTTGAAAGAAATTAAATTGGACCAAATCCAAGAATAATGCATAAAAATATTTATGTTTTTCAAGCACTTCTACAGGAAATGATTGCCTTTATATGAAGTGACTGTTCAGAATTTTTTCTTCATATTACATTTTCATTTGTGGCACAGAGGAAATGAATTGTATTGAGCGCTTTAATAAGATTTTATTTGCTTTCTGCCTTCACCTTTGAGCAAGTGAAATTAGCATTTGGAACTCTCTCTGTTCTCTATCTGGTTACTTTTTCCTTGCGTATTTGCTTAATATGGACATTTGGGTATACTTTTATTTTAATCATGTATTACAAAAGAATCCAGAGTAATGGGAGGCTGCTTGATGTCTGTTATAAATCTAAATACATAATATCTTTCTTCTCCTTCCCACATCTTCTAGCTCTATTTGCCACTTCTGTGTGTATTAGATTTGTTGTTACTCATTGGAGGTATGGACAAACTCCTGAAATTGCTGCTGAAATATTCTAGTGTGTACACAACACCCATTCTAAACAGTATTAAATCCTCCAGAATACATACCCCAAAGGCCAACAGCTTTAGTGCCCAAAAGGAATGCCTTGACATTTGCAGTCATATCATATATTCTGCAATAAACATAACCCCACAGCCTAACTATTAGGCATTCTACAGTGCAGAAATTTTATTCTGGCAGGAAGAAGCTATTACTGTGTAATTGATCCCCGAACCTCTAAAAGATTGATGTTTACTTTGCTTCCTGCAAGGGAACAAGTGCTTCACTCACACAAGTGTGCCTAATGGGCAATTGCTTTCTGAGAATCAGTCATTGTTTTGTACCTCTTACTGAGGTGTCCGGTAACTTCTCATCACTTTCAATGTTGTGACTGTACACAGATGAGCATTTTGTCTACTCTCTTTATTAAAATGCCTACCCCTGAATACTGAGAAGCAGCAGAGAATGGGCTTTGTGACCACAATCTCAGGAGCCATATCAAAGCCAGGAAGGGCTCCACCTCCAATGTACTGGAGAAAAACTAACTCCTCCCTTGGGGAATTAGACAGCTGGGGTGAAATCTTAGCTCTATGTGTATCAATGGAAAAACTCCAGTGGGTTCAATGGTGCCAGAATGTCACACCGATGCAATATATTTTAAAAATGTAACCTGAAAAGTTTGGAGAGATGTGGGAGAGAAAAAAATTGGAGATCTATAATTGGAGATCCCTTACTCTCACAAACCTTGGGAGACAGGCCAGTCCTCACTTACATACAGCCCTCCAACCTGAAGCAAATATTCACAGCAACCACACACGACACAACAAAGACATTAACCCAGGAACCTATCCTTGCAACAGACCCCATTGCCAACTCTGCCCACATATCTATTCAAGGGACACCATCATAGGACCTAATCACATCAGCCACACCATCAGGTGCTCGTTCACTTGCACATCTACCAAAGTGATATATGCCATCACGTGCCAGCAGTGCCCCTCTGCCATGTACATTGGCCAAATCGGAGAGTCTCTACACAAACGAATAAATGGACACAAATCAGACGTCAAGAATTTTAACATTCAAAAACCAGTCAGAGAACACTTCAACTCCCTGGACACTCAATTACAGACCTAAAAGTGGCAATTCTTCAACAAAAAGAACTTAAAAAACTGACTCCAATGAGAAACTGAAGAACTGGAATTAATTTGCAAACTGGACACCATCAAATTAGGCCTGAATAAAGACTGGGAGTGGATGGGTCTTTACACAAACTAAAAACTATTTCCCCATGCTAATTTTCCCCCCACTGTTACTCACACCTTCTTGTCAACTATTTGAAATGGGCCATCCTGATTAACACTATAAAAATGATTTTTCCTCTTGCTGATAATAGCCCACTGTAATTGATTTGTCTCATTAGAGTTGGTAAGGCAACCCCCATCTTTTCATGTTCTGTGTGTGTGTATATATATATATATATATATATATATATATAACTACTGTATTTTCCACTACATGCATCTGATGAAGTGGTTTTTAGCCCATGAAAGCTTATACCAAAATAAATTTGTTAGTCTTTAAGTTACCACAAGGATACTTTGTTGTTTTTGCTGATACAGACTAACACGGCTACCGCTCTGAAACATATAGATATAGTGCAGCTTCCATGCCAGGCACTCTGATAACATATCCCCAGCAGCATTTATACACAAGTATATATGTATAATTGCTGCTAATGTCCTTAACAGAACTGTGGCTGAATAGAAAATGTATTAGGAAGATTTTTAGATCTATGAAGAAAGTTTAAAGCAACTAGTTTGCAGCAATTTTTCAGAGGAGCCAGTGATTCCCATTTCAAGTTCATGGAGCAGCATATGGGGAAAACTATAACCCTTTACCTTGATTAAAGAGGTTTCCAATGAGGTTTCCTATAAAGTGTATCAGAAGACCAGGGAAAATCCTTATTCTTTACACATACGGAGCTATCACAGTGCCTGGCATGGAAGCTGCTCTGTAGTTAGTGTTATGAGTGTGGAGCAGAGAACACTTCAAACTTATAAGAAAAATGTCCCTTTCACATCCCTGGACTTATCTTCTCACTGTAGTTGGCCTTCTTCTGGGATATACATCAACGATCTGTAAGTTCCCAAGTAATCACTGTTTAGATGTCATCCTCTGTTCACAAATCCATCCTCAAGATTTCATCTATTGTAATGTTTGCTTCTTTATTTGATTTAAAGATATAAATACAGATGGGTAGGATTCCAGTGCCCGAACACTGTGCAAGGAGGGGAGGGGGAAGAATGAGGATGCAGAAACAGATGAAGATACTACCTCTGAAGGGATGGACATTGAGAAATGCTTTTCCTCAAACAATAATAGCTTAGAAGATGAGAGTCAACAAGACTTCAGTTTATTATGGCCATTTGTAGGTGAATAGGATGCCAGTTTCAACTCTTCAAAGGGAATCTCCCCTTGGATACTGTTACGGGGTGGTCCCCTGAGAGTTCTTTCAGGTATGCGTCGTTCCCTGGGCTTCCCAGTCTTCCTGGGAAATTCCACCAACATGCAATCCATATACATATACTCTTTGTGTCCTGGCAGCCTACATTGGTAACATACCACCCATCTGCGTTCAGAAAAGAAGGATCCGGAGGGTCTTCCTGTCTTTTCTTGGTCCTTTTTTCCTGCCTGGACACCTACAGACAACTTCCGCATCTCTAGTCCCTACAAGGACAGACTGTCTTTCTAGGTAGGTCGGCCTCCAGGAACTCTTTGATGAGCTTCACTGTATTGTCAAAGTTGAGGGTTGGCGCCAGAGCACCCATACACTTGCCACCTCAGGAAGACTTTCCAAGAACTGTTCTAGGATCATCCATCACTTCCTCCAGCTCCTGGCTCTCCATCCTCAACCAACAGGTAGTCCAGTCTGACAGTCTCTGCAAAAACTCTGGGCCTCATTTCATCTGTCCATTGTGCTGCCCTAAATGTCTGACATTCTTTTTCTGATGACAGGCCCATTCTATCTATGATGGCTGCCTTGACTATATCACAGTCCCTGGCATGTTTTTTGCTTAGAGACATACAGGTTGTTTAGGCTTCACCTGTTCAATAGGAAGCCACTCATAAAGCCCACAATGCCTTATCCCAGCCAGAACCTATAACTACCCTCTCAACAGATCAGAGAAAGACCTCATGGCCATCTGTTGGAGCCATTTTCCACAGTCTGATTCTCTGGGTTCTGTTGCCACCCCGAGCTACAGGATTCTTCAGACTCTTTGGCATCTGATGCTGTGCTACCATCTGCTCCTTAATAAATTCCTGGAGAGACTTCTGTTGCTCTGCCTGCCACACCATGCTGGGCTGTTGTTCTATTTGCTGGGACTGTTGAAAGAGCTGCATGAACCATTGTAGCTCCTTTGGTTGTTTTACCATTGATTTCAGAATTTCTTCCATTCCTCCCAGGTCACCCGTACTAACATTGGTTCCGTCTTTGGCTTCTCACATAGATGAGGGACACTAATCCCACACAAGCTCCCAATAAATGTCACAGGTTGTTCCCCAAGAGTCCTTTCAGGTCTTAAGTACAACCATACCACTTCAGGTCTCACCACCACCCTTGTATTTTGTTGTTCCAGCAAACCTCTGCTGTAGTGCTATTTACAAGCCCCAGCCAGCTCCCCCACTTGCTTCTGCAGAAGGAAACAGAGAGCGGCAGCAATCCCTAGACCCTGCCTATCTTCAAGACCAAAGCTCCTCCTCTTCCAAGGCATCCTTCCTCTCAATTTATATGCTCCTTCTAGCTGATGTGGTTGCATCCCTGTCTAATTAGCCCCTCAGCTGTAGGTCTACTCAGTTGTTTGACCTTGCAATTAGGTCTCAATTAGCCTACATTGGTGGCGATTAGCTCCTGACTCAGCACACACTGTCGCAAATACCTTCCAGAGAAGGCGAATATTCTGAATGAGGAAAAGAGGAAAAAATGTGCACGAGAGAAGGGTGGCGGACATGCTGATAGATATGAAAACTAGATGAGTAATCTATATATCCAGAGGATAGAGTGTTGAGGCCTGTTATTATAGAGGTAAAAACCCAGTTTAGTGGCATAAACTTTTTGAAAATTTACCCCTTCATGATTTAGTGTCTGTACTTCAGGAACACTGGACTAAAACCATGGAGAATGTCATTTATCTTCACATCCCCAAGAGTCTTTTTAATTACCAAGACAAACAGCCTTACAAATAGCCTTTTCTCTTAGCTGACATCACTCTATTACATTGAATCTACAATCAGACTTGTTATCTTCGGGTTGCTGCATCTTTCTCGCAAATCATCTTCCTTATCTTTGCTAGAGATGTGAAAGGCTGAATGATAAATACTTTGGAAATGTCTATATGCTATATTCAAAGCCCATGCAAGAGTGTGAATGGAAATTGCTAAGTTACTTTCACTGAAGTAGCTGTGTTGGGGGCGGGGAGTGGAGAGCACTCATTACTGTCATGAGACTGTAAATAAACCTCTGCAACTGGGAAACATTCAGGACACACTGAACACTTATGATTTCTGTTTCAGCTTAAGGCAAAGGAAAAATACATATTACTTACAGTTTGCCATTATCAGTTTACACAAAAATGTCATGTCTAATGCATTTCAGCATAGGTAGGCCAATAAAGCTTTGTATTTGAGATTATTGGTACAGCTTCTTAGTGTCAAATAAGGTAAGACCTGAGTCACCAGTAGAACTGGATGTTAATGTATTGTTGACTGAACTCTATTTTATGTGTACTGAGCAATGTACAAGTAAGTAAATGTTCTTAGAATAAACTAGAGTTACGTTCTTGAAATTTACTGATACATCAAGGATAATATCCTCTTTCTCTTTGGTATCAGTGAGTCTCAGCCTTTCTATATTGCTTTTCTCTTTTTCACCTTTATTTTTTATTATTTCTTTATGTGATGATGGTATCATTTTTAGCAAAGATGACTTCCAGCACCAATATAGCTGGAAAAAATTACCCTATCCTTAGAGCTGCAGACTAAGAACCAATCCTGCAGCTGTTACACATGCAAGTAGCATGGATAAATAGATTTCAATGTAATTATTCATATGAGTAGGGATTATCCATCTGAATAAGTGTTCATAGATTTGGCCCCTAAACTGGGATCAAAGGCTTTGGTTCTTTTAATTTACCTTCCATGGAATGTTATTTTAGAATTCATATAGTTCCCTCTAGCCCTCACAGAGAGTTTTTGCATCATCCACCTGCACTTGGGCTTGCCACAGACTGTAAGATTTGTCTTCTAATGACTAATACTGCAGTATTTAATTCTACATTTTTAAATCTACATATATACCTGGAGACACATACTTTAATTGGTCTCTGTGGTATAACACATTGTGACTGCTTCACCACAAATTAAACAGGTTCAGGTCTTCTTAACTCTACATTTGAGGAACTACTCAGAAGATGAATGTGTGTGTTTAGTCTAATGCTCTTCGCTTGGTTTAGAGTTATTAACAAATAAGATTTGCTTAAAGTTTTGACATGCTTATTTTTTGTCAATCTAAACCCGCTGAATACAATTTGAAACACAGGTCCACTTCCTGAATGCTCAATCACACACAGGTGTGTGTCTTTTTTAAATATAGTACCAATTACTAATATGGGCTCTTCCCCATAATAAAACAACGCTGTTTGCACATGAAGACAAAACACAGCTTTCAACTTACTCTATTTCTTTTCTTAACAATCAACCACAGATGTTTATATTGTAGCCTTAGTAAGATGTGTAAGAATTGTTGCCTTGTGAGGTTTTCCCATTGGATTTTAACGGACACAGAAAAACTGAAAAAAGAGTCAATTGCTCTTGCTAAAGTTTTCTTACAGTTTGCTTCAAAATGTTTTTTCCTAAAGATTTTTTTAAAGACATTAGATATACACTAATTTTTCAGTAAGATCATAGAATCATAGAAGATTAGGGTTGGAAGAGACTTCAGGAGGTCATCTAGTCTAACCCCCTGCTCAAAGGAGGACCAACCCCTACTCAATCATCCCAGCAAGGACTTTGTCAAGCCGGGCCTTAAAAACCTCTAAAGATGGAGATTCCACCACCTCCTGAGGTAACCCATTCCAGTGCTTCACCATCTTCATAGTGCAGTGGTTCCCAAACTTGTTCCGCCACTTGTTCAGGGAAAGCGTGCCGGTTTGTTTACGTGCTGCGTCGGCAGGTTCAGCCAATCGCAGCTCCCAGTGGCCGCGGTTCGCTGCTCCAGGCCAATGGGAGCTGCTGGAAGTGGTGCGGGCAGAGGGATGTACTGGATTCAAATAGAGAATGATTTAAATATTTTAACCAGCTGTGTTATTAATGATAACTCTGTCCTACAATGTCAAAGAACCATTATTATAATACAATACCAAGCCACATAACATTTGCGTGTTAGGATTACCCAAAGATGTGGAATTAGACTCTTCTGATAAATGAATTATCTAAATATTAGAACATATCAAAGTTATTTCTCCTTTCCTAATGCTTAAATACTTTAGAATCACTTTAAGAATAAGACACCCACTGCCATACCTATCACTTCTATTTTCTGTATATCTTTTTTTGTGTTCATTACTGATAGTTAGATTCATGCAGGAAGTGTTGATGTGCAATTGTCTTCAAAATATAAGGGGGAGATCATATATGTGCAGCTCTTGCTTAGGCTACTGAGTAATGCAAGAAAAGATGGCTGAAATCTTTGTTTGGGTTTTTTTCATTGGGTATCACTTTTTTAGGCCAAATTTGATATTATTGTTGAAGAACTATATACGTGTACGTGTGCGTGTGCATGCATGCGTATACACACACACTTTTTTTAAAGTATGAAGATGACCTTCTAACATGGTCCAAAGAAAAAGTAAAATAATCAGGATTTTGTTAACCTGGATAGCTGAGATGAAATTATATCTAATTCCACATTACCTGAATATGAACAGTTTAGTTTCTGGAAGAATACTAGCTGGGGTAGTTACTATTTCCCCTTGGGTGTTTTTTTAAACCAATATTAATTTGATTATTGCTCATACTAATGAAATATTGTATGCCTAGGTAGGCAGGTAGGAGTTTTTTGGATTTAATTTTTTGGTTCTAGTCTTGTCCTGAGAAGATTAAAGGATTTCAGTGGAACAAATTATAGTCAGTGTCAGTTGATTATTATATCTTCTTCTTTTCTATGGCTTCTCTTTCATCAATTAATTAGTTATTAATTGTTTAATGTTTTACAAAAAACAAATAGTATAGTGAATGAGTTATATAGAATAGGCCAGTGATGCAAACTGGAGTCAATGAAATCACAAGGATGAATTTGGCCTAATATTGCTAATCAAGACATATGGAAGTGTGGCTTGCCAATATGTGTAAGATGAACAATCCATGCTGTCTCCTGTGGATAAATTCTGGCCCATTGAACCGACCTACGGACAAAAACTTCTATTCAGATTCATGGCAAGCTATTTTATAAAGATACTATGTAAATATAAAAGCTGTTTGGGAAACAAATGTATAATCTGTATGAACACAAAATGTACTTTAGAGGAAATACTCTGCTTCAAATATTTACTTGAGATTTAAAAGGTAGCTCTATATTTAAATTGAAAACCTAATTACACTAGCACTTGACTCATTATCAAATGTGGGGTTTCAAGTACTCATCCTAAATACTGTAACCTCTTGAGTATCGTGATAGATTGCACACTGAGAAAACATACCAGTTTAGGGGTTGATACAAAGCCTTCTGAAGTTAATGGTAATCTTTCCTTTGACCTCAATGGACTTTACATCTGGCCCTTAATGTTGTGCAGTAATCTTCCAAGCACGTACACAGCATAATCCTTCCCTTGAATTTTTTTTAATCCATTTACTGCATCATTCTTCATGTCTCTGTGTTTTGAAGATGGATATTAAATATTAGTGACGGATGATCCCCAGAAGGTTGAGTTCAGGTTTGTTTTGATTGAGAGTCCCAAAGTCTTTTGTTCTTTAATTCAAACTGTCCCAAGTTCTTGGGTGGTGAAGCTGAGCTGGAAATCTCAGGAGAACAGGCTTTCTGGTGAGATTTCTAGTATTTCTTGTTGCAAGTACCATAAAAACAACCCGTGTAATTTATTCTGCTGCTTATAAACTTATGAAGTTTGCGGATGATACCAAGCTTGGAGGGGTTGTAAGTGCTTTGTAGCAGTGGTTCTCAACCTTTCCAAACTACTGTACCCCTTTCACAATCTGATTTGTTCTGCATACCCCCAAATTTCACCTCACTTAAAAACTATTTGGGTACAAAATGTCCAGAGGAGAGCAACAAAAATAATTATGTCTAGAAAACATGACCAACAATGAAAGATTGAAAAAGCTGGCTTTGTTTAGTCTGGAGAAGAAAAGACTAAGGGGGGACATGATAACAGTCTTCAAGTACATAAAAGGTTGTTGTAGAGAAAAGGGTGATAAATTGTTCTCCTTAACTACTGAGGACAGGAAAAGAAGCAGTGACCTTAAATTGCAGCAATGGAGATTTAGGTTAGATATTAGGAAAAGGGTAGTAAACTCTGGAACAAATTACCTAGGGAGATTATAGAATCTCAGTCACTGGAGGTTTTTAACAACAGGTTAGACAAACGCCTGTCATGGATGATCTAGATAATACTTAGTCCTGCCTCAGTTTAGGGAACTGGGCTAGATGATCGATCAATGTTTCTTCCAGTCCTACATTTCTTCAAACTGGAATCAGAAAATGCAGTGGCAGGGAAGTAAAAACATTAGACCCCCATCTTGACAAATAAAGAGGAACTGATCACAGAACTAAAAATTAATGGCAGCTTAGGTTTAGGTGAGCATGACTCGGTCAGATTTATAATGTGCAAACAGAATAAAGTCCAGATCAGTGAGATAGATAGATAGATATATATATATATATATATATATATATATATATATATATATATATATATATAAACCCACAATCAAGTAAGAAAGCCAAATTGGTTAAAAAAAACCAACCTGGTTTGGAGGGAAAATGAAAACAGCTATAAAAAATTATATAACAAATGGAAGAAAAAGGAAGTTTATAGTAATGAATATAAATCAGAAACTAGGATCTGTAGAAAACTGATAAGGAAAGTGGAGGCACACAAAGAGAAATATAGCTAGTAGAACTAAGAACAATAAGTACAAAAGTATCCTAACAAAAAGTATCCTAACAACGGTATTGGTCCATTACAAGATGGGAATGGTAGAATTATCAATAATAATGCAGAAAAGCAAAGTGTTCCATAAGTATTTCTGTTCTGCATTTGGGAAAAAAGAGATGATGTAGTCATATATGATAACACTCTTTCCATTCCCCTAGTATCGCAGGAGGATGTTAAAGAGCAGCTACTAAAGTTAGACATTTTAAAATCAGCAGGTCCAGATAACTTGTATCCAAGAGTTTGAAAAGAGCTGCTGAGGAGTTTGCTGGACAAGTAATGTTGATTTTCAATAAGTCCTGGACCACTGGGAAAGTTCCAGAAAACTGGAAGAAAACTAATGTTTCATTTTTAAAAGGGTAAATGGGATGACCCAGGTAATTATAGGCCTGTAATTCTGCCACTAATCCTAGGCAAGATAATGGAGCAGTTGATATAGGAATGGTTAAAGAGAATTAAAAGAGAGTAATATAATTAATGCCAATCAACAGGGGTTTATGGAAAATAGATCCTGTCCTACGAACTTGATATCTTTTTTGATGAGATTACATGGGTGGTTGATAAACGTAATAGTGTTGATGTAATATACTTAGACTTCTGCAAGGCATGACATTTTGATTAAAAAACCAGAATGATATAAAATTAATATGGATTAAAAGCTAGCTAACTGATCAGTCTCAAAATGTAATTGTAAATGAGGGCTCATCACTGAGCAAGTGTGTTGCTAGTGCAGTCCTACAGGGATCAGTTTTTGGACCTACATTATTTAACATTTTTATCAGACATAGAAGAAAACATAAAATCATCACTGATAAAGTTTGCAAATGACACAGAAATTGGGGGTGTGGTAAATAATGAAGAGGACAGCTCACTAATTTAGAGCGATCCGAATCGCTTAGTAAACTGGGTGCAAACAAACAATAAGCATTTTAGGATGACTAAATATAAATGTATGCCTCCAAGAGCAAAGCTTGTAGGCCATACTTACAGGATGAGGGATTCTATCCTGGGAAGCAGTGACTATGAAAAAGATGACTGGAAGTTGAAGCTAGATAAATTCAGAATGAAAATAAGGTGTACATTTTTAACAGTGAGTGTAATTAACCAGTGTTCTATCACTGGCAATTTTTCTAAAAGATATTTTCTAGAAATTATTTTGGGGAAGATCTATGGCCTGTATTATAAAGGAGAACATAACATAAGAATGTCCATACCGGGTCAGACCAAAGGTCCATTTAGCCCAGTATCCTGTCTTCTGACAGTGATTAATGCCAGGTGCCCCAGAAAGAATGAACAGAACAGGTAATCATCAAGTGATCCATCCCCCGTTGCCCATTCCCAGCTTCTGGTAAACAGAGACTAGGGACACCATATCTGTCCATCCTGGCTAATAGCCATTGATGGACCTATCCTCCATAAACTTATCTAGTTCTTTTTTGAACCCTGTTATAGTCTTGGCCTTCACAACATCCTCTGGCAAGGAGTTCCACATGTTGACTGTGCGTTATGTGAAAAAATACTTCCTTTTGTTTGTTTTAAACTTGCTGTCTATTAATTTCATTTGATGACCCTCCCCCCAGTTCTTTTGTTATGAGAAGGAGTAAATAACACTGCCTTATTTACTTTCTCCACACCAGTCATGATTTTATCAGGTCAGGTTAGATGATCAGAAAGATTCTTCTGGTCTTGGAATCTATGAATCTATTAACTTAAGTGTCAAAAATAGTAAATGTTTTTCAAATATCAAAATAGGTTTAACTTGTGTTTAACCCAAAATGAAAGATCAGGATGGTTCAGATTAAATAAACACAGGTTACTCACCTAAATTAAATATCCAGCTGGGTTGGTTAGAACTAAGAATACATGTTTAACTAAGTGAACATGAAGGTGAACCATGACATTTCATAGCTTACTTATTTTTATTGGATCTGAACCTAAACTTTCCAAAAGTTCAGGGTATTTGGTTTCTTTTTAAAATCTTTAAACATGTGCTTCTACCATGTGTGTGTGAGAAGGTGAGTAGATACAAATAGTATTGTCTTACTTCATGGGTCTATTCCACATGTGTATTGATTATTATCTGCTTACTTAGGGAACAAAGCCTATTAGTCCTACTAGTCACTCTAATTACCCCTAAAAACACAATATATAATACATAGGAAATAAGCTGGATCATATTCTTCTTGTGCAATATTAAATTTCAATCTGTTGAAACCTATATGTGGAAACCTACTGAAGGAAATTAGACGATACAAATGTCAGCCAAGACATAATTAGAAGGGAATGGGAATGCAATGATTTCACTGTGGGCCATATTTGGCCTCTTCAACCTTTATTACTAGTGATGAAGCACAGGAAAGAAAAGGCTCAGTTTGACTTCAGATCCCAGGCTGAATTTGTGAAGTTGACAGGTAGGGAAAAAATAAAGTCTTTTTACTTGTAAATTGAGCACACTGTATATGAAAATTATTGGGATGCAATAAATATGAAATCCCACAATGCCATTTTGCAGACATTTACAGTGGGAGCATACTTTAAGTATAATATTGAATAGAATTCTGCAGCACTGTATATTAAGCATAGAAAAATATTAGCCGATGGAAATGAAGGCAAAGAAATACAAGGAATACAAGGGCTGAAATGACAATATTACCAGTTACTGCTGCAGCTTGCCATTCGTCCTCAAGGACAACATGATTTAGGACTTTCAGCATTTATGGAGAAGATGAGAAATAGATTACACTTCATACAGTAAGAGGGAGTTAGGCAATGTAATCATCTAATCATTTAAACTGACACCACTTTAAATTGCTTTTAATCCTACTATCTTTGTGTTTAGCCGACTCTAGCTTGCTTATCTCTGTGTCTGCACTTTTGTAATTAATATTACAACATGACTAAATTAGCCATGAATATTGGCATTGACATAAACCACTCTCTAAAAGTCTTCCAGTGAATCAACCTTAAATAATTAATAATGTCATCAGTTCTAGTGGTAAGGGTCAGAGATCTTCACTTAATAATGCCATTATTTCTGTTGGCCTATGTAAACGTGATAACAAAAGAACAAGCTGTTCTCATGTGGGAAAGTACCTTATACATTTTGAAGTTTGAAATTAAAACCATCAGTCATTGTATCAGTGTACAACCTAAAAAAGTATAAACTTCTAACAGCCATCACAGCTCTGCTCTTTAGGTTTTCTTTTTGAGCTGTTGTAGCCAGTTATGGAATTTTCATTTAACCAGACTTCAGTGTTTTGATGACTCCTTTTAAGAGTCCTTAATGATCACTTACAAAATTATAGCTCTGTTTTATAGTCCTTGCAAACTCAAAACTCCCATTGACTTTGTAACTCTATCTTTACCATCCAGACTTCATACAATAAATGTTTTATAACACATAGTACTTGGTCTAGATGCTCCTCTAGTGTACATTGGTACATCTGCATTGAAATCGGTGGAGCTACCCTGCTTTATAGCAGCTGAGGATCTGGAGCAAATACTATATGGTAGTATTAATTTCTCTCTCTCTCTCTCTCTCTCTGGTCTAAATTAGAATCCAGAGCAAAACATGTCCACCCTGTCCCCCAATCATTGATTCCCACTCCCACCCTATCCCCAGCTCCCAAACTTGGTGGAAATTTGGAGCCAAATCCAGATTTTAGACTAGGCCCTGCTTCATTAATGGGCCTGAACCAAAAGCCCAGATGCAGAATGCTCATTGAACTGTGGGAAAGTATGGATCTGAATTCTGTAGTGCAAGTCCATTGTTAATTTAGTGTATATTACTGCATAAGGAAATTTTCAATGAAAATATAAACATTATTTTGCGTGTGTGTGTATATATATATATATATATATATATATATATATTTACTATTCCTGATTTGAGCTCTTAACATTATTTTCACTTTACCTCTTGCAAGGTTTCCAGTTCCACATTTAAAGCCTCTGGCAGCACATCATGGGCAAATACATTAATATTATCCTCACAAAGAGCAGCAGAGCAGCCTGCACAATTGCATGGCAGATGTGTAAAGAGACCTTTTTGCTCTGATGTTTAATTTTCAGAAATAACATTTTTCATCACTTGTATGTTTGAATAAAATATCTGATTCTGCTATTTTGGGGAGAGAAGTGATTAGCCCAACATTTATTTTGATGCAAATGACAAACTAGTGGGGAAATAACCCACTCAGAATGACAAACAAAGAAAATATTTATCTGAAGTTACTTGAAGAAGCCCAGATAAAGACAACAATTTGCTTGAAAATGAATGGGAGGACAGAAGTCCAAGTAATGAAAATCTACTTTCTGTGGGACTTAATAGAGTCTGAATCATTTATTGTCCCAGAACATACAGTAGTTAATAATTGTTAATCACAGATGAAAAGTCACATAGCTTTGAGGCTGAATCATGGCACACAGTAAACAAGTGATAAAACTTGGTCTATTTCTTCTAGTCAGGTCACGGTTTGTCATCATTTTTCTACAGATTAATTTTGCAAGATGGAACTTTTGGCACATCAGGTAATTTTTTTAAAAATCCGATACGGCAGATTTAAGATGAAGTTTGGGTGGAATATAATTCATCTCCAGTCTATTCCCTATACATGATTACTTTGTAGCTTAAATTTATCATGTTTCTCTTCTTGGAAAAATGTTCTACATGAATTTAGTTGGCATTATTTCACTTGAAACTGCTTAAATTACAAGAACTATGTTGCATGAAAGAGAGGATATAAAAATACATCCACAAACCTCTGTGGTTAATCTAAAGTTATTTTGTATTTGATTATTTTTGTTTGATTATTTTAACACTTATTAATATTAATATATTTAGAAAATATTCTACTTTCAAAATTAAGGTATTAGCACAATGGTATGGAGAAGTAGAAAGCACATATATATTAGGGATAGATGGACTAATGTTAGAGAAAGGTGAACTTTTCTGAAAGGTTTTGATGAAACCACAAAAGTTTTGGGGCTAAATCCTGAGAAAAGTTCAGCACGTCTCAAGATTGAGTCTAAATCTTTATTCTAAATCTTTGTAAGTCTTCCTGCTGTAACAGGGTTAGGGGCAGGAGTATTGTAAAATGGGACCCTTCCCCACCCTAAGTTATCTCAGTGGCACAAGAAGCAATCCCTCTCTGGCATTTCCCAGAGGCACAGGCTGAGTGGGGTTCCCCGCCTGTGGGACGGATACTAGTAACTCTAGGGCTCTTCCTTATCCCTGATCTATCTATCTGTCTACACCAACAGGGCCTTGCCTACTTGGTGCCCAAAACACTCTGGGATTGGGTTGCAGACTGCAACCCAATTACCCTTCCTCTTGCAGGACATCACAGCTACTCGTGAGACCCCAGAACTGAGCCTGAACAATGGAGACTATGGCGAAGGAGCTTGCAAATCACTTCACCCCCTCATCATGGTACCACCTCCCCAGTTGCTCCTCTTAACCATGTCACATCCATCTGTGAGTGCTCCCATTCTGTTACTACATAGATTCCCCCATAAGTAAAATACCCTTAAATGGGACAGTAGCTTTATCTTGAAATAAACTGTTAAACACATACACAAAAACCAAACTGAATAAAACAGATTTATCTTTCTCAGGAACAGCCAAAAAATGGGAGAAAACATGTCAGCAGTTTTCAAAATGTACTAAGCAGTTGAAAGGTTTTAAATATACTAAAACAATCCTTACATTGCTTCCTACACCTAGATGAAAGCAGGCTCTGAATGAGCTCTCCCCTGACATCTAATGATGAGCTGGGGGAAAAGAATTCAGGAGCTGGCTGTGTTTGCATAGACATGCTTGCTTTGCCTAGGTGTGCAGCAGATGGAGCTGCTTTGCCTAAATGACCAATTTTGGCTGGTTTTGAGTTGCACACCGCTCTAATGTTTGAACTCAGGGGCAATGAAATGTCACCTTATTGTATGAGTAAAGGGCAGCAGTACTGGACTTAGCATGCCCTGATTGAGGGGGTCACCCTAAACTAACCTGACTATCTAAACAGGGGGGTAGGGATGCCAAATCCCAGTGAAGATGAGAGTGGGTACAATGTTCTTACCTGGTGGTGTGGACTCTGCCCAGAGATCCTAGACACTAGGACCTGCCCCTCTCCAGCATTTAATGGCAGAACTCATTAGACTTAATTGGTGGTTTCTAGAGCTCGTCTTTGAGCTAAGCCATAGACCTTGTGTGGGGACAGTGAAAGACAACACAGAGACTGCACTGGCTGTGAGGTTTCCACTACCTGCTGAAATCACTGAGCTGGGTTAAATGGTGGAACCTCAGAACATGATGTTGTGGGAGCAGACAAACAGCAGCAGCTGTAAGCCAGTTGCAGAGGTGGCAGAAGAGGCATTGCTCAACACCCTCCGCCCCACCAGGGGTGGGAGGTGAACCACATGAATGCACCTCTGAATTCTGGGTCTAACCCAGGACAGCCAACTGTGGGTGGGGTGCAGTGGAGGGAGAGAGAGTGAAGTGTTAAAGAGACATTAATTCATTGGATTTTCTCACCACAAGGTGGGAAACTAAGGCAAAGGAAACTGCACTGTGGGTTCGGGTTCACTTATGGTCACATGTTTTTGAATGTGGTTGTGGTGTTTTCCCAGATTAATGCTGGGTCCCTTCTTCCCTTTTAATAAAAGTGTTCTTTTGTTATACACAGACTCACTGCTTGCAAGTGGGGAAATACTGCCTCTCAGAGGCACCCAAGAGCGCTGTTAAGTTTTCACAGCTTACTGGATGGGGGCTGGAGCCAGTTTTGTTTTGTACTGTTAAGAGGAACCCCCAGATATTGAACCCAGCCCTTGTTGCTGACTCCACCTGGCAGAAAGGTTATACATACGGAAAAACCACACTTCAAACAGGGGAAGTCTCTTCTCTGGGATAGTGGTTTGATAGTTCCAGAAGGGGCGTGTGATGAGAATAATGCCCCACTCAAGGGGTTATGGCATCACTCGGAGTTCCACAAACATTATCACAGCAGGATCCAACCTCCCTCCTTCTGTCTCTATTTGTGAAAGTCCCAAATCTTCCCTTACAAAAGAGATCCTGGTTCGAAAGGGCAGTAGATGTTCTTCCCCAGCAGGCTTTAGTGAATGAAGAAGACCCACCTCCCAAGTGGGTGAACACACTGGCCATGTACTCACCAGAGGGAGCAGCCCACTCATCCTCCAGCCCCATAGTCCAGGGTCAACTAAAAGTAGAGAGAAAAAAAAACAAAGATCATCATCATCCTATGAGCTCTGGACTCCCTTGCCTACTGTGAGGTGGGACCACCTTTGTCCAAGGCTTTGCACAGCTCACACAGGTCCCTGATTCAGGACAGGACTGAAAAGGCCTCTGCAGAACCAGCTGAAGTTACCCCACAGGACTTGCCACCTTCTCCCTGGAGTCAGGCTTCTAGGCACTCCCCCAGGCTGGTGCCAGTTACAGCTCCCTGAACGGCTGGTCTCAGGGCAGTATGGGGTGGGAGTGTTACAGGGCTCCCACAGCTCATACCCTGCCCTGCTGGTTCTTTTACCTTTTCATAGTAGGTTTTCTGCTCTCCTCACTGATGCTCCCCTTCCCCCCCTCACCCCCCATTGCTCTCTCTTACATGTGTTACTGGTTTGCTCAGCTCCCCTCCGGCCTCTAGAACTGCTCTTCTCCTCCAGGCTTCCAACCACAGCTTGAGGCTGCTTTCTCTGTCTCTTCTTCCCCCAGCATGCACAAAGCTAGGATCTGAGCTAGGGATCCCTGATGGGCCTAGCTGCCTGGGTCAATCATACTAACTTGGGGTGCTGGCTACATCCCAAAGGCTCTGGTCTGAAGCTCTGTGAATAGCCAGAGTCCCTGTCAGTACCAGGATCCTGGCTCCGCTTTGACTCTTCCCCTTTCTCCTGGTATTGGGAGAGGGCCAACTAAAAAACCCCATGTAAGCGGCAAACAGTCCTCTTACATTGCCCTGGCCTCTAGATAGTTCCTCCTAAAAAACCCTAACCTAGTTCCATTTGTCCACCCAGATGTCTTATCCACTTCTCATCATCCAAGTGCTGATGATAACTGAAAGTAAGGAGGACAGTCCTTCTTCTTTTGACATATTTGTCCTCTGTCCTCCTTGCATATCGAGGAAGACGATTAAACATCCTCCCTTACACACTTTGGGTTTTGTAATTTAGAAAATGATTAGTAAAACTTCAAAAAATAATCAACCTCCCCCAACTGAAGGTGGCTAAAGCCCCTCTCTTATTGGAGGTAGGCCCTCACTTCTTCTATGAATAGTGCCTGGTGTCTCCTCTCTGGTCCAGTGAGGGAACAGGCCTTTTTTTCTAGCTCAGGCGTGTCTGGCTAGGCCTTCTGTCTCTCCCCAGGGCAGGATCACACTGACTCTAGGTTTCTCTCTCATTCCCCAGCCCCTCCTGCTCTGGGCAGAGCAGTCCTAGTCAGACATTGCCTTCTCTCCTATCACCCCATCCAGGAGCATTGCTCATTGGCCCTAGGCTGTAAGGGCTTCCAGTCCCTTCTATCTCCATCCTTATGTTCAACCCGGCTGGGTCAATTGTGCTAGGGTGGCCACCACACCTGAGCTCCCTGAGATTGCTGGGCAGTGCCAGTGACCCACTTTACTTGAACTCCCCATGAGGGCTGCAAGAGCTGGAAGTTCCACATATACAAACTTGGGGGATGATGCCAGTTTTATACCACTATATATACACTATATTTTGTACTTCAGGATGTGGTAACACTGCTCACAATCTCCACCCATTTGATGTGGTTCCTTCCAGTACTTCTCATGATCCCATCATTCCATGAATCTTGTTCATGCTACAAGTAACGGGAAGGACTGTTACATGTAAAAAAAACATGATTATTACAGGAATCACCATGCCAAAAAGAAAAAGTAGGTTTCTCAGCCACCTGGCAAGAAGAATTTAAATTCATTAAAAGAAGCAGGTAAGGAGATAATTATGTATTTTGCAGCTGCTGTAAGTGTGACACAGATGTTTCAATTTGTGGTAAAAGTAATATAACACATCACTCTGAAACTGCCAAATATAAATCAAATGCAACAGATGTTACAAAATGTTCAAAGTTTTTTCCAAATTTCATATGCCTTGACGACAGAGTTACTGCGGCAGAACTTACCAAAACACTGCATGCTTTTAAACACCACCACTCTGACTGAAGTGCAGATTAAACAGTAAGAGTTAATAGAACTATTTTCAGGGATTCTGAAATTGCTGAAAGTGTATCCTGTGGAAAATGTAAATCAAAAGCACTTTGTGAAAATGTGCTAGCCCCCTATTCTCTTTCTAATCATACAGATTGTCCTAAATAGAATGACATTTATTATTGAATAGCCACTGCTGCCTCCAGCAAACCTTCCATGAAATGCTTCCCATTTGTTTTAAGGTATTTCCATTGTGTTACAAGCATTCTATATTGCTTGTTAGATTTTTACGAAGACTGTCATGAAACTTCTCAACCAATCACTACCAATAAGATTGATGGATTTGGTCTAAAATTATTGACTGTGTCAGCATACATAGGAGACAATGAGAATGTTAATTATTCTAAATTTAACAGTGTTTTCCAAAAACTGAAACAGAAACAGTGACTGAAACAGAAACACTGCTGCCAATTGTTTAGCCCATGTCAGACCCAGATTTGGTGAGACCTTCAAAACATCTAGTTTTAAAAGTTTACAGCCATTTCAGCATTCACTCACTGGGAGTTCAATAGCTTAAAGAGTTTTGCAAATTTGCCAGGGCAGAATACAGTAAAATTCTATGTCACATAGTCACAAGTTGGCTGTCACTTGAACCTGCTATTGACCATCTGGCAATGTGTTTGAAAGGGCTTATAAATTACTTCCAATCTTTAGGGGAAGGTGAGTGCCCTAAAGTAATATGGGATAGTTTTGGAGATGAAGGAAACAAGAATGAATTTGCTGAATTATACTAAAGGAGTACTTGTGGCACCTTAGAGACTAACAAATTTATTTGAGCATAAGCTTTCATGAGCTACAGCTCACTTCATCGGATGCATTTGGTGGAAAATACAGTGGGGAGATTTATATACACACACAGAGAACATGAAACAATGGGTTTTATCATACACACTGTAAGGAGAGTGATCACTTAAGATGAGCTATTACCAGCAGGAAGGGGGGGCGAAGGAGGAAAACCTTTTGTGGTGATAATCAAGGTGGGCCATTTCCAGCAGTTAACAAGAATGTCTAAGGAACAGTGGGGGGCGGAGGAGGGGGTGGAAAATAAACATAGGGAAATAGTTTTACTTTGTGTAATGACCCATCCACTCCCAGTCTCTATTCAAACCTAAGTTAATTATATCCAGTTTGCAAATTAATTCCAATTCAGCAGTCTCTTGTTGGAGTCTGTTTTTGAAATTTTTTTTTGAAGGATAGCCACTCTCCAGTCTGTAATTGAGTGACCGGAGAGATTGACGTGTTCTCCAACTGGTTTTTGAACATTATAATTCTTGACGTCTGATTTGTGTTCATTTATTCTTTTACATAGAGACTGTCCAGTTTGATCAATGTACATGGCAGAGGGGCATTGCTGGCACATGATGGCATATATCATATTGGTAGATGCGCAGGTGAACGAGTCTCTGACAGTGTGGCTGATGTGATTAGGCCCTATGATGGTGTCCCCTGAATAGATATGTGGACAGAGTTGGCAACGGGCTTTGTTGCAAAGATAGGTTCCTGGGTTAGTGGTTCTGTTGTGTGGTGTGCGGTTGCTGGTGAGTATTTGCTTCAGGTTGGGGGGCTGTCTGTAAGCAAGGACTGGCCTGTCTCCAAAGATCTGTGAGAGTGATGGGTCATCCTTCAGGATAGGTTATAGATCCTTGATGATGCGTTGGAGAGGTTTTAGTTGGGGGCTGAAGGTGATGGCTAGTGGCGTTCTGTTATTTTCTTTGTTGAGCCTGTCCTGTAGTAGGTGACTTCTGGGTACTCTTCTGGCTCTGTCAATCTGTTTCTTCACTTCAGCAGATGGGTATTGTAGTTGTAAGAATGCATAATAGAGATCTTGTAGGTGTTTGTCTCTGTCTGAGGGGTTGGAGCAAATGCGGTTATATCATAGAGCTTGGCTGTAGACAATGGATCGAGTGGTATGATCTGGATGAAAGCTAGAGGCATGTAGGTAGGAACAGCGGTCAGTAGGTTTCCGATATAGGGTGGTGTTTATCTGACCATCACTTATTAGCACTGTAGTGTCCAGGAAGTGGATCTCTTGTGTGGACTGAGTGGGTGGTCCAGGCTGAGGTTGATGGTGGGATGGAAATTGTTGAAATTATGGTGGAATTCCTCAAGGGCTTCTTTTCCATGGGTCCAGATGATGAAGATGTATCAATGTAGCGCAAGTAGAGTAAGGGCATTAGGGGACGAGAGCTGAGGAAGCGTTGTTCTAAGTCATCCATAAAAATGTTGGCATACTATGGGGCCATGCAGGTACCCATCGCAGTGCCGCTGATTTGAAGGTATACATTGTCCCCAAATGTGAAATAGTTATGGGTGAGGACAAAGTCACAAAGTTCAGCCACCTGGTTAGCCGTGACATTATCGGGGATACCTTTCCTGACGGCTTGTAGACAATCCATCGGTGATCTTCCTAAAAACCCCATCCTAGCCTTTTCTTTTTGTGAATACAGACTAACACGACTGCTACTCTGAAACCTGAATTATACTGTTGCTTCTTGAGCTATTGTCTAAAAATATTTGTAAACAGTATTGGCGCTCCAGAGTCAAACTTGTTCACAGTAACTTCATTGTTCAAATTGCTGTCCAATCTAGACAAGAAACTAGAATGCACAATAAATTACAAAAGTTATGGTTATATTGTGAGTTCCATACTGAAGAATCTCAGTGAAAATGAATGAAGAAAGTGTGAAACAGATTTTCTGCTTTTTTATCAGTGAGCTCAAATGTATTTACAAAACAGATATGACCTTACTGAAAATAATGTGCAAAAGAAACTTCCTGTCTTATCATTGGCAAAAGAGTGGCCTTTTGAAGAATTAATAGAAGCTTTTGAAGCATGCAAAATTGATACATTTATTGACATGGACAAGTTAGATGAAGAATTTTATAAAATCAAATAAGTCATTTTATCGACTCAATTTCAAGACTGCACAAGTGTTGAAGAGAGACACCTCAAGATTTTCAAGATAATAAATCCAAGTGGATGCAGAAACTTCAAGAATTTGGAAAAAAATAGGTTCTTACATATTTTCCATTTAATGTAGCAACACATACACTGAAAGAGTATTTTCATTAATGAATTCCACATGGCAAGATGGAAGAAATTGATTGGAAATGGCACAGTGAAAGCCAAACTACAGATTAGCTGCAGTTTTGAAAATGTTGAGTACAAGGACATGTTTCAAGAATTCCTCAACAATAAGAAGCTGCTAGAGGCTGCCAGGCAGGGAAAAAATACAAGATGCAGACAATACATTAAGGTTTGTGCATGCTTTCTATGAAACATTTAGTTAAGTTTTGTCCTCATTTTTAGAAACTGTCAGAAGGACTTGTCCTCATTTTTCAGTTACCTGTGGTGGAGTGTCTACCCCACACAAGGCATGAAGGGGTAAATTAGGCCATTTAACCTTAGGATGCACCTTGAGGAAATACAGGGAGCACTACTGCCTAATTGTCTGATGAAGTCCAGCTGAGGGAAGAGCTGGGTGGGATCTATAAAAAGAAGTTGGTAGGCTGTGGGGACTTGTAGTCATATTCCCTGATACAAAGGGGAAGAGCAGGGAGCTGTAAGGACAGTGTAGGAAGAAGCCTAGGGAAGGAGCAGTAGAGGCTGGGAGAGTAAAAGCCCAGAGATGCTGAGTTGAGAGTCCCTGGACTAGAACCCAGTGTAGAAAGTGGACCCGGGTTCCCCTACACTTCACTGCTGCAGCGACACACAAGGGATAGCCCATTTGGGGATGGCTAGAAGTAGTCTGGAAGCAGACTTTTATGATGCCCCAGAAGGGGGAAGAACTTCAATGTGACTTAGTCAGAGGGCTAAGCCATGAAGAGGAAACTGCTGCAGCTCCTGGCACACAAGAGGCCATGGAATAGGTGAGGGGAGCAATGCGCTAAATAACTTCAGGAAGGTGGGGCAGAGCTAATTCCCCAGATGAGCCACAAGGAGGCACTGCCGAGCAACAAGTAGAGCGCCCCATTGCAGCCGCACTGCCTACTGATTTGTAAGATATTCAGAGAGTGCTTTACAGATGTGACAAGCTTAGCACATTTCCTGGTGGAGCAGCCAAGCAAGGCATTCTCTTTTGGCTTGACTAGAAGAACAACTGAGCAAGGGGCCTGGGTAAAATTTTGGCTGTGGTAAATGTGCAGCACTCTGACAAGCTGGTATGAAGCTACATGTACTGGATGATTATTTGGTGGGTTGTTCCTTTTAAGTATTTACAATGGGGAGGTAAAAGGTGTTCCACTGAGGGATATTCATCTAAGAAAGAGCCCTGATATTGTAACTCTTGAAGTGGGAAGATGGGGTCTTCTTTTTTTATTTCCCCAAAGTTCTGTGGAGGAATTTTGCATCAGTATTTGAGTTTAATACCCCTACAAATGAAACATGTCAAACTTACCTTGAATGCACAAACCCTCCTCCTCTACCTGTTCATTCTAATTACTAGCCACTAAATTCATTACTCTCTCACTTTGCTACTCATTTTTCAGCAGCAGGCAAGGTTTGCACTCCTTGTTAAAGCAACCTGCAAAAGCCACTGATGTGGACTTGCTATCAAACCTTAGGAGGTTTATTCTTATTCAGAGAACTTATTCTCTTGTTGCTAGGAGATTGCTGTGAGGTTTTTTCCCCCAACCACAGAATAAACTGGAGCAGAATAAGCAGGGTACCAAAGACAGACCCTATGTCCCATGCTCTTATAGCTGCTTCCCACACACTTTTATGGCTGCATATCTTTAATTCTGTGATGATTTTTCTAAATGTAATCAATGCACCGAGAAATTATGGGTGGGGTTTTTAAAAGCACTGAGCATTTGCCTAATTGTTCCCATTGAAATCAATGGGAGGTGTGCCACTGACTATAATGGAAGCAACATTCAACAAACTTTGAGCACTTGTGAAAATCTCACCCTATGATGGGTGCATATTTGATAAACGATGGGTGTGCTGGGTACAGACTGTAGTAAGTGGTGCTGGACAGATGTACTATGTTGATGATGATTGGAGTACTGTGCTGGGGGGTACTCTGGCATACGGGGTGGAGAGTACTGTTTGGGTTGTAATTGGAGAGTTATGTTGGGGCACTAGTCCAAGTTTTTAAAAATATGGATGCTTTAAAAGAACATGTCTGCTGAATGGCAGCCTATTTCCTGAAAGTGATTATATGAGCTGATCTTCAATTAATATTCTGCCTTCAAGAAATTATGTATTATTTAACCTTTGGTGTAAATTAAGCTGCAAATAAATCACTCATTACAGTCTAGTTTACATGTGAGTTGTTGATGGATTCAGGCCCTTTCAGGCAGATTTCAAGTACAATATGTATATGAAGGAAATATTGAGTAGTTAGTACCACCCATACATTCCAGTCCAATGTGCTTGATGAACGTTTAATGCTATGGCCAAGTATAGTAATTCCTGTGAAAACATATCTTATTGCTGTATAATAATGGCCTGTATAAGGTGCTGATAGATTCTAGAATGGAGAGAGACAAATTAACCAAATTTAGAACTGGCCCTGAAGGCTTCTGTCGTCTGCTAGCAAACTTTATGCTGCTCGTAAAGAAGTCACAGAAGATAAGGAACAAGATCTAGAGGATATTTATTTTTTGGTGACATCCAAGTCTGTCAAGTAGGAAATATGATGAGCCATCCAGGATATCTAGCAGAGACACCAATAAAGAAATGTAGGCCTTACAAAGAAATAGATACAGAAACACTTCGGTATTTTGTCAGTTTGTCTAATCTGGGAAAGATTCTAACGCCAAGAATTAGGGCTGAAAACATACACTGAACACTTGTGAAACTAAGTAGGAAACCTTATTGAATTGAGTTTAATACTTTGGGGTCCATTGCATTAAAAATGCAATTGTTTGTGTTATTGTGACATTGTATGTTACTTCTCTAGGAGGAGAGGGATGCTAATGTAACTCTGCCAGTTACCAGCCCTTTGAAGCCATCCCATTGGAGAAGTTTGCGTATATCAGTTCAAACTGGATTCCCCAGGGACCAACAGACGAAGAAAGGATTTTTGGCTAAATAGCCAGGTTTTAAACAGGCTTGAGACTTTTGTTCTGATCCAGCAAACAGCCAGGACCTTCTGTCTGTGGAGGGCCCCAGACCTGAAGGATGTGTTGGAAGGACTGACACTGACAAGAGCCCTCATGGAGATGGGAAGCTGATCTCTAGTAAGCTTAATAGCATGTGTTTAGGTTATTTTAGTGTTTTAATATGTTTTCTCTGTAATACTTTTACCTTACAAATAAATGCTTTGCTTAGAAAGAACTTTTGGTAACTTATAACAATAGGCAATTACACCCTGTCTCTGAGGAGAGAAAGTAAGCAGGCCATTTTAGGCAGACTGTCTTTTCTTGGGAATAACACAGTGAAGGCAGGGAACTGCTCAGCCCGGAAATACCCCAGTCAAGAGGGAAAAAGATGCACATGTCTCCACCCAAGAAAGGCAATGGCTATGGAACCGGAAGCCTGAGAGTGTGTGCCCTTGCTGAACAACTCAGGGGAAATACAAGTGTGTAATAGTCCTGAACTCTGACTCTGGTAGTTTTGTGGGATTGGTAAGAGTGTGAATTGCAAAAGGGCCAACAGCCATGAAAACAAGTACTGTAGAAGGGAAAAGCGCACAGGAAAGTCTCAATAGCCTTTTCTGGAAAGGTATGGTGAAGAGCAGGACTAGGGAAAATGAATTATGAGCAGGTGAAGAAAAATCAGCTGGTTGAATTATGCAGAGAAAGGCAGCTTATGACAGAGACTGGGATGTGGGTAGTTGTGTCCAGTGGTTGGAGCAGAAGTAAGTAGCCAGGAATAGGAGCTCAGGATCTGAACTGGAGTCAGAGGCCAAATGCCTGAGCCAAGGGTCACAGCTAAAGTCTGGAACTGGAGCCGAAGGTCAGAGCTTGGTTACCTGGAGTGAGGCAAAGCTGGGTCCAAGGCAGGAACAGGGCTGGGTCTAAGGCAGGGAAGAAGTGGGACTGGAACAAGGAGGAACTACCACTACTAACTACCAGAGGCCAGCTGCACTCATTAGCTTGCCCAGAGAATGGCTTTTCTGTAGGTCCTGATTCCTGACAGTTCAACAGTTAGAACAGAGAAGTTGCAGCTGGAAATGGACAAAGAGCATCTGGAAACCCAGCAGCTTGCAGGCAAGGAGCAAGAGGGAGAAGAATGGGATCAGCAGCAGTAAGAGAGAATAGAAAGGAGGCCCAGCAGTAAGAGAGAATAGAAAGGAAGAGGAGAAGAACCATTATCAGCTCAAGATGGAGAGACTGCCGGACAAACGGGGGGAGAATTCAACACAAAATATTGTTTCCCATTTTTAATATGCTATCAGACCCCTTCTCCATACCCTTTATGGCCATTAAAACAATATTCAAAGAAATCAGCTTGCCCTTACTCATTGTGTTACTTCTAAAATTAGATCATGAACTCACTGAAGCAGGAACTACATCTTGTTTGTTGCGTCAAGGGCTGAGCACATTTTGGGACACATTAAAAATAATAATCTCTGCAGATTTATCTGCCCTTAAAGAAGTCACAGAAGACAAGCAACAAGATGTAAAGGAGCTTTTGGCATCTCTGTGGAAGAACTCTTATGAGAAATGCCCTTCTTTGTTAATAAAGTGAAATCTCAGAAGAAGTTCTAGTGGTTTATTCTGTGTCTTTCTTTCTCCACTTTGGACCCATATGAACAAACAAACAAAAAAAGAATTAATCTACCTCCCACCTAAAAAGATAAAATCTACTAAGCCTCTAAGACTGTCAATAAAGTTTCTGTTTTCCTAGACTAGTAAGAAAAAAACTTTTTTATTAAGTAAGTGCACAAACATGGGCGCGCGTGCACACACACACACACACAAACCCCCCTACCCTATTGGAATGGAGGACAATTAGTATAATAGTTCTAGTCAAGTAAAATAGGAAAAACTATTAAAAATGTAATGATGCCACAGTTAAGCAGCAGGAAACTTTTGAGTCTGTCATCTCTAAGTCTCCACTAGGACTATGCCTACATTAGGCTCTCTACATACGTCCAGGCACACGGTTGTGCCATAACCCCACTATGTTCTACACTCAAACTCCTGAAACAGGGGTGTCTCAGGGTAAGTAGATGCTATAATAATAACTAGCTGACCTGAGGGATATAGATAGGTGCATGGATTAGGTGTGACACAGCCCTGTATCTGGCCCACCTTGCAGTGTGGATGGGGATAAGGGGAAAGTACCAGGTCTTGAAGTTCAATCGCCCTCGACTCACACAATGCACTCTACCCATTTCTTCCTGACACACAATTTGTAAAGGTCCCTTTCTGCCTGCATGCACCAGGAGTAGTCTGTTGCACTGACGACATCTCACCAGCATTCTCCTGCCTTGTGGAAAGTTCAATAGTACTGGTGGAAACAGCTCAGCTCCGAGAGCAGCTAGCTGGCCCATGGAGTGTACATGTGTTTTAATATCTGGGCAAAGCACAGCATCCTGCATGATTTTGGTAGAAGCAGCCAGGACATCCACGTGTACTGTGACATGGCAAACAAGCTGAATGAGTCAGGCATTCACCAGATACCTGTTCAGTGCAGGGAATGGATGAAGTACCTGAGGTGCCTGTACAGGAAGGCCCATGACTGCAACTTCAGTCCAGGAGGGCTCATGCCACCATGATCTTTCTTCTGTGAATTGAACGGTCTACTGTAAAGAGTCCCCAGCATTTATGGCTCACAGTGTGCTGCTAAACCCAGCCAGCCTTATTGTCCAATAGGACAGTGAGCAACTGTGATGGCAAAGAGGAAGTGGGGAACATCGCGGACCCTGAGAACTCGTGGAAGGCAAGGAAGAGGTGACTCTGCACCTGTACCCAGAGGTCCAGTTGAAGAAGACCTCAATGAAACCCCTAGGGAAGGGCCAGCAGCTCAGCAGGGACCAGAACCCAGGCTGGTAAGTTAGAATGGCTCTCCTCCTTTGTTGTGGCTGTAAATGTCAACTTTTTAAAGGCAGGGAAATTGAATATATGTGCAGATTTTTTTTCCTCTCTGGATTATAGGCCATGCACTGCTGTGTGTGTGAGCAGTACAGGATTGAAGTCACACCATTGTCACGTCCCATCCTCATATGAACCTCCTCCAGCTTTCCCCCCTCTTACCAGCCCCTCCTATGCCCAACCCCAAAATGGTCTTCCAGTAAGAAAGATTCCTCAAATCTTAATTTTACTTATATCTGAAGAATCACAATTATGGGGTATGTGGCTTGCCTGGATGACCACATTCTGTCAACATTTTGGAAAGTAAAACTCAGCGTGCTCCTGAGTCTGTCCATTTCTTGGCCACCTATTAGGCAGTGAGTGTCGGGAGGGGGTAAGAAGAGGGCAGGGAATTTGAAGTTCAGTCCTGCTGTGGGAAGAGAACACAGTTCAGCATCTCTTCAAAGCTGTCTGAAGGAAAGGTTTCCACTGTACTGCTGGGTCACAGGAAAGTTAGTAAAGTAGTAGTCTCTCCCTGCTTTTCCTTTTCCTTCCCAGCACACAGGCAGGCTTTTGGGGCCCTGCAGAAAAGGCAGGTAATAGTCCAGTCTCATGGGAGAACAGAAAACAGTGCATCATGCCTTTGTAGTTGTCTGAGGGAAAGTTTTGCAGTGCTATGCCAGGCCCCAGGACAGTTAGTAAAGTTGCAGTGTCTCTCTCCTTTCCTGTTCATTTTACAGCCGTCAGTCAGGCACAATGGCAGAGCTTTCAAGGATGGTCAGGGCATGGTGGGGAGCTTCTGTGGTTCAGATCTCCTTTGGATGAAAGCTCTCCATCCTAGATCAGAATTATATTGATCCCCTATTCTAATTTTCTCCCAATCCTCAAAACCTAATCAGCAAATTTTGTCATTTAGCATTAACTCCAGAACACTGGGAGTGAAAACCTGTTTGAGCAGCCATTGTAGTGCACCAAACCCTTCCATTCAGTAATATGTCCTGGGGTCACCAGTCTCATAAACATCTCCCTGGCATAGATTGCAGGATCCCCACCAAAGGACCTTCCCACTTCCTTTTTTCATTCAAGTTTGTGAAATACTGCTATGGCCTTCAAAGGTAGATCAGCCTTACAGGGACAAAAAATGCAACGGGTCACAGCTCTGGGAAGGAATTCCCCTCCAACAGCGCCAATAACACACCAGAAAGCAGTCTTTGAGAGTCCCAGTGTGATGTAAAGGTCTCTGGGTTATGACCCCTGATGAGGTAGCAGTAACCTAATGAACCTAGAGCAAAAGTACAGAAGTTGGTAGATGCATGTGCACAGTGTTCTGCATGTGTCCAGCAAAATGTAGATTCTCTGGGTGGGTTTGGTTGGCACATACCAACCTGAACACAATCCAGTGTTCAGGTATGCACATTAGTGTAGACATACCTTAGATGTGATGTGTCACCTTACCGAGGTTGGGAATGGCAGCGGAATATACATGGCGCCAGTGAACTAGTGGCAGGAGCAGTGAGTTCTGTGCACTTCAAGAAGGGAGATCTGGACTTATTCATCACCACTTCCCCGCTCTGGAATAGCTGGAATAGGGAGTAAAATCTCAGATAGGTTGGTAAGAGGAACAGTGGGTCAAAGTTTTTCAGGAAGGGAAGCATAGCTATATAGACATCCTCCTCCTGCTCTCAGGAAGTGCTGGGCAGAACCATATGTGAATCAGAACAGCAGCACCTTAACACTATTATTAGTAGTAGTATTATTCATTAAACCAGACCTCAAGTCTTCCTTCTAGGGGCTGGACTTTTAACAAAATTCATTCTTGCCTATCTGTGAGTAGCAGATATTAAAGCAGTCGTGATTAATCCCTACAAGGAGTTTCCAGCTGATGGATCAGATGCTGTTGATGCTTCCCATAAGGTGCTGAGCATTCTCAACTCTAACTGAACTCGGTGGGAGTGGAGGACGGTCAGCAGCTTGCAGAATCAGGCCTTCATAGCTAAATAGCAATAAACAACATTTTTAAAAAGTTTAGATTTTATTTGGAATTCCATAGCTGTGCAGCATCAGACTTGGATGAGTTTTGAAATGGCCTCGACGTTCATCCAGGCAGAGAGCAAAACTGAATATGTGACAGCTGCATCTCAGGTTTGTCCAGTTGTCCAGAGCAGATTGCAGATAAAAAGTCTCAAACTAGGCAAAAAATTAAAAAAGGATGGATGTAGGAAAGTCATCTGCTAGGTCTTTTTGAAAAGGTTTTTAAAACAGATTGCACACTGATACTCTGCCATGGTTTTGCTGTTTTAAGAAGCCGTGCTATCCAGGTGACACCAGACACCATAATACTTCTTTTCAAAAATGAAATAAGCTTCCAGCTATGCAAGTAAGCCTAAAACATACCCTTGATGTTGGTATCTGCCAAGGAGTGGAGTGCTGTGAATTCTTCCCAGTGGGTAAGCTGAACATGGGTGCAGAGGCAATTTGACAGAGCTGAGGCTGTTGATTACATACACTAAGGCCTGGGCTACAGGAAATTAGGTCGGTATTATGACCTTGCTTATAGAGAGGGGCACAAATCATGATAGTTCTCCCCCTTTACTTGAATTAACTCTGAATGAGAAATTTGACCCTCCTTTACATCTTAATGTGGTGCTCCCCAGCAGTACACAGGGTTGTAAGGCACTTCACCACCACCTGCCAAGAGCGTGAACCAGTCTTGTGTGCCTGCTGTGGATCAGCTCCCTGAAACCACCAGGCTCTGACAGCACAAGCCCTGCCTTCCAGGCCATGGCAGACCTTGCTTGTTCTGGTACACACCAACTTCTGCATGAACAGAGCATTCCCTGCAGTGTCCAGCCCCCTGTATTACCAGGTCTGCTCTTCCTAAAGGAACAGTACACACCCGCTTGTAAGATTATTATTATTATTATTATTTATTATTATTAATTAAATTCAGGACCAGCATTTTGCTTAATCCAATGGCACTGAGATATATCTATAATGAAAGCAAGAATAAGTTTATTATCAAAGACTAGAGGTTAAAGTAATAGTGAGTAACATTTTTGGAAACAAATGATTATATATTTTAAAAGATCATTACATGCTTTCTAGGGACTGAACTTAACTTAGAAGTTATTCTCTTGTCTAAAGAAGCTTATCTCACCAAAGTTCTCTCCAGCATTTTCAACCGAGCCTGGCTGAGACCCCTTTTTCGTGAAGCAAAATTGCTGTCCATTTACTTTCTCAGTGAAGGCATCTCTTCTTCCCTCCGCCCCGGCTATATTTCAGCAAACCTTTGATGTACCTTCCTCCCTTCATGCTGCTTTTCTCTTTCTGTTAGTTTCTTTCTGAGATCCACATAATCCTTCACCTGCATTCAGTTCAGAGTGATAAGCAACCCCTGTGGACAAGACAATACTCAATTTGCATGTAAACTGATAGATGGATAAACATCTCTTGTCTGAGGGAAAACATGTGTTTTACCTTTGCTCATGACAAATACCTTGATACAGACTTCAAGAATATATTTTCTGCACGTAACTCCTTACACAACATCATTTCACAATGATATTGATGACCAGCTTGACACCAGCTTTCATTTGAGACCTCATGTGACATTCTCTGGTGAGCTAGACTATATATAGCAGACTCAATAGATTCCTGTAACCTCTCTGCCCTTCCTGGCCAACTGGCATTAAGAGGTTTTTGGGTCACACTTACTAAAAGCCTTTCAAAAGACCATTAAATATGTAGATAGCCAATTTGCTCTTCAACGTCCCAAAAAAGCACACACAACTTATTTCATAATAATATGGAATAAATAAGCTGTTTCGGTACTTACATGGCTCCCATCATAGTACCTGTGAGGTTGAAGAACACTATAGCATTTAACACTGTAGCTTTTAATTTCAGAAAGGGGAACCACACAAAAATCAGGAAGTTAGTGAAACAGAAATTAAAAGGTACAGTACCAAAAGTAAAATCCCTGCAAGCTGCATGGAAACTTTTTAAAGACACCATAATAGAGGCTCAACTTAAATGTATACCCCAAATTAAAAAACATAGCAAGAGAACCAAAAAAGAGCCACCATGGCTAAACAACAAAGTAACACAAGCAGTGAGAAGCAAAAAGGCACCCTTTTAAAAAAGTGGAAGTTAAATCCTAGTGAGGAAAATATAAAGGAGCATAAACTGGCAAATCAAGTGTACAAATATAATTAGGAAGGCCATAAAAGAATTTGAAGAAAGAGTTAGCCAAAGATTCAGAAAGTTATAGCAAAAACATTTTTAAGTATATCAGAAGCAGGAAGCCTGCTAAACAATCAGTGGGGCGACTGGACAATCGAGATGCTAAAAGAGCACTAATGGAGGATAAGGCCATTGTGGAGAAACGAATTCTTTGCATCAGTCTTCATGGCTGAGGATATGAGGGAGATTCCCAAACCTGAGCCATTCTTTTTAGATGACAAATCTCAGGAACTGTCCCTGATTGAGGTGTCATTATGGGAGGTTTTAGAACAAATTGATAAACTAAACAGTAATAAGTCACCAGGACCAGATGGGGAAATTGCAGGACTACTAACTGTAGTCTTTAACCTATCATTGAAATCAGCTTCTGTACCAAATGACTGGAGGATAGCTAATATGATGCCAATTTTTAAAAAGGGCTCCAGAGGTGACCCAACAATTATAGGCTGGTAAGCCTGATTTCAGTCCTGGGCAAACTGGTTGAAACTTTAGTAAAAAAACAAAATTGTCAGACACATAGATGAACATAATTTGTTGGGGAAGAGTCAACATGGTTTTTGTAAAGGGAATCACCAATCTACTAGAATTCTTTGAGGAGGTCAACAAGCATGTGGATCCATTGGATATAATGTATTTAGATTTTCAGAATGCTTTTGACAAGGTTCCTTACCAAAGGCTTTTAAGCAAAGTAAGCTGTCATGGGATAAGAGGGAAGGTCCTCTTTTGGACTGGTAAATGGTTAAAAGATAGGAAACCAAAGAATAAGAATAAATGGTCAGTTTTCAGAATGGAGAGAGGTAAATAGTGGTGTCCACTAGGGGTCTGTACTGGGCCTAGTCCTATTCAACATATCCATAATGATCTGGAAAAGGGGGTAAACAGTGAGATGGCAAAATTTGCAGATGATACAAAACTACTCAAGATAGTTAAGTCCCAGGCAGACTGCAAAGAGCTACAAAAGGATCACTCAAAACTGGGTGACTGGGCAACAAAATGGCAGATGAAATTCAATGTTGATAAATGTAAAGTAATGCACATTGCAAAACATAATCCCAAATATACATATAAAATGATGGGGTCTAAATTAGCTGTTACCACTCAAGAAAGAGATCTTGGAGTCATTGTGGATAGTTCTCTGAAAACATCCACTCAATGTGCAGTGGCAGTCAAAACAGAATTTTGGGAATCATTAAGAAAGGGATAGATAATAAGACGGAAAATATCATATTCCCTCTATATAAATTCATGTACGCCGCATCTAAAAAAAATATATTGGAATTGGAAAAGGTTCAGAAAAGGGCAACAAAAATGATTAGGGGTATGGAATGGCTGCCATATGAGGAGAGATTAGTAAGATTGAGATTTTTCAACTTGGAAAAGAGATGACTAAGGGGGGATATGATTGAGGTCAATAAAATCATGACTGGTGTGGAGAAAGTAAATAAGGATGTGTTATTTACTCCTTCTCATAATACAAGATCTAGGGGTCACCAAATAAAATTAATAGCCAGCAGGTTTAAAACAAACAAAAAAAGAAGTATTTTTTCATGCAACACACAGTCAACCTGTGGAATTCCTTGCCAGAAGATGTTGTGAAGGCCAAGACCATAACAGGGTTCAAAAAAGAACTAGATAAATTCATGGAGGATAGATCCATCAATGGCTATTTGCTAGGATGGGCAGGAATGGTGTCCCTAGCCTCTATTTGCCAGAAGCTGGAAATGAGCGACAGGAGATAGATCACTTGATGATTATCTATTCTGTTCATTCCTTCTGGGCATCTGGCATTGGCCACTGTCAGAAGACAGGATACTAGGCTAGGTGGACATTTGGTGTGACCCGGTATGGCCGTTCTTATGTTCTTATGTAAGAACACTAGTTTAGTTTGGTTTGGAAGATTCCATAGTAATTTAGTGATCAAAAATCCATATCTTCCCAAGTGTTGCTTTCTTCATCAAAGAAACTTTCTTTCTTTGAAATAGGACTATTTGGAACTAGGAGAAGATTCTCTAGTTTTATTTCCAGCTTATATCTCAGATGTGGGGAAACTTAATGAGGGAAGTTTACATTCCTCGGAATATTTAACTAAAATCTTTATATTTCTTGAATTCTGAGATTTATTGGATTCTAATCTGCGTTAAGATATGGAAAATACCCTGCATTCAAGAGCTGTCATAACCTATTTTCATCCGTATTTTTAGTACAGTTATGTATAAACATTTAAAATAGACTTTGCAATAAGACTGAGGCTACAGGACCTGGTACTTAGCATAAGTGTTTGATTTAGGATTATAAGATTTAGCAAGATGTATTTTGTGACAGACAAATAAACATCAAAAGAACAGTTCATGCCTTAATAACAAAGGTTTAGGGGCTTTTGGTATTGTAACCTTGGAGCAAAATCGCACTAACAGATCAAAGCCATTGGGAAATGTGTTGATGCAAACAGTTTATGATAACAGTATGAACCCTAATTATGGTCACTTGGAATAACAAACATGGGCAAAGGGCCAAGATCATATCAGATATCATTCAAGATATGAGGGGGTATATGGTTAAGGTGCATAAAAGTGGGATATGCTGTAAACTGGATCATCACTTCCCACTTATGAAGCTCTCTGCTTACTGTGTTTTCCTTTTTCGCTTCTGATCATCTCCATAAGATTGTGAGTATGAATAATGCAGAGGATTGTTTTGCTATACTTACTGTACCTTGCTTTTCTATTACTGCAGTTATATTTTCTTGCTCGTATCGGAGTATTGCATAAAGTCTTCATGTTACCAATTTCAACTTTCATAATAATCTTATGTAGCCATCTGAATAAAGAATAAAGAACCTATTATTAGCAACTTTTGCAATATGCTGTCTAATTTTATCAAAAGCTAGAGCAGTTTGTTTTTTGGGGGGTACTGTTTTTTCTGGAGGCTTTCTCTGTGTCTCCACATGTCTGCATATGCCTGCATAGGTTATAGCTACAAAAACTAAAAGGGCCAAACAAACCACTTTCACCACTAAAACAAAACCATAAAACGTGGTAAAAACCACTTTTCACTAAAACAAACCTACTAAAACTAAAAGGGCCAAACAAACCACTTTTCCCCATTTTCTGGAGGCTTTCTCTGTGTCTGCATATGTGCATGTACATACATTTTAAATACTTTGCTGGATTCTCTTTTTCACTAACAAAAAAGCTGTATTGAGCATAACAAAGTGACAATTTGTGTACATATTTGTGTACTAAACACCTAACTCTGGGGGGGATGTAAACATGTCTACACTGTGTAATCCCCTGCAGTATATACTGTTCTTTAAAGGTTATAGCTACTAAAACTAAAAGGGCCAAACAAACCACTTTCACCTTTCTTTCCTACTGTACAGTACATTTATCATAGGAGTTAGTACTTCTATACATATAGAACTCCATTTACAGTATGTATGAGATTTTCATTGGTTTATATTGCTAGATTATATGAAATGATTACTGCTGTGTAATAACCTGTCTTTGGAAATGTATCATCTGTTTCCATCTGGATTCATTTCTGAGAGAATATTATTTTAAGCAATACTTTTAAGGAATATATTGGCCTCAAAATGACAAGGAGGTGAACAATTCCACTCTTTCAAAGATGGAGATATCCAAAATCTCTAAGTGACATGGTGCAATGGAAGAGAAGGGCATTCCCTTGCTGGTCAACTCTTTCTTGCGGAGAAAATTTAAATTCAATATTTCATACTTTCCTAACATCACTTTGCATTCAAGACAACCCACTCCTTCTGTGCGGAAGAAGAGAAATCTTTTTGTATGGATATGTGCTGTCAAGTAAATGCTAATGTTATCCAAAATAATGGCCAGGACAGGCTTCCGATAGAAGCAGCACTAATCAAAACCGCTGCATTTCAATTGCTAGTGTTGATTACTTTCTTTCTCTTTTTTAAAAAAAAAATTTCCTTGTGAATATCTCATTTACTGTCTTGGTGGGTTTATACTATATCCCTAGCTAATCCCTCCCCGCAAAGCCTGGAGTAGTTCAGTGTCCTCAATTCCAGTCAAGCTTTTTTAGTAGCAAACAGTTTATTTAACCACTTACAAAACAGGATTCAGTAAAAGTGTTTTCCACAGAGGGTTTGGGTTGATTTATTTTCCATATTGCTTTACAATACAGTTTATAGTTATTTTTATGGGTTTGTGTTACATTCCTTAGAGTACAATATTTTAAGACATACACTGTATGGATTTTAGTCTGATGTATTTTATTGTATTTATGTTCCACATATTTATTTAGACTTGGGGGGTTAAAGTATTTTAAGTGTGGACTTCATCTTTTATGGACAGTTTGGACATCTTTTATGGACAGATTCTGCTCTCATGTACAACACTGAAAATCCAGAGTAACCCTACTGAGTTATGTGAAGTTATTTAATTTCACAGTTATGTATATTGGGTTAGAATCTGGTCCATTTCCTCCAGGCAGGAAAGCAAACAAAGAAAAAAGATAACGAAGGGGCCAGTGTGGCATTTCATAGGTAGCATACACAAGTGCTCACAGAGGAGGAGGGCTCAGAGTTTTATTATAGTAGACTATAGTAATGGAGCAAAACCCACTTTAAAAATATCAGTGCTGTGATCTTAGTCAGGGCCCCTTAAGTTTTACTGTAACATCAGAATAATAATACCTGTGTGAGATACAGAAGTATGAAGGAATTATTATTATAACTGTCTTATAAAGCTAGTTAGAGAGACAAGGAGGGTGAGGTAATATCTTTTATTGGATCAGCTTCTGCTGGTGAAAGAGACAAGCTTTCGGGCTTACACAGACCTTTCAAAAAGAGTTCTATGTAAGCTTGAAAGCTTGTATCTCTCAAAACAAAGTTGGTCCAATAAAAGATATTACCTCACCCACCTTGTCTGTCTGATATCCTGGAACCAACGCGGCTACAACAACACTGCATACCCAAGGTAGATCACACAGTGAGGCAAAGCCAATATTTGAATCCAGGAATACAGTTCCCTGCTCTAATTACTGAACCGGGCTGCCTCTTCCTGAAGAATATAGATAAGGCCAGATATGTCTTACTTTCATGTATCAAGTTTTCTATGCAGAAAACAGAAGAGTTAATGTGCTGAAGCCTTTCAGCATGTAAACCTCCAGTGTTTCGTGAGCTTCACAAGAGAAATGCTGCAGATTTTGTAAACTCTGTAGGAGTAAGATTTTCTTATAGATTTTGCTCAAGCCACTGTTCATCTGAAGCATCAGTTATTTGGTTGAATTTTACCACCCTCATGAGGATAATCAGCGTTGTACTATCTTCATTTTATTTTGATATTTTCTCCAAATTATATAAGAAATAGCTATCCTTTAAATAGATAAGTATCCTTTCATCTCAATATTTTATCAATTGAAGCCACTTCTCTGTGGGTTATATGTGTTTACCTTATCACTAAACAGAAAAAAACTTACTTGAATAAACCATTGTTATAGGGTACAAAACCATTATGTGCTCTCGTGTTCTGCCTAATGTTCCTCTCCTGCAGATTGCTTTCAAGTTCAATGATATAAGGATCAGGAACAGAGTCTCTTTAATTGACACATTCACTTTTTAGTACCTGAAAATTGATGATGATGATAATATTAATAAAACTTGAGTGGCTTTGTTTGGCAAACTAGATGTTTCTTGATAAATTGTCCTTGAACAATATTCAATTCAGTGGCCTGTGCTCAAATTTTGTTGTAACCTTCAGTCTGCGGCCATCAATTTTGTATTGCGTCAAATCTTAGCTTCGACCCTTGTATTTCAGCTGTGGTCAAGCTTGATTTTTATCATCCTAACATATTGTTTCTGGCCTTCATAAATTAGGCCTTAGTAATACAATATGCACAGGTGGTCCAAAAATAAAAATTTATATTAACACATCAAACACTTCAAAATGCAGCAACTAAGCCATTACCATGATCCTCAGAAACACAATCAATCTACAGAGTTCTGATTAATCTTTGCTAGTTCCCTTTCCCAGGAGAAGGCTTGGCTGTAAGATATTGTATATCCTGATGCTGCATGCAGCTCTTACACACATGAACAGACACATTCACTTATGTGACGATGAGTCTGAGCCTGCTCTCCTTGGAGTCGGAGGGAGTTTTGCCATTAATTTCAATGGGATCAGTATTAAGCCCCACTATCAAAGCACTTTACTGAGCTTTTATTATCTTTCTGGTAAAGGTCTACTTTATAATTCCAGTTTCCCCATCACTCATCCTCTTTTGGCTGAACCCAAATTACTTTGGAAGACCACACTTTTTTTATTTATGTTATAAGACTGTTGGAGTTGATCCCATCCAGGTTGACTTTCTCTGCTTCTTGCTCTGCAAAGTGAAAGAACCCTGTTGATAGTAGGAGAGGAGGGTGAGAATGGGAGTAGCAACAATTCAGGGAGCACAGCCCCTGCAGGAGCCATGTTACCATATGGGCAGCAAAGATGCGGTAACACAGAGGGATTAGTCCTCCTGCAATGATCCTGCCCTCTAGCACATCTTGGGAGATCCATGAATTTCAGGAGACTAAGCACCCTTCACATTCCATGGATCAGGGGAAGGGTCTCAAATCCTTCCTCCTCTCTAATGGAAACTTCACAAATTCATGTTCAGAGTTTCTAGAGTCCTATATGAGAATAACCAACATGGGGGAAATTGGGCCATTAGTCACTCCAATAAGCAGTTAAGACTCACAGACACAAATACAGACTCATCAACTTCAGTAGGAGTTTTGCCTGAGTACGGTACAAAGACAGATCTCTGGGAGTAGACTGAGTGAGTAGGAAGATGCTGTTTTAACATATAATCACTTGTTTCATTGTAACCTCACCCTTAGGATGTTAGAAAGAGAATAGGCTGGTGAAAGCAGAGCAGCAACCAAGCCACCAAGCTGGAGTTTTCCTGTGGCAGTTTATTTTCCATTAGCAGTATCAGCACAGCTGCAGTTTCCCCCAGGGTGCAACAAAGTCATTACACTTTTGTTGCTGTTTTAAATTTAAATTAAACTTATGATTATAAATGTAATAAAAATCAATCCAGAAACAATACAAAAGGAATGATTTATACAACAAAACATAAATTATATAAAAGGACAATGTGTATAACTGCTCTTGTGAAATATGTTTGCTGCTTGAAGAATAAGTTTTAATTAAGGACATGGGAGTTGCTCCTGCAGCCTTTACTCACTTAGGATGTCCTAATTAAGTCAGTGGGCCTGATTCTCCTTTCCCGTTAGTTTTACACTATTTTAGCTCTATTGAGTTCAATCAAGTTGCTCATGGCTTACAGCAGTGTCAGTAGAATTGGATCCTGTGTGACTGCCCACAAGTAAGACAGCAGGTTTTAATTCATTGTTTGAAGGAGTCCAGATGTATTTAATGAATCCATTAATTTATTTAATTCAAATTATTGAGCTCCATTCTAGCTATTTACATATCATCACCCTTGCATCTGGTAGCCTCAGTCATGGAACAGGACTCTATTGTGCTTGGTAGCTGACCTTCTGCATGATACAGGCCATAGAATTTCACTGAGTAATTCCTGCAGTGAAGAAAACTATTCTTCCCTATTATGCCCATGAACACTATGAAGTCCATAATTTGTGATTATGTTCAGAAAATCCAGGATCTGAGGAGAAAATAATCTTGTAAATTCTGGAACCAGATACTTCTTCAGACATGTAAGTCATGGAGATCACTTGAAAAGTAGAAATAAGAGGTGTCTTATTTCTAATTATATCAGAATGTAAAGTTCATGGAAAGCTTGAGATTTTCCTGGACCACAGTAATCTTTTCTGCATATTTGAGGAAAGGAAGCCACAGGGTCAGGTAGTAATCTAGTGATATAACTGCCATCTCTCTAGTGAAATGAGAGGAGACTTTCTAATCATTTTTATCACTGCTGTTGTTTGCTTGTATTTATTTATGCAGTGCTGTAGCCAGGTTGGTCCCAGGACATTAAAAAGACAAGGTTGGTGAGGTAATATCTTTCATTGGACCCACTTCTGCTGGTGAGAGAGACAAGCTTTTGAGCTCACCCAAAGCTCTTCTTCAGGTCTGGGGAAGAGCTCTGTGTGAGCTTGAAAGCTTGTCTCTCTCACCAACAGAAGTGGGTCTAATAAAAGATATATTACTTCACCCACCTTGGCGTGCGCGCGCACACGCGCGCGCGCTCTCTCTCTCTCTCTTGTTTGTATTTATTTACCTATTTGATGTGGTGCTCATCGTAATGGCCTCACAACAATTAAAACAAACTTTAAATAATCTCTTTCAAAGAAACTGTAAGTCTTTTTTATAGTGTTTAACTAAAGACCTGTGTAAACAAATGCCTTACAGTTTTGTTGTTTTTGTTTTTTTGTATTTGTTAACCTGTGTACAAGATAATTTTTGGCACTTGTTTGATTTACATGTTAATAAAGATATTTAACTATGGGGGGGGGGGGAGAAGAGAGAGTTTACTGTAACCTCCAGAGCAGGTTGAATAATACTCATCATTATATTTCTCTCTGTAGTTTTGAGAATTGCATTTCTGATGGCTACAAATGTAGCCATGATTTGGAAGTATTCACCAACAGTTTGGCTAGTGACTACTGAAGCCACTTTGACTACTAATTTATTCAATCACACCTGTCTCTGCTGCTATCTTGTCCTCCAACCTCCTTCTCTGTACTTAGTCTGTGTATGTATTGTCTAAAACCTAGATCAGAAGCTCTCTGGTGCAAGGACCGTCTTTGTGCTATCTGTGTGTATGGTACAATAGACTCCTGATATCTGTTCGGAGTACCTCGGAACTACTGTTTTGACATGAGAGAGATAACTATTTGAATAAATAGTTTTCAGATGAACAGTTGTTCAACTATTGGTTATTTGTGGCATGTGATAATGAATAACAAATAAAAACAATCATGCATTTCTGAGGGGAAATCCTAAAGCTTTTGGCTTTTTTTTTCTTCTGGCCTGACTGACATGGAAGCTATTGAGGAAATAAGGTAAATCTTTTATTGGACCAACTTCTATTGGTGGAAGGTACAAGCTTTTGAGCAACGTGGAGCTATTGGACATTTTGTGGAAAAGCCAGCCAGTTCCAGTTAGATCTCCAGCTCAGTCTTACAGACTCAGGAAGCTTAGATAAAGTTTTGAGAACTTGTCCAAACTGAAGTGAACGTTTACCTTTGTTTAAGGTTTCCCAAAACTAGCATGAACTAGAGCTGGTCTTGAGCTACAACACTGAGATCCAAATTTATCCAATCTCTCTCTCTTCATCTCTTAAAGAGAAGGGGCAGTTTGTAAAGTCAGGATTCAAATCTGGATCTGAATTTTTCTATAGTATAAGTGTCAAGGTTTTGGTTATCACTCATCTCTAATGTGAAGTAACCTTAATCAGTAGCTATACTGTGATGTATGTAGTCATACAACTGTTGTTCCTGCTTTCTGCATCTTTATTTCCCTAAGGATTTTTTTTGCCAATTTGCTGAGAAGTCCTCAATTTTGTAGAGCAGTTTCAGTTGAGATGCAGCCTGTTGCAAAGCAAGACATATACACATGGTGCAGTCTGATAGTAGTGTCTAAAACTTTTGTAACTTAATCATAAGCCTCATGATATTTGGTGTGTTTTAAAGTCCCATGACCTAGAGTCAAGTGATTCCATAAGAATATCTGCTTTTTATTATTTTATTAAAGTTTCTATCACTCCTGGTGGCAGAGAGAAGCTTGCCTTTCTCATTTATGTAAAACAATAGTAATTCAGATTGAAAACATAAGTTCTTATAAGTATTTAAAACACATGCAATTTAGATTTAATTATAATGCTGCCATCTCTCATAATTTTATCCTTATCTTAGGATATTTGGTGCTTTACTGAAAGCCCTCACTCTTGGAGATGCGTATTATGGAGGATTCTCAGCTTTCACTTTAAAATTTCTAGCTCTCCTTGTTGCAGAGAGAACTTGACAATGTGACCAAAGTGTTCCCTAAAGACTCAAAGAAGGCGGAAAATGGTTTTCAAATCTCATGATTTTTAAGCCAATCTGGAGATTGGGCAGGGCCTGACTCATGATTTTGGAATGTTTGCAGTTGATGGTACTGAAATTATAAGCACACTATTTCCTACCTATTGACTATTATTCTAATCTTACTTATTCCTCTTATTCCTGAAATGCTGATAAGAGAATAAACTTTACTTCCAGGATCCACTCACATGACATGGCTCAGGGTTACAATAGTGTATATCTTCTACCACCACCTGTGCAAGACTAATATCCACTATAATACAATAATATTTCCTACCTACAACCAGCCCCCCTACCTCCCCACAAGGCATACAAAGCTATTCTTTCACTGATATTTGATAAGTAACTTGCCCCTACTGACTGTCCTCAACTTAGAGCTACCCTTTTATAAGAACTTTTCTCTGGCATACCTTTCTGGAGCTGGTACTTTAAATTTGGCAAAGAGAGACAGCTGTAGGGGTTTTTTTTAAGGTGATTATTTAGTAGCTGGCTACTGTTAGTTGCTTCATCCTCTTTGCCTTTAATAGCTCTTTGTTTTTCCTTTTTCTTAAGAAATTAATACAGTCTTACACCACTAACTCTGTTGTCAGTGTACCTGTCCCATTAATATGCTTAGTGGCTTTAAATCTAATACTCTATACTCAATCAAGTATAAATACATTAGTGCATGAAAAGAGAAGAAAATGAAGGAACATATCACCCCATCAGGCAAAATTCCATGTTTGATTTTAAAAGGAAATTCTGCTTGAAAATTGATGGTGTAGTATGTCCAAGAGTTAAAAGGCCAAATTGTGCTCTCATTTTATATTAGCAAAGCCGATTGAAGCCAATACAGCGCAAGTACTATTGCAGGGAAGAGACTACTGTATGTAATGCCCATTTCTCCACTGTGCCTAAGTAATATAATAGGCTCTGATCCTGTAAGCTCATACATGTTGGTGAGCTCCCTGGACCTACAGAGAGAGTCCTATTCAGTGCAATAAGGCTGTTGGGTGAAAGAGCTGCTGCACTACTGTCACTGTTATTTACTTGATAAAGGACTGAGCTGGCTTGCACACTAAACTCCAGGAGAAGATTTGCATCTGTGAATCCTGAGTGGAGATAGGCATCTAAATCCCTTTGAGACGCAGCGCCTCCATCACTCCCTTCTCTTCAGAATTTCCTACGGGCTAGCTTAGATACATAACTCAGGGTTATGAATGCCATTGTATTGTGGGCCACCTAAAAGTTAAACATTGTAACACTGAGTCTTCCTTGTCAGTCTAGCCCTAAATGCCTTGTGCTGCACAGTGAGGCCCAATATGATCTTATTCTTTTTATTTACTTTGTCACATAATTTACATGATAAAACCAGAAGAGAGAGTCTTGAAACTCAGCTAATAAAAAGATTTGAGTAATGTTGACAACCCAAGACTCCTCTCACCTTCAATTAGCAGACCAGTCAGATTATATCTGTCATGTCACGAATCTCAGTACTCTAGTGACAACTGAACAGAGCCTAACTATATGTGCAATGAATCAGAGATAGCAGTGAAATATTAAACATCTGTTCTGACATTTTTTAGACATATGCCCTGTTATTGTGAAATAAATCCCTGAAGTCCCTGGTGCTGTACCCTCCATTACCTATATGGGCTTTTTAAAAAATGGCACTACAAGCTATAACAGCACAAAACCCTACACCAAAGCCCTTCAACCCAGAGCACAAATATTAAAAAATAAGCTGGCTGTTATGTGGAATGTTGAATGCCTCTGTGAGGGGTTGTAAAGGACTTCTGGTGCCCTCAGCAAGGAGTTCCCTGCCCTGTTATTCCTCCACCACAATGCTGCCTGTTAGGATTGCCAACCTCCAGGATTGTCCTGGAGTGTCCAGGAACTAAAGATTAATCTTTAATTAAAGATTATGTCATGTGATGAAACCTCCAGGAATACATCCAACCAAAAGTGGCAACGCTAGTGCCCCCTAAGCAAGTGAGCCTACTGAGCTAGAAAGCAGTGGGAGAAGCTAAATCCCAGCAGGGATTCAGTGCGTCACCTAAGAGTTCCTCCCCGAACCTGATGTAGTCAGGTACAGCTTAGCATACAGGGACTCTGACCCTCCTTAAAAGGAATGTCCTCTTATGTGAAGGAAGGGGATTGGCTAGTAGGAAGTCAAGATGGGGAGCTCTGGAGTCAGAACAGCTGCCCCCTTTAAGCTGTTATTTGCTTTTTATAGCCTGTTCAGCTATTGTGACCAGAGACTTTGCTGGGTTTTATTCTTTAGGTTGAATAAGAAACCCTGTGAAGAAATTGGAAACTCCAGGGAGAATTTGGTTTTGCTTTTTCCTAGAACTCCTGTGAACGTGCCCTCTTGCTGCAGAACCTGGCTCTGCCACTGTCTTCCATCTATTAACTGACTACAAAAATAATAGTTTAAAAAGAAAGGATTTATGGCACATGGAAAATCTGGCTGAGTAAAGGTATCAGTTAGCTGAAGGATGTAGTAAAGGATATGTATTCTGAATGACATGGCATCAAAGGGTCTCTATTCTCACTTAGAGATCTGAGCTGGAGGACATAGCTTAGTGCCCTAAGCAACAGGTTTGGAATTAATAGACCATCTGGAACCACTACTTTACGTCCCAGCGGAGTTGACTCTTCCCTCCCTTGTCATTCTTCTGATATAGTTAAAGTAAATATTGTCTGTGATCTTTCAGATAAAATCTTAATAACCGAGTTCCATATGAAGCTATAAAGGTTCCTATCACATTTTCAGAAGAGTAGTGTTTTTCGTCTACAATCTCTTGCCCCAAATTTCCTATACTGCTGCTATTGTAAGATACACTTGTTAGCAACTCTCTGCCTCAACAGTGGCTACATATTGGTGGCACTGTATATTTATAGTTTCTGAATCATTTCCAAATGAAGTTACTATATAAGTGTCAGATATTATCTACAAGATAAATTTGCTATTTCCAAATTAAGAAATATGTACAAACTACTTATGTGCTTGCTAGATTAGATACATGAACTGTCCTCCACGAAATATTCATCTCAGTCTGTAACAATCCAAATAATATTACCACCTCAAATTCTAATTTAGCTACCCCCATAGTATCATTTATTAATTAACCTGTCTGGTCTAGCATGACTTGTACTACAAAGTCACCAACAATTTTGCAAGTAAACTTTGGCACACCTCCTTCTGTTATGGACTAAAAGTAGACCTACTGGTATTGTCAGAACAGACTCCATTTCCATTCCTCATGCACGTTCCATAACATTATACAGACAACTCTATTATAATAATAATTAATTAATTAATAAAACACTAATAAATTATATAATCATTTAGGGAACAGAAGGGATAATGTGAAACCAGACAAGGGAGGAGTGCATGGAGAGACAGAGTTATGAAGAGCTTCCAAGGTGATGACAAGCTTACATTTGATGGGATAACACCTGGGGAGCCAGTGAAAGGATTCAGAACAGAGAATGCCATGATCAAATTGACAGGCAAGAAAGACTACTTTAGTAGCTGCATTTGATATGGATTAAAGTATGGCAAGGTGTATGAATAAAATAACCAAAGCTAAACTGGTGGGTTATAATTTATATTGATCATGTAAGGTAACTCAGGGCATGGTGCTTATATACAAGTTTTGTCAATGTCCTTCTCTATGCATTTTCTGAGAGAAACTATTACGTTTGACCTTGCAGCTCTTACTGACATGAATCTTCCAGATTATCTCAGTGGAGTAACTCATGTCAGTACAGGTTGTAGATTCTACCCATTAGAAGAGTAGCAAAATTCATGAGAAGTCTGAATATTGATTAAAGGAAGCCAGAGATTTAGGATTCCCACCTTACTATTTTTCCAAAGAACAGTCGCTTCCTCCACTGTAGACCCTTCTTGGACTTTATTAGACCATTTGTACAGAATTCAACAGGGCGTCAAGATTTGTGACAATCAGCAACTACATAAATTTTCTTCAATCTTTTTCAGTGAGAGGGGAATGGTGAGGTGTCTTTCTTTTATATTTGTGACAATATTATTTGCAGAAAAATAGTCTAATCTGACATAAGATTAAATGATCTTGAAGGTCATGGTGTGTCAGGAATAAGGCCCTGCATCTGCCCGTTCAGTCTCCTGACAGCCTAATGAGCGCAACTGGACCACCTCAGTTAGACAACCCATAGGAATTCCCCACTTGATTTTTTGGACAAGGCAGAAGTCCAGCCCATTAGCCTGGCAGCAGCAGTAGTTCAGTGGCTGCTCAAAGCATTTGCCCATGGCTGTGATAGCTCCTGTGCCAGTCCTGCTGCTAACATGAACTTAGCCTTACCTCACTCCACGTAATCTGGCTCTGACCCTCAGCTCTGATTCCCAACTTGTGATTTTGTCTCTGGCCCTTGACTTCAGTTTGTGGCTCTGGCACCTGGCCTTGGACTTCAGCTCTGATGCTGGACTCCTATTGCTGGCTACAGGCTCCTGCTCTAAACACTAGGCACAGCCACTCACACAACCCAGTCTCCCGACAAGGTATCACTGGAAAATTGATTTAGCCCATGTCCGAAAAATGTAGCCTAAGAAGGTAGTGAATGGTGCTTCTTCATTAATCTTATTGTTCTATAACTGTCCCTGAAATGAGAATTAATTGTACTTTTAATAAACAATTTATAGAAGAATTTTAAACTTCTCTGATGGTTAACTAGTGATTGTGACATACTAGGATACAATCCAAACCAATGAGTAACTGTGTCACCCCTGCCCTGTAACCTGGGGTGCCCTTCAAAATGTCTTGTGCTGGACTGCTCACAAACATCCTCCATCATGTAACTCACTCCCAGCTGTATCTATGTGTGTGTGTGTGTGTGTGTGTGTGTGTGTGTGCTGCAGCCAGCCAGCCAGTCGCATCTTGGCTCTTACCAGCCTGGTTCATGCTTCAGCGTAACCCCAACACACCCCCACTCCCAAATCTTCCTCCAGAAATGTATGTCCTGTACTGCCCAGCCCTCCACTGGACAGTCCAAATATGTTAAGTCCATTATTCCTTTAATCAAATAATATGCACCCAACTTGTTACCCCAAATGGAGTTACTCATACCCTTCACCTTGAACACACTGGGTTAGATAAAACAAGACACGTTTATTAGCTACAAAGAGAGATTTTAAGTTAGTACAAGTAATGAGGGATAAAAGTCAGAAATGGTTAAGGGAAAAATAAAGATAAAATACTTACTGGTGCCTAACTTAACAAACTATATTAGATTTCTCACCACATGCTTTCAGCAGTCTTACTGACCAAACTCTTTAGGTCAGGACCCCTCCCCCAGGGACTAATGGCTTCTTCCTTTGTCTCTTCAGGTGCTGTGAATGTGATGGGTAGGAGGAGACAGAGGGGTGCCTCGGGGTGTTTGTCTCTCCTGATAGTTTGTCATTCTCCTGAAAAACATTTCCAGTTGAGACCTAGGAGACAAAGAGTCTATGTGGAAGGATATTCTCTGCTGATTTTTTCACCTATTTGAATTTCCTGTATTTTCTCTTCCTGCTTGATTCTGTCTTCATTTGCATTTAAGCAGTAAACAAACATGCATTTTCTCTTTTGTTTAGGATAGACCTGACTTCTGGCTGGGCAGGGCTGTGGGGTTTGGAACATGTGTTAATAAATCATATAGGGGAATCTTATAATTTTAGTGCTGCCACACATATTTTATCAGCTCATGCTTCAGAGTTGCAGCCTCCCACTTGAAGGGGTCAGAAAGGTATTTCTACCCACCCACGCTCCAATGTATTGGGTGGAGAGAGGAGTATCTCCTTCCTCAGAAGCATCAGAGATGGCCACATCAGGAGATGGGACATTGGATGGGGAGGGCTAGGCTGTGAGATGGCACCAAGCATTCTCCCTCTATGATACTTGGCTGACTTTCTTGCTCACATGCTCAGGGTCTAATTGATTACCATATATGTGGTCAGGAAGAAGTTTTTCCCCAGGTCAGTCTGGCTGTTACCTTGGGGCGGGGGGGTTCAACTTCCTCTGTTTCACGTTGGTGTGGGACACTTGCCAGGATTATTTGGGTATATTTCATTTAATCATTTCCCTACCTTCACGGTGGCCTCAGGCATTGGTGTACCTCAGTCCCTCCTATTCTCTGCCTCTGGGACATAATAATCTGTTCTCCTGTGTGCTGTAATACTTTGGTCTGATTTCAGTCGCTGAGTGTAGTGAGTGAGTGCTGGGTGGTGTTGGAGGCCTATGACATACAGGAGGTCAGACTATAGAACCCTTCTGCCCTAATACGCTATGACTATATGTCCTATAAGCCATATTTGTTTAGAAGAAATTTTCAGTGGATCACATTGCAGTTGTAATTAGCTACCTATATAGTCATAGCTACCTACCAGAACTTCTACTCCAACTCTCATTCTTTTGTAAAGAAGATTTCCTGCTGTGACATTCTCCAGGGTTGTAAGGCACCTCACTACCACCTGCTCTTATTGTGAAACGGTCTTGCGTGTGCCTGCTATGGATCAGCTCCCTGAAACCATCAGCCTCTGACAGCACAAGCACTGCCTTCCAGGCCACCACAGGCCTTGCTTTCTCTGAACAGGTAGTGATGGGCACACACCAACTTCCCCATACAAAGAACATTCCCTGCAGTGTCCAGCCCCTTATCCACTGAGCGTTCACAGTGTTAGGAGGTTTGATCTTCCTAAAGGAACAGAACACACCAGCTTGTAAGATTCTATTCAGCACCAGCATTTTGCAAAATGCCACAGCACTGAGATATATCTATAGTGAAAAGTATTAATCTCTATTCTTTGATAATAAATTCAAGTGATAGCAAGTAAGAATATTGGAAATAAATGGTTACATATAAAACAAAATCATAACGTGCTTTCTAGATACTAAATTAACAGGTTAACCTTCTGTCTAAAGAAGCTTATCTCATCCAACATTCTGTCCATTATTTTCACCCAAGTCTGGTTGAGATCCCACTTTCATAAAGCAAACTTGCTGTCCATTTACTTCCAAGTGAAGTATAACAGGGTGTCATCTTTGCCCCCCAAATACAGTGAAGAAAACCTATGAAGTGCAGGATAAGGTTCTTTCTCCTTACTGTGTTTCTCTTCCAGTTTCTTTCTGAAGTTCTTTTTCACAATCCTTTATTTGTATTCAATTCAGTCTGATGATGGAAGACACACTGTGAACAATACAATACTCAATTTACATGTAAACAGATAGATGGCTAAACGTCTTTTGTCTGACAGAAGACTTTTGCTGGTGACCAACCCTCAGACACAGACTTTAAAAACATATTTTCAGTTCATAACTCCTTACCTAGTATCTGTACTTGCATTTCACAATGATATTTATCAGCAGTGTGACACTGGCTTTCATGTGAGACCTCGTGTGACTTTCTTTGGTGATCCAGAATGCACATACAAGGAACAGGAGATTCCTATATCCCCTCAACACCCTCACATATGCAGTTACCTCAAACTTCTTGTAAAACTCTGAAATAAAGCCTCATGTTAATCCCTGAACTTTAGGATTACTTTTTGGATTATGGGTTCTACCAGGAGATTTTGCTGTTCATGAGTCTCTAGGCATCGCTGTGTCTGCATATTCCATTGACTGAACTTTAATTTTTACAACTTTTGCATTTTGAATAAAATCCTGCTCAATTCTTTTGAGATCTCTTTGTAGGTTTCATATTAATGAAAAAAGAGCAAAGGCCACGTATCTATTTAGAGTGAGATGCTGGCATTAACTCCAACCTCTAACTACAAAGGCAACTTATTTACTGACCTTTCCCTTTATTAATAAAGATTGTTAGGTGAAGGGTTTTTACAGATTAAAATCTATTGTCAATGGGCAAAATTGCCAAGAACAATGTGAAAAACACTGTGCTCCCCAAGTCAGACAAAGTTAGACTAGTACAACCAGCTTGCTACTGCAGTAGGTCCAACTAGGATGAAAATAAGTTAAAGGTTGTCACCTCATTAATGATCTAAACTTACTAGATCCCCTTAGCTAGTATAAGCTCAATGGAGCTACTGTAACTTACACCAGCTGAAGATTTGGCCCAATATCTTATCAAAAATGCAAAAGAAAAAACTATAAAGGGTACTTATCAGCTTAAAAAGAATGGTCTCACATCCCTTACAAATAAAGGTCTGCTACTGTATCAATTAATGCAAGTAGGGAGACTAGAGCTGTGTTTATAGATAAGTAAACCTCAAGATATGAAATACTGTTTCAGATGGGCAGCCTAAAGTAAACTTCTATCTCACCACACTGGTTAACAGGAAGTCAAAAATGCAGTCTCCTTAGGCATTCCATTCCTTGCCTTACCACCCAGACACTGGACTCTATGATGAGTGGTTACTGAAAACCAATTTCATCAAGCATAGGGTCCTTCTAATCTCAAGATATCAGCCATTTAGCTAGGTCAATATATAACTCAGATTTTATCCAATAATCATGGTAATGCCAATCCTTTAGTGACTAAAAACTAAAGGTTTAATAATAAAATAAAGAATAAGATAGTTGTTAATGGTTAATAGATCATATACATACAAATAACTGCAAAGTCCTTATCAGGTTTGTAGCAGTGATGGAATAGACTGCTAGCTTGTAAAGTCTCTCTGGTAACTTCCAAAGGATTGGAAGGGCCTCAGTGCATAGTCCAAAATGCTCCTTTTAGTTGTAAATCCATAGTCCAGAGAATCAGGGCAGGAAAGAGGCAAAATGTAGATCTCAGGGGTCTTTTATATTTTCTGCCATGTGCATGGAAATTTACTGTCTCAAGATGGAGTCCAGGGTCACCTGAGCATATCACAAGTCCTTACATGGCTTGATGGCTCACATTGCCATTGCCCATATTCTTGCAGAGGTGTCCACAGGAAGAGCTATCTGTGTGGAATGAATTTCTGCTATGGCCCATTGTGAGAGCTAAATATCCTTGATGGGCCATCAATACATAGTTTTCTGGCCTTAATGTAAATTTTACCTGGTGGCTGTTACCCAGGAATCCAACTCATATGTATAATGCCAGTACATAGCCAACATTCATAATTTCAGATATGAAAATAATACATGCATATAAACAGGATAATCATACTTAGCAAATCATAACTTTTCCATTGACACCTTACATGACATGCTTTGTACAGGATTTGTTGCTGCTGTATAACAGTGACAATATCAATGATATAAATGGTCATATTCAATCACACAGCATCACATCCGGACATCTCCATGTTCTGTTGAAATCCTTGTGCTCCTGGATGAGCCACTTCCTCCTGCAACTCTCGTATCTGCTTCCTGAGGAACTCCACCAACAGACATCCTTCATACTAGATGATTCCCCCTACCTGGCTTTTCTTGGTGAGGACATGCAGGGCACATTCCCAATAAGTCAAGACGAAGGCCTGGTAGAAATTTCTAGGGTCTGGATGCCTGTCTGTCCAGGTGCAGACAGAGGAAGAGCTAGCAGGGCTGTTGGCAATGTGCCATTTCCTCCCATTGTGGGCTCTTTCTTGTAGAGTACCCACAAGTTAAGGAAAGACATGGGGAGGGGGGACAAACACACACACACAAATTAAATCAATTGAATTTGGGAGACTAAATACATTTGTGAATCTAGGATTTGTTCTTCTCTTTAAATAAGAGCTGGGTCACAAGATGGGGGCTTGAAAGAGCTAGTATGCTTCATTTGTATTTGAGCCCTGGCTAACGTATCTTTAAAGCACTCATCACTGTCATGTCGAGGTAAGAGCTAGGCAGATCTCACGAATGCAGAACTGAAAGACAACATTTTAAAATGGATTCAAACTTTTTCATACCTGAAACAAACCCAAATACTTTTTTAAGTTTTGCATGGAAGTTTCTAAAATTTCTTTATGACGCCCCAATGTTTAATTTACAATGTTCCGAGCTGCCTCTGTCTGTGGTCGAAAGGGGACAATGAAAGAAATAAATTATGCCCAATGAGAGTCCATAATCAATGGAATCAATAGAAATGGAATCCTTTATGATAGCTAGGAATCAACACAACAAAGGGGGAAAATGGTTTCTGTACCTTAGGGCTTCTTTATGAGAAAATATTCAGAGTCCTTCTATATCAAAATATGAATCATTAGATGGGACAAATTTGTGTAGGGCCTTTTAAATTCAAAACAAAGAAAATTGGAAAGAGAAACTGAGAAGAGAATCTTTCCTACTCAAGTTCTTTAATTATTTTAATGATAAATCAAAGAGATGTGTCCTTTCAACTTCTAACTGATAATAATGTATAGTTATCATTCATGGGTATTAAGACTGAGTTTCCTTATGAACAATGAAAGAAAATATGTAGATAAAAGCCAGCAGTGATCAGCATGATTAGTTAGATAGTAATGCACTTGCACTCAGCACACAGTTCTGGCTTTCCCCCCTCCCCCCCCAGCCATTTTGAATGTATTCAAATATAGCCTTAAATAGATGTTTGTTTTGAAGGACAAAACTGTAATAATAGCTTTAAAATACTGGACCAAGTTCTAAGACTTTATTTCGAAGTAGCTCAGAAAAAATCCTCATTGTGGTCAGTCAATTTTGTCTGAATAAGGAGTGAGAAATTTCAGGATTTGCTGCACATTCTTTTATGAAAAGCAGTTGATCCAAATGCAACATCTGAAATTGTCAATAATATTATTGCAACAGCGTGGCTTGCCCCTGAGGGCTGGACGCTTAGGCCAGTCAACACCCATTACTGAAGGAAGTGTTCCAGCCCACCTGTGTCACATTAACAGCCTGGATGGGCCCCATGCAAGATGACTGATTCCCCTATAAAGGCAGCAGAAGGCTGGTGGGAGAAGGAGAAGTTTAGTAAGCTATGGTAGAGACTATTGAAAGGCTCCTACAGGGAAGACCCTCAGCCTAGGGGAGTTGCCCCAGCTAGGAGGACTGGGAATATCCTAGTAAGATGGGAGGAACAGCCTGGCACCTGAGGAGTTTGGAAGTCAGAGCCTGAAGGCTGAGCTCCAGCAAGGTAAAGCCTGAGAGATGGTGAACTGAAACCCTACTCTGAGAAGAAGGGCAGGGGACTCCCTACTAAGAGGGGAGCAAGAGAGTGAACTGGGAGTGGGGCTGGAAAAGCCAATGTGTGTAAAGACTAAATAAACTGAATCTCAGAAGGGGAGCGTCAACTATTTTTGGACTGTAATGTGGTGTGAGCAACTAAGAAGGGTAACAGAGTGGTGCAGAGTGACTGCTAGCTATGAGGGGGTGTTTGGGTGGCAGCTGATCCCATTACAGGCAAAAGCAGGCTGGCTTGGAGGTAACTGATACAGGCTGACCCAAATGGCACACTTTTTTTGAAACTCCAGAATCCTCTCATTCCCCTATGAATTATGAGCAAAATGAATCAGTTGGATATACTTTCTGTAAATTTATTTTTAGGGCTGCTACAGTAGCTTGGCTTATAGGTTTCATGTAGCACGGGTTAATAATGGTTTAAACAAAAGCTATGATACATAGGTTCACAATAGTTTAAATATGTAAACTAACAGTAACTGCAGGTCTTAAGAGACAAGAAGAATGGCTGTCTGTAGTAAATCTATTTTAAGATGAGATGTTCCAAAAAATCTAAATATTTGTAATTATCCAAGGGTAGAATTTGACCATAATGACAAGTAGGGAGCCTAATATGAAAAAATGATTCTTCCCACTGAACTAACATGCATCAGTTCCGTTTTATACATTTCATCACAGAAGCAAGAATTTCCTATGACTAGGACACTACCATATTCATGGTCCATTTTGGTCAATTTCATGGCAGAGGATTTTTAAAATCCTAAATTTCATTATTTCAGCTATTTCAATCTGAACTGTCATGGTGGTGTAATTGTAGGTATCCTGACCCATAAAGAAGTTGTGGGGTGGTTGCAAGTTATTGTGTGTGTGGCGGGGGAATGGGGGGGTTGCAGTTCTGCTAACCTTACTTCTGCGCTGCTGATGGCAGTGGCCCTGCCTTCAGAGCTGGCAGCTGGAGAATGGTGGCTGCTGGCCAGGAGCCCAACTCTGAAGGCAGAGCCACCACCAGTAGCAGCGCAAAAGTACCGATGGCATGGTGTGGTCTTGACACCCTTACTTCTGCGCTGCCACCTGCAGAACGGGGCCCTCAGTCAGCAGCCGCCATTCGCTGACCACCCAGCTCTGAAGGCAGCAGCGCAGAAGAAAGCATGGCATGGGATGGTATTGCCACCCGTATTACTTCTGTGCTGCTAGCAGGGCGCTGCCTTCACAGCTGGGCACCTGGGCAACTGCTGCCATTCTCCGGCCACCCAGCTCTGAGGGCAGCGCAGAAGCCAGGGTGGCAAAACTGCAATCCACCTAAAATAACCTTCTCTTCTTCCCCCCCCCCCCCCCCCCATGCAATCCCTTTTGGGTCAGGACCCCTGGTTTGAGAAACACTGGTTCCCCCCATGAATCTGTATAGTACAGGGTAAAAGCACACAAAAGACTAGATTTCATGGTCCGTGATGTGTTTTTCATGGCCACAAATTCAGTAGGGCCCTATCTATGACTCTCCAATGTGGCATTAACCATTCTATGTGATTCAAAGGCACTCAACCTGCAGTCTAGCTTCCAGAAAGTTTTCATAAGTAAACATCTGAAGCCACTGGAAGCTAATACTTTACTAATTTTATATATAATGTTTGATAGGAAACCTTGAGCTATATTCAGTATCTGCAGGGGTTATTATTATTCATATGGGTCAGTTGGATGGAAACCTCTTCCTTCATTCTGCCCAGAGTTTTAATTTCTATGATACTGCTAATTGGATTACTGAATCCCTAGACATTCCACAAGATGAAACTCAGTTTTTCTTTATTGGACTCCATTTAATCTCTTGCTGTCTATCTCATATCTTTTACTGCTGTGTCATTTCAATTTTGGCACTGTCTGTCCCACTCATATTTCTCCTCCTTTTACATTGGTTTCCATCCTATTACCATTATTAGTATTGGTAGTAAATACTTATGGTAGTGCCCAAAAGCCCCCTCTTTAATCCCCCCCCACACACAGATTTGTATACTATATTTCCCACCAGTAAACTACAAACTATCAATGTGCCATACTAAATAGATGAAGAGATATGCTTAATAAAAGGATCTGATTTTCAATTTGAAGCCTAGAGCTGCACATAAAAATATACAAATAAATGTGCCTGATGTTTCTGGCCATTTAACATAACTGCATGTGGAATCAGTTATTTCATGCACAAATTACTGAATGTAATAGATGGCTAACTGGCCATTCCCATGAAAAAATTCCCTATAGCCAGGCGTGAAAGTAACATAAAAGACTTACTGGTACGGAAGGGGCATGGTCTTGGGCAAAAGGGGCAGGGCTGGGGGTCAGCCTCCCCAGCCAGCCCTTCCACGCTGCCTGGCCCTTGCTGCCCAGGGCTCTGGCCGCAATTTAAAGGGCCCGAGGCTCTGGCCGCTGCTGTGATAGCAGCGGTTGGGAGCCCCAGGCCCTTTTAAATCACTGGGCCCTGGGGCAGCTGCCCTTTTTGCACCCCCATGTCGGCACCCGGGGGGAGGGAACAAAAGGGGCAGTGACCTTAAAGTGCTGCCGCAGCAGTGTTTCAACATCAGCTGTGTACAGGCCAGTACCAGCGCCCACTCCATACCAGGCTGCACTGGACTACTTTCATCTCTGCCTGTAGCTATCGTAGCAACTGTAGTTGCCTTAAATTAGGGCCTTCTCCTTTGCATAGTTATTGGCATTCCACAAAATACAGCAGTGCTTTGAGGTTGATGAAAATATTTGCTTTGCTGTTGAACTGAAACTAGAATTCCATCAGGAGACGTGTTAGGGCAATGGTCACCAATTGGTCTATCGTGATCAACTGGTCGATCCTGGAGACTCTCTCAGTCGATTGCAATCTCCGGCTGCTAAAAGTGCAGCAGGGCTTGCTCCCTGCCTGACTCACCCCCACACCGCTCCCAGAAGCAGCCAGCAGTGGCAGTGTGGGGAGACTGCCCTGGGAAGAGAGCACACATAGCTCCACACACCGCCCCACTCTGCAGGCACAGCCCCTGCAGCTCCCATTGGCCGGGAATGAGGAACTGTGACCAATGGGAGCTGTAGGGGCTGTGCCTGCAGAGAGGGGCAAGTGCATGGAGCCATGTGCTCCCTCCCAGGGGCTGCAGGAGCATGTTGGCCCCTTCCAGGAGTGGCATGGGGCCAGGGCAGGCAGGGAGCCTGCCTTAGTCCCACTGTGCCACCAATCAAGAGCCACCCAAGGTGAGTGCCACCCGGTGGGAGCCCACACCTCAGCCCTGAGCCCCCTCCTAGACCCAGTACCCCATACTCTCTCCTGCCCTATATCTGACCACCCCTCCCAGAGCCTCTCCTGCACCTCAATACTCTGCTCCAGCCCAGAGCCCCCCTCCTGCACCCAAACTCCCTCCCAGAGCTTGAACCCCTCGCCCCCTCCTGCACCCCAACTCCCCATCCCAGAGCTTCCTCCCTCACTCCAAGTGCCTCGGCCCCAACCCAGAGTCCGCACCCCCTCCCGAACCCCAACCCCATGCCCCAGTGCAGTGAAAGTGAGTGAGGGTGGGGGAGAGTGAGCGATGGAGCGGGGGGGAATGGGGTGAGCAGGGTGGGGCTGCAGGGAAGGGGTGGGGTAAATCCCAAGTTGCTCTTAAATTCAAAAAGTGATCTTGTGCGTAAAAAGGTTGGAGACCACTGTGTTAGAGAATCTAATTCCATAAAGAGTCTGTTTGGAACAACTCTCACCGACTTCAGTAGACTTTGGTATCAGCCCTTTTAATTTTAATATGAACTCTTCTTGAACTTTGTAGTCCAGAAAAAATCAAGTTTGACCATGCTATGGAGAATATTTTTCAGTTGTTCTACTGATTCTATCACTGTTGCTAAATGTCTGAACTGAGGTGTCTTGCTTGAGCTCCTAGAAATGGCTTTTCTTAGGGGAACTTTCTGCCTAGTAGTTATTAAATTTTAAGCTTGGAATTATCTCATCCAATCTTTTAAAAAGTCTCTTTCCCCCCCCGCCCATCAAAACCTTACGAGAGCTGTAATACATGAATAGCTTTTCTTGTAGGTCTGTTTTTGCAAATCAAAGCTGTGTACGTGTCATCTTTCTTGGCGTTTATCTTTAGTGTGTGAAATAGGTTTTTCTCCTCTTTAGCCTCATTAATTCATCTGTTATTTATAATTTTGCTCCAAGCTGTGAGAAGAGCTGTTAAACTCATGGCTGTATCCTTTTGTGCTCTTGTTTTGTGCTCATGAAGTTATCTTCTAGGTCTGTCCAGGCTCCAGAATCAGGTGTCTTGTGGCATTTTCTTTCAGGTTGTCATTTGTGTTCTGAGACCTCTGTCTGGTCCACCACCATTACATCCTCTTATCCATCAGGTAAAATTTTAGTTTAGTAGAAATTATGAAATGAAAGGCAAAGAAATTGGATAATTGTACTTTCCCACCCCTATTACTTCTGATTGCTGTCTGTTCACTGTCCCGTCTATAGGATTCCTGTGAGCCTTTATATTTTGTCAGATAGCAGACTGAGGTGAGTTCTGTGTGTTCACCATACTGTCAGGCATAGTACTGACCAAGGGCTTGAGACAGAAGAGCTCAAGACCACCAAATTACTCAGGGAAAAAGAAGCCTTACCAGAGAAGGGAGAAGCAGACCAAAGTGTCCTATCCTTAACTCCAAAAAGCATTATATAAGGAGTATGTGTCCATCTCAGTGCCTCCCAGCTCCTCTGCTCTATATATCATGCAGAGCTTGGGAACAGAAGGCTGGGGGGCCCATGCACACACCCATCAGCCTAACTGTATTAAAATAGCTCCCCCAAGTGGTGTGATGATACAGATGGATTGCAGGGCTGAGTAGCCATTGTCTCAATCAACTCTCCCTTCTTCTCCCCCTCCCCCGTGTTGAAAGAGGACAGATTTTTGCACTGATTGTGAAATTTCACACCTAGGCACAAGGCCAGCACCAGGATAATGCACTGGTTAAGCCTTGAGATCTTAAGTAAGCAGGAAGTTATATCTAAGACTTGTGCTGGACTTCTGCACAAGGGCAAACTTCATCCTGAATTTTTATATAATCCATTTTTCTGCACTCAAGAGACCATCTTTTCATACCACCTGGCCTTTGCAAGGAATGTCCAAGCTTGTGTTATCCAGCTGAGATTCATGGATTTAATTTCCTTTCCTTGAGTCTTTTGTTGGCTATAAAAGGGTTATGGCAGTTGATGATTAATATTATACCTTAAGTTACAGTATCTATACTGAAATGTGTAAGACACCATTGTTTTATTAATTTAGATGGAATATATGGGGCCCTTATTAGGTACCCTCTCTATTCTAAAAATCTCCAGACATATTGAATGCAAATTTGTTCCATCTCTGTTAGAACATCACCTCCACTAAGCAATCATTATTAGTCAGTCCTTAAACAGTTGCTTTGGTAGCCAACTTTTGTTATAAAAGCTACATTTACTACTCCATAGTCACTCTCTCACTCTTTCTATGTAACATTCTCAGGGGCACCACAGTCCTTTTTGGCAAAAGCATAGTCAGAAGAAAGACAGATTTTTGTTTTATTCTTGTAATTGCTGCCAGTAGTCTTATGTAAGCAACTGTCCTATAAAACTAGGCCCAGGAATTAGCCCCTGCTGTTGTTAAAAGCACTCTTGAAGTGCATCCAGCATTTGTTTCTGAAACTGTCAATCCTAAACATGGATGTAGCACAGCTTAATCAGCTTTCTCTGAACACACTGAATTGTTACTTCTAGCTTGCAACTTAGTTTGTATCATCACCCAGAGTGTGTGGCTAAAACTTCCTTTTCATTGCAACTCTGTGTTCATAATTTCACTCAGCCAATATCTATTGCTGCACTTACCCAACCAAAATTTCTTTAATACCCTATATCAAAAAATGTCATTGCATTAACATAGATTTGAATGGGTGTTTGTAATAAATGAAGGGAGAGGGAGTAGCTCCCTTTTATGGACCCAGCCAACCAGTTAGCTATAAAATCCCTCTTAGTAGCTGTTCTCTACTTGCTTGACCTGTAAAGTCTCACTGAGATACATAGGTAAAAGGAATCGAGTGGGCACCTGGCCAAAAGAGCTAGTGGGAAAGCTAGAAATTCTTAAAATTGAACAAAACTCCCCTTTTGTCTGTCAGTAGTTCTTCTCAGGGAGAAGCAGACACTGAGCAACTATGCTGCAAGAAACTTGGACCAGGTATGAAAAATCATCAGTATCCTACCTAGAAATGACTAATTTGAAATCCCAGATAAGTAAGTAAATCAGAAAATGTCTAGGAAAATGCAATTAAGTTTATCTTTCTTTATTTCTTTTTGGCTTGTGGACTTCTCTGTGCTAACCCCAAATGCTTCTGTTTTGCTTGTAAGCTTTAAGCTGGACCTCAAGAATGTTATTCTTGATGCTTAATCCTTGTAAGTAGGTTTTTTTAAATCTAGCAATAGCCTGAGTTTCCAGATGTATTTTCTTTCTTTTTGTTTATAATAAAATTTACCTTTTTTAACAGGATTGGATTTTTGTGTCCTAAAAGGTTTGTGCACGTTGTTTAATTAGCTGGTGGTAACAATTGATTTCCTTTGTTTTTTTTCTTCTCAGCTCTTCCCCTGGAAGGGGGAGTAAAAGAGCTTGAGGGTACCCCACAGAAAGGAATTCCCAAGTGCACCTTTCTGGATTCTCAAGGGGGTTTTGCACTTGTGTGGTGGCAGCATTTATCAATCCAAGGTCAGAAAAAAGCTGTAACCTTGGAAGTTTAATACAAGCCTGAAGTGGCAAGTATGTATGCAAGAATCCTTGAGGACTCCCGCCTTCTGCACTTGAAGTGCCTTTAACAGTGTTCATAAAGTACCTTGACAATACTTCCCACACAGTGTTGGTTGTCACATTGAGAAGAGTAGTTGAAGTTTTATTCACCAGCTCATAAGGCTTAATTCATATTTTTTCTGTCTGCCCATCTGTGAAATATAAAAGCTATAGACAAACATTTATCTTCACTAGATGAGTTACACTGATTATGCATATATGGTATTTGTGATAGTACTGTATACTTGATCTGCAATCCTATCTTTGTGCTGTGATCCCATTTCTCCCAACATAAATTGGATGGGAAAAATCTCTAATGCAGTGGCATTAAAGTTTCAAAAAAATTAAAGTTTCAACCTTTTTTTTTTCATTTCTAGACCACTAAATTTTGAATGGATATGCTGACCCCTTTGGAAGACTTAGACATAGTCTAAGTCAATACAAAACCTGCTGGCTAAACCTGAAACACAGAGAAGTATGTCTGTCAAACTTCATCATCATCGCAGGCAGTTTACCCACTCATCGGAGCGTCAACATCGTGCAGACAACCACTAAGTGGTGATCTGTGTTCGCCACACATTCCACACCACGATATACTCTGCAGGAGGTGAAGATACGCCTGTCGCATGTTCTGATGTGGTCCAACTCCTTCTGAGTGATGCCATCGTGAGAGATCCATGACATCTGGTGAACGCATCGCCGCTTGAACCATGACCCAACAATGGAAAGATTCTGGGAAGCGCAGAATATGAGCAAGCAGCAAGAGTTATCATTGGGTATACCTGAACCATAATGACCAATGACTTGTTCAAACCCAGTTTTCAGGGAGCCAGTATCATGAGATTATCAAGGGATCATGAGATCATGGAGGGATTGTGCATACTAGAGATTCCAATTGGTCGTAAAAATTATGTTTATGATTCCTCTCTTGGCACACAGACTACTATGACAGCAAGGTAACTGTGCCGATGTTTAAGACGTACAAGAAGTAGGGCCCTAACAATTTCACAGCCATGAAAAATGCATCATGGACTGTGAAATAAAGCCCTTCCCTATGAAATCCGATATTCCCTTGCTCCTAGGAGCACTCCAGCAAATGAATTCCTAGCTCCAGCAGGGCGGGGAGGGACAGGACTTGTCCATCTCCTGCATAGATGCTCTAGGTGGGGGAGACCAGACCCACCTCCGGGTGCCTCTCCCTGCTGCAGGACACTCTCAGGGACCAGGCAGAAGCCCCAGAGATTCCTGCAGCTGGAAGAGGTTTGTGGAGTTGTGTCCAATCTTCCTTGTACTGCTGGGAGGGTCCCAGCTAAAGGGGTTCCTAGCTTCAGCAGGGCTGGGGCGGGACATGACTTTTCCATCTCCTCCACAGCTGCTCTGGGTGGTTGAGCACAGAAGGCAGCACAGAAGTGAGGGTGGCAATCCCATGACCCACCTACAATAGGTTTGCAAGACACACACCCCACAACCTCTTTTGGGTCGGGACCCCTGCAGTTACAACACCATGAAATTTCAGATTTAAATAGCTGAAAATGTGAAATTTATCAATTTTTCAAATCCTATGACAGTGAAATTGACCATAATGGACTGAATTTGGTAGGGCCCTAGCAATAAGTAGCTGAGAAGACACAGGCGTCCAGATTGTCAAGGAGGACTTGGCCTCGCCTTGCAGTAGTAGCACTACTCCATGTAAGTGGTTATGTTATACCAATAAAATAAAAACCAGCAGGATCTTATTAAAGGGGAAAAGGCAAAATGCCACATTTATTGTGAATACAGAAAGAATCATATTAAGCTGTTAGTTATAGCTATAACATTCCATTCAATTTCATATTTATTCACACATTCATTCACACACACACACAGAGGTTCTGCAAGGTTGTTATCATAGTTATCAGCCTTAGAGTTGCTCATGCCAAGCCACTGGCCAGGTGGCCTGGACATGAGGAGGGAGCAGGGCCTTGTCTGATGATCCTGGAAGTTGGTTTGCAGAATCAGACCCCAAAGTTCTCACTTTCTAGAGTCCATTTTTTATAGGAATTTCTTCCTATGCCAGTCTATGGGAATTGCTTCATCATGCTGTTGCTGAATCAATCAGCAGATGGCACATTCCTGATGGCTCTGTGCTGCCGTAGATGTTATCTTGTTCTTTGGTTCTCCCATTCTTGAGGCTGTTGGGTGGATTCCAGTCTGCCCTCACAGGTCCTCTGGTTATTTCCACTTGACGCCTTCTTCGGCCAATGGGCACTGGATTCTTAGGCTGGCACCTCCCTGATCATTCAGTTATTATCCACACCAGGCATCCATCCACATACATCCTTTACATCTATTTTAATCACAATTGTTAACAAAGCGAGATGAATACAACAAAAGGGCAAGGAGTCTCTGGGTGCTGTTTCTGTTACAGAGTATTGCTTTGAGTCTCTCTCTGTGTGAGTAGTTGTCGTTGTTACAAAGAATTGCTTTGAGAATAGACTCTGTCTTAGAATGTACTAACACAATTAGCAGCTTGCAAGTTCCACACATAGAGGGAGAGAAACAGTACCAAAAACCAAGAGACCTCTTAATTAGTAATACCCTGGAATTTAAACTATGGGGAATCAAACTCGTTTGTGATTTTAATACAGAACTTTTTTAATGTGATCCAACAGTTGGGGCTATCGGAATACAGAAGTAAAGAATTTTCCACCTTGTGATGTCATGATCTATCAGCCTTGCTTCCGTTAGGCCTGTGATTAATATACCAAGACAGTCCATTTCATGTGAGATAGTGACCTGATCGTTATGCCTGTGAAGAGTTGCAACATTCCAGGTATTAATTTTGATGGACTGGCAAAGATCCCAGCTATGTTTGGGTGCATTGTCATGGTATACTGTAGATGTGCCTGCTGACATAAAAGGACATGCTTTTGGCACAAGCCCATCATATTCATACCAAGGGAAGATCACACCGGCCAGGCATCTACAGCTGAGAGTAATGCAGGGGCTTTACCCCTGGTGTTGAGTGCTAAGTTATTCATGTTAGTCGAAAGCAAGAGCAAACAATAGTCACAAAGAACAACTTGTCCCCCGGGATGAGACAGGGGAGCCATAGTGGTCTACCAGTACTGGCTTCACGCTATGTGACCCGAGCCATTGAGTCTTTCTCAGTGACTTTCTCCAGCTCAGGTAGCTACTAAGTGAGGGTATTACACTGTTCACTCGTATTTAGCTTGTGATCCACTATGACATCCAGATCACTTTCTGCAGTGCTCCTTCCTATGCAGTCCTTTCCCATTTTGTATGTGTGCAACTGATTGTTCTTCCTAAGTGGAGTACTTCAAATTTCATCCTATTTACTTCAGACCATTTCTCTTGTTTGTCCAGATCATTTTGAATTTTAATACTGTCCTCCAAAGCACTTGCAACCCCTCCCAACTTGGTATCATCCACAAACTTTATAAGTGTACTCTTTATGCCATATCTAAATCATAGATGAAGTTATGGAACAGAACCAGACCCAGAACTGATCCCTGAGGGACCCCACTTGATATGTCTTTCCAGCTTGACTGTGAACCACTGATAACTATTCTCTCTGGGAATAGTTTTCCAGCCAGTTATGCACCCACCTTATAGTAGCTCCATCTAGGTTGTATTTTCCTAGTTTGTTTATGAGAAAGTCATGTGAGACAGTATCAAAAGCCTTACTAAAGTCAAGATTTACCACTGTTCTTTCCCCTCCCCCTCTCCCCAAGGTTTGTTACCCTGTCAAAAGCAGCTATTAGGTTGGTTTGACATGATTTGTTCTTTACAAATCCATGCTGACTGTTACTAATCACCTTATCTTCTAGATATTTTTCAAATTGATTGCTTAATTATTTGCTCCATTATCTTTTCAGGTACTGAAGTTAAACTGACTGAGTTGTAATTCCCCAGGTTTTCCTTATTTCCCTTTTTATAGACAGGAAAGGTGGTGCTGAATTTTTTTTTCCTTTCCTTAAGTGGCACTCTACCTATCTCAGATTTTATATTCTCCTTATAACCATTGCCTGGGTATCTGTTTGTCTCTGAATCAACACAGAACTGAGCCCTACTGCAGAGATTACACCTCCTTCATCACATTGGCCTCCTTCCAGGTGAGACTTAAACCTGGTACTGTTCACTCATTAAACACTTAAGATAGCACCCTCCACGAGTGCAGGGGTGTCCTCTCCAGTGTACTAGCCAAATTCTGGTTGAAGTAATTCTATTATCTCAATTTCCTCTGTATCTGCAGCCGGAGACTGTGTTCTTCATGTGTGGTATTGCTCGGTATTGTTAGCAAGCTGCTATCTTCCACCCCAGTGGCTTGTGAAGTGGTAGCATATATCTGTGTATAAATAAGCTATGGATGACTGAGGAGGTACCAAATGAGTGCAAAAGGCAAATTGTTGTAGCAATTTTCATAAAGGGAAACTAAAGTGACTTGGCAGTTATAATCCTGTAAGCATCTAATTTCACTAGGGATGGTTATGGGGAATAAGGGAACAAATATTGAGAGACAACTAAGCACCTAGAGGGTACAGAACCATGAGCATGGAGAAGGACAGCCTAATAGTTAGGGTGTTAGCCTAGGACTCAAGTTCATTTGCCTGCTCTTCCATAGACTTCCTGTGTGACCTTGGGAAAATCTTCGTGATTTCAGTGGGAGTTAGGTGCCTAAATAACTTTGGGGATCTGGGCTTCAGTTGCCCAGCAGTAAAATGGGAGTAATAACATTTCCCTACCTCACAGGAATGTTGTGCGAATAAATAGAAACCACACAAAATGTAGAGCTGAAAGGGACCTTGAGCAGACCTCTGGTCCATCTCCCCATACTTGGTCCTGCCTCAGCCTACCTAAATACATTAAACATTAATAGGTGCTAGTTACTATGGTGCAGTGGGGGTCATATAAATGCCTATAATGAATTTATCCAGGATAGGTCTTGATAGATTTGACTGCTTTTTGTTTGAATAGATTACAAGATGAATGAACATAAATAGATGTCAATAGATGTCCTCTATATAGATTTTAATAAGTCTTTTATATTATGATGCCAAATGTTACTTGACATATTAATACTGGATTAGAAATAGGTCTTGCAGACTGAAAAGGGTAAAACAGGATATCTCAAACTTTTCCACAACTTAATAGAAAGATTGTCCATCTGCCCACTAGCGATTGCATAGCCTGTCTGGAGCAAGTACAGTCGTCATTCATATATTTTTTAAAAAAAAGGTGATATTAGGAAAGGAATGTATTTTAACTGCCTTTTTAATATGACATGGCAGCTGCTAGTAATGAGCCAGCACCCTATGAGCATCCAGCTCTCTGTAGATGACAAGCTGCCTATGAACTACAATTTGAGAATTGCTAATCTATAGGAACCAAAAATTAAGGACATTTGTAAGTGATGCCTCAAGCTGAGGCAAGATATCTAGAAAGATACTGAGGACTAAAGTTGGCTAAAACCCTTTGAAGTCTTTTTGTCAAAAAAGGTTTCTTTTGTATCACATCTTTAGTTTTCAAAACTGTTTGGGTTTTTTTAAAATTTTTTCACACATTCTAATTGGAATTTTTACTGAAAACTTTATTGAAACTGTGATTGAGTATTCTTTTACTGAAAACCAAGGATTTTTTTAATGTAAAATAGGTCAATTTAGTTAGAACTGTGGAAAAAGAAAACTTCAGAAAATTTCACAAACTCTTAACATATTTGACCAGGTCTATGAAGAACCTGTTAGGTCCAGTCTTAATAAATGTCTTATTAATGATCCATAAGGTGGAGGAAACAGCATAATACTGAAATGCACTGACAATACTAAAGGGGGAAGAGTTGTAAAACCAGTTAGGGCAGAGAGACTTGGAGATTAGAAACACAGGCAAAAAATATCAAAATGGAATTGGTAGGCTTGCATTTTTCCAAACTGAATCTGGGAGAAAGATATTTGAAATGTAGATATGCAGTGATTTGAAGAAACTTGGGGAAGCAGTACTTCTGAAAAAAGAGAAGGTAACATTGGACCACGAAATACACATAAGTTTGCAATGTAATATAGCTGCAAAAAAGGTCATTTCAGTTTTGTCTCAGCATCATAGCATGAAGCTGGAAGCTAACAGTCCTCACGGCTCCGCTGTGACTCTATATGGAATATCTCATTCAATTCTGGGCACCTCCATACCAGACAGATATGAAAGGAGTTCAGAGAAGAGTAACTAATATAGAGACTGGTTTCAGAGTAGCAGCCATGTTAGTCTGTATTCGCAAAAAAGAAAAGGAGTACTTGTGGCACTTTAGAGACTAACAAATTTATTTGAGCATAAGCTTTCGTGAGCTACAGCTCACTTCATTGGATGCATCGAAAGCTTATGCTCAAATAAATTTGTTAGTCTCTAAGGTTCCACAAGTACTCCTTTTCTTTTTTAATATAGAGACTGACTTGTGAGAATAAAATTAAAGAGCTAAATGTGATATAGCTTGGCTAAATGATTAAGAGGGGATACGATAGCAGCCTACGAATATTTGAAGGACGTATCCAAGTGCAGTGAGGAATTAGGAAGTATAATACACAGGCATAAGTGGAATATGTGGGATGATATTAAGAAAGGGAAAAATTAAGTTGCATATTGGGAAGTACTTCTGGACACATTTAATAGGCTGAAAGTAGGGGAAGGCCTGTTATGTGAGACTTCTAGAACTAAACACTTCTAGTAAATGTACTTTCAGAACAATCGTGTATTGACAGGAAGATGGACTGGATGATTTGCTTTTTTCCAACTCTAATTTATTACGTACCACTTACCTATCTCACAGGGACTTTCATAAAATTAAACATAATGAATGCTTATAAACTACCTTGAGATTTATCCTATTATAATTCTAGGGCATAGTTATCTGTTAGTGATAATTACAGTTCACTGTAATATTTTATGTGCTCCATCCACCTACCTGTCTAGCAAACTATGCTTGTTGTACTTTGGAAAAATCTGTTCTTGTCAATCTCAATTTGCATAACATGACTGTCAATAATTCTAAGGCACAGAGTAATGGGTTGGGATTCAGGCACCTGGCTCTATTCCTAGTTCTGCCATTGGCCAGCAAGTGACCTTGGGCAAGTCATGTCATCAACTCCTTGCCTCCTTCTCCCCATCTCTAAAATAGGGACAATGATACTTTTGAAAGCACTCTGATATCTGCCGATGAAGAGCACTAAACAAGAGTTAAGTATTACATGGTTTATGGAATTCTAAAATCAGTTGGCTGCATATGTTAGGATTCTTAATGTATTTCTTCAGCTAGCAGTTTCATTACATTGAAAAAAGTGTGTGGTTTGAGTAGCATTATTTATTTGCATTGCAGTAGTGCTTATGAGCCCCAGTCAGGGATCTCTGCCCCCGGTAACTTAGAATTCTAAGTATAAGACAAGAGACAACAGATTAACAGACAGGGAGTGGGGGACAGCACAAACTAACAAGACAACTACGAACAGTGTGAAAGAATGGCTTCAACTCATTAAGTTTTAACAAAGGTTTTGCCAAAAGTCTTTTATGAAGAGTCTGTCCCCAACAGGTACACCTCAATATTTTGAGTGGTGGTGGTGTTTGTTTGTTTGTTTAATTTTTTGCTTTTTTTTTCTTCATCTTGTTGGGTGAATAGCACTGTCCGTATCAATTGCTAAGATTAACTAATTCAGTGATTTCCTTTAAAAAATAGTTTTAGGGCAATAGATTGCCACCTTAATCAACTGTAATACAAATACAGAATGATAGCATGATCAGTTACCCAATGCTAAGATGTAGGTAGGTTTTCTGTCATCAGATCCATGTTGATTTAATCTGGTGTAAATCTTACATTGCTCCACCTCCCCTTTGTTAAACACACCTCCTTTATACCTTCTCTCGTAACATTGTGCAGGTGCAAATTTATTAAAACTATCTCATCTATAAACATTCCATTCTAAATATATTTCCGAATACATTTTACCTATTCTGCTAAAACTTTAATTAGTACCTCCTTATCTATCCTCTAATAACCACTGCTTTCAGGTATTTGTTATTTCTTAGAACAGTTGTCTTATTGTTTATCTGCTGCTTATGACGTTGGTGATACTCTGTCCAGCCAGTACCCATCGTCCATAATCTGTCTTGCTTCCACCTAGTTAGTAAATTGCTTTGCCCTGTTATCTACCCACACCAAAAATCCACTATAGATAACACACAAACCTACTTTGATTTTTTCCCCCCACAACCGTTGAAAGCTGTGTCAACAAGACGCATACAAAAAGCAAAAAAGTTCTCTTTTACATTTCCTTATAATATTTATCTACTTCTCTAACATTATTTAATATATCTGTCGAACACAGGTGGTTATACAGGTCTTTAGAGTTGAGATATTGAAACTGCAGCACCAATCAGGGATTACTGTGGGCTTAATGTAGAATTGCATATAACTTGAAACCTGAGAAACAGGCAACCCGCTGCACTAGCTGCAGCAGCTGACCAATAGCAGCAATCCTTTGGCCCTAAATGAGAAGCTTTGGTGATGCTACTGCACTTACAGGCATGTGTTAGAGAGCACACTGCTGTTAGTAATTCAGGTTTTTCCAGATGACTTTCTATGGTCATGTAAGGCTTGCAGTGCTAAAGGTAGGCTGAAAGCCATGTGTCTATAAACTTGTAAGAATTGAAAAGTATTGTATGCAGTGTCCCAAGATGCCTGTAAGACTGTTTCTTACCTGCCTGTAGTGATGTCTGCTTCTCTGTGCATAGTGGGAGGAAGGAGGTTGTGGCTGTCTTTGCTTGTTTTTTTTTTTAATTTCAAGATCTTTCACAATGGATTTTTTTCCACCAAATGCATCCGATGAAGTGAGCTGTAGCTCACGAAAGCTTATGCTCTAATAAATTTGTTAGTCTCTAAAGTGCCACAAGTACTCCTTTTCTTTTTGCGAATACAGACTAACACGGCTGCTACTCTGAAACCCATCTTTAACACGTGACTCCTAGTGTGATCTAAAAAGTACCTGGATGCTGCATTTGTTAATTGGCACTGTCTGGATAGGTTTTGTGTGTGCATGTTGCAGGGAGGAGGGGAGAGAGAGAGAGACTTTGTCACTGAAATTTTCCAAAGATGTTCGCTTTTGACTACTTTTTAAAAAAAAAAAAAAATTAAGTTTGGTCCCTTTTTCAATAGAATCACTCTGTCCTCTCATAAAGCCTCTTTTTAAAAAAACCAAAACAAATAAACAAAGCCTCTTTATTGTGAACACCATCTTCCACATATAGCCAGATAAAACAGAAAAAAAGTACATTGAAAATATAAGTAGTTGGCCTATTACTAATATTTATGATATTACTACAATGCCTCTTAATACTTTCCCACTTTTTAACATGTGTTAACTTTGGATTATTTGAGTCCTCTGAAGACATCTAAGCCTCGGGATGGTTCTGTCTGCAGCCTGAGGAGCTGTCTAGACTGGTGAAGGAGAACGCAAAAGAGACTCCCTTTAATGAGAGAACAATGAATGTCTTTGCTTGGAGCTGCTGTGATGCTATTAACAGTAAATTACTTAACTCCACTGAAAATTAAGGAGCTTGAGAACTTGCTGCTTTGATGGTTCAGTTGTGTTGTGGTTTTTTGTTTGTTTTTGTTTTGTTTTTTTGGAGAGGTTGGCTAAATGAAAAATCTTTAAAACACTTTTTTTTTTTTTTTTTTTGCAATTGAGCTAATGTTCTGTTTTCTGATCTTCCTTTCATTTCTCCACTGCATGGCTTTTTCAAGAATGTAATTGTTTTGTTGTTTGATCAAGAAAACTAAGGGTTTAGTCTAAAACAGGATTGTGTAGGATTAGGAAGAACAGCCTTCCTAATACAGCCCTCTTGCAAAATACTGTCAAGCTCTGAACAGTTGACTAGTTGCTTCAACATTCACACTTAATTTAAAATGTTTGGGTTTGACATCAATTTTTAAAATAGCCTCATGATAAAACAGCATGTGAAAACCTGGGTACACTATTCCATCTTCAGAACACTCTACAACCATTAACTAAACCACACAACATCCCTGTGATTACACATAAGCATCACTGTAATCAGAGACTGCAAAGCACCCTCACTAAACTACAGTAGAAAGAAAAGGAGTACTTGTGGCACCTTAGAGACTAACAATGCATCTAATGAAATGAGCTGTAGCTCACACAAGCTTATGCTCAAATAAATTTGTTAGTCTCTAAGGTGCCATAAGTACTCCTTTTCTTTTTGTGAATACAGACTAACACAGCTGCTACTCTGTAAAGTACAGTAGGCTGCTCTGGGATCGGGAGTGGAAACAGTTAGGGAGAACTAGGGAGGCAAGTAATTTCTGATCTTGATCCAAAGCCCACTGCAGTCAGTTGAGACTTTCATTGGATTTGTGGAAACCTGCCATCCCACCACAAATTTTTTTTTTCAATCAGCTGGGAATATGGGAACAATTTTTGCTTTGAGATTGAACTTGACTCTACTACACATGCCCCTGCAGATATCCCAAGGTCTGTCTGGATCCTGGGACATAAGTGAGTTTAAGCAGTAGAACGCCCCCAGTATCGTGGACTCACCTTACCTCCCATGCCCCCTCTGCTCTCTGTGGTATGATTCAGAAGAAACTCAATAGCCCAGCCTATGGTGGGAACTCAATGCATTGCTGACAACTGGTTTTCAGCAACTGATCAGTTTTGTAGTATAGACGGGGCTTGTAAATGAAAACATGATTTCCTGGCCACTAAGCAGAATCTCTCTCAATCTCCTGTCTAACCGGTGTCCCCAAGACCTAACAGACAATATCAACGCCCTAGAGTTCTAAAAGCTGGTAAATGCACAATTCTCAGACTGCCTTTAGAACTGCAAATGCACTAGGACCACACAGTGATCTTGGTAGAGCATGTTTGGCTAAGGGTAGTGTGCCCTGCATCTGTCCTCTTTTGTACAAAAGACAGTGTTGCTAACTCTTGCCATTTCATCATGAGTCTTGCAATATTTGATTCGGGAGCTGGTTCTCAAAGTCCCTGATCCTGGACTCAAGAGATTGCATGAGAACGTTACTTTTAGTTGAGGGGGGGAGCTACATTTCTGGCCCTCATGGTTACAGAGAAGTGTTTGAGCGTGAACTGAGTGCATCCTGATGCTTCAGAAAACAGAAGAAATATAAGATGGCCACATTTTTTTGGCTTTAAAAATGAGGGATTTTTAATCTCCATTTGAGGAGACTGGCATATGATTTTTTTTTGAATACATGGATTTAGCCATACTGAAAAGATGCTCTTCAAAACTTGTTTCCAGTCTTTCCTGATTATTTACCAGTTCTTTTCTTCCTCTGCTTTGAGCAGGGGTTTGGACTAGATAACTTCCTGAAGTCCCTTCCAAACCTGATATTCTATGAAATGCAGGCCATTTTTTTTAAAGTCCTCCATAATCACATCTAACGAGAGAGTACCAGTTCCTGAGAGCAAAGACTTCAAACAATTTGTGAGTAGATTCTATGCAATGCTTCCTAGGAGAGCCCAAGCTTGTGCCATCAAACTAATACAGAAAGAGGGGGAGGAAAAGACTCCTGTATTTAAAAAATCAATGCAGTTTCCATTTCTTCTCTCCCCTTCAAAGCCTTAAGTGTGAATGAGCTAAAACAGTCTGATTTCACTTGGGGTGAATGTCACTCCTGGGCAGAGGTCCTTTGCAAGGCAATGGTCAAGTCTTCAAGATAAATCTCACTAAACTAAGTTCTGTATGGACCTTGTATTGAACTGCTGCACAGGGGTGAATTTCACTCCAAGCGTGGTACAACTTCAAAGTTGACTGAAATGAGGGTACGTGAATGTGAGCCCCTTGTATGTGAAAGCAGAAGGAGTCCCTATAGCCTCACTTCTAAGTAGCCACAGTGATTAATCCTGGAAGAAAAATCACTTCAATGTTGGCTGGCCCACAAGTTTCAGTCCTATTGAGTTCTGTAGCCACCACCAAATCCACACCACAGTCAGAGGTGGCCTGTGGCATGGCAAAGCAAACAAAGGGCCATGCCACTGGGGTTCTTTCACAAAACATTAGATTTAGTTTGGCCCTTCCACTGGGGGGATGCTCCAAAATCTCTCACCATTGAGATTTCAAATGGTAAAGCAAACAGTTCCTTGTCCCAACTCCTTGGAGAGGCTTTTCAGCCTTGTTCAAGTCTTTCCTTCATCTACAAGTAGACCAGATTTGGAGTACACCTTCTCCTAGCATGCCTTACCTCTGCCAGAAATACAGCTGGCTGATTGTTGAATAACACGTCTCCACAGTCTCATCATATAGAAGGAGAATAATAATTCCAGCCCACCCTACATTTGTAACTCCAGTCTTGGGCCTCAAGCAGAATTAGCAACCAGAATTTCTCTACTATACCATCACAAAGACCTCTCCCTTTCCCTCAGCAACTGCACCCATCACATCATGGGGAATGTGGTATCGTTAACCTTGGATGTTTTCAGGGACTAGTACATCATGTTCCCTTAATCATGGTTATGAACTACTTCATTTAGGCATTTTGTGGCTTCCTTTGCAGGGTCAGGGTCACAGTCTCTATTCTACCTGATAGCTTTCCATACTGATAGGGTTCACAATAACGCCCATGCAGTGCATCCCTAATGGTCTGATATGAGAGCAGATTTTTCTCACTCACTGAAATTCAAGGAACAATTTGGCTGGCACAGTTCCATTCTCCTGTATCTGCCAGAGAAGGAGGAGAGGTGTATTGGGACAGGAAGTTTACTACTGTCCTCTCCCTCCCCCCCAAAAAAAAGGCAATCAAGGGAGAATGGAGGATCTACATTAAAAAAAAATTACCACTTCGCTCCTTTTGGCCTATGCAGTAACATCTGCCCACAAATGCTAGCCAGCATCCCTGCTAATGAGCTTTCTCAGATGGTTCCCCACTGATAATGTCACATCTACCATCTGTGAACACTGAAGCATGGATGCTTCCTATTGTGAACAGAGTATGTCAAGTCTTTCTCCAGTGCTCATTGGTTCTGCAATGTTTTTTTTAATATTCTTACTTTGGATGCCATAGAATAATCCTGGGTGCTGTAGGATAAATACATAACCTATAGGTAAAAGACTCTGTATCTTCTTATCAATCCTCTGAACATGCTGGGCCACTTGCACTAGGAAAGATTCTTATCCATTATTTTTATAGAGAAAGGCATGTCAAATTTTTCATATACTCTAAACATGTAGACTGAATTCATTAGCTCTCAAATAACTTCTTCCAGAAAAAGCCCAAAAAGTGAACATTTTGGGGAGGAGGAGTACTTACCATCTGTCACCATGATATCGATGGAAAAAATAGATGAGGAAAACTTTATTTTGGGGGGACAGGAGGAATTAATGACCTTTTTACTTGCTCATGAGTTGGGGTGTGCGGTTTTTGTAAACTGTGACACATACATCATGTTAATTTTATTTGGAAAATGTAATGAGTCTTACGAAGTAGTGTTATGATCCCTGTTGATCTTCTGGAGAGAAAGAATAGTCCAATGGTTAGGGTGCTAACCTTTGACTCATGAGACCTAGATTCAGTTCCTTGCTTGTTAGGCATCCTGTCTGACCTTGTGCTTAAATACCTCTAAGGATCTAGGCATCAGTCCTCCATCTGTAATATGGGGGTGATAGTACTTATCTACCCAGGGCCGGATTTACACCTGACGCACCCCTAGGCACAACATCTTCAGTGCCCCCCTCCCTTCCCGCTGCCTACAGCTGACCTTTGTATTTTCTGGGTAAGATGAAACTTTTAACCCACTCCAGAATGACTGCACCCCTAGGCACGTGCCCGCTGTGCCTAGCTGGAAATCCAGCCCTGCATCTACCTCAAGTGTTTTATGAGGATAAATATATTTAAAGTTTGAAACACTCACATCTATGGTAACTGGAGCTATACAAGTACCTAAAAAAGAGAGGTCTCAGTCAAGAGACTAGGTGAGACAAGATGCTGTACAGATATATAACCAAGATCCCCCCTGCCTTAAGGAGTTTGCCTGATCAACACCTTACTTTATGGACACATATGCACAAGCTTAACTTTAGCCCATGAGCAGTCTCTCTGACTTCCATAGTGCAATAACAAATGTTTGCAGGATCAATGCCTAGGTATATGGTGAGAGAGGAGAACAAATTCTGACTCTAAGAATGTTAATAACATTCCTTGTGAACACTTCCGTCATTCCCCAGGGGATTATGACCTGCTTGCTTCACATACCCAGGCTTTGATTTTACAGGATTTTGCAAATGCTTCCACTCATTTATTTATTGAACTTCTTAAGCATAGCAGAAGCCAGTTATTTAAGATGTTGCGACTGACTCTTGGTTGAATATGATACTGTATTTGTCAAGGGGAGTGCTGCATAATCATTTTCAGTAGCGCCTGTCTGGGCATAAGCAAGCTACAAAGGAGCCCTGCTATGTGAATGGATATTTTCAGAGAACTGTAGTACCCATGGTTTCATTATAACCATTCATCTAAAGACAGGCTCTGCCTTTCAAAGAACGTTGTCACTGTGATTTGTCTGCTGGCACCTAGCTGAGACTAATAAAGTCTTTCCATAACTATAAGCTTTTTAATTCAGCAACGGATCTTCTGACGTCAAAGCCTGCTGTGTCTTTATGTAGAGAGAGAGAATTTTTAGCTCCAGTTCACCGATTTTTTATTGTATTCTTTTCTGTAGGTACTCTTTGTGTTGCACATGCATGCACTTTGCCCAGGGGGCTCTGGTGAAGCAGTAATTAATGCACTAGAATGAGCGTCCAGCTGAAATCAAGGTAGCATCTGTCTTTGATCTCTTCTATGATTAAACTGGAGAGCCACCTAAATAGATTGATTGATTCATCTTTTATTTATCCAGACCCATTAAGACATTCCTGCCTTTGCAGTCAGAAATATAATATTTGCATAGTATTACAGTGAGCCATTGCATGCTGTTTGAATGTGTGACTTCAACCAGTAGTTTGATTTAATGAGACTTAAAAATCAGTAGCTCTGTTCATGCATCTAGTGTGAAAAATCATATAATCACCAGTTTGTGCACACAAGATGTCTTCAGTGAGATCACATTTACACATCCATGAATTGTGCTTCATCATTTTTTTTTTGTTCACTCTTAACTTATACATTTTTTTAACCTTAGGAACACAGGAATTATTATACTGTATCAGAGGTCCAGTATCATGCCTGAGATATGCCAATACTAGATGCTTCCGAGGAAGGTACAAGAAATTCTACAGTAAGCAATTATAGGCTTTTTGTAAAGCAACCACTCATTGCAACAAACATAACATTCTGCTCAGTGAACTGCAGGTTGGGAACATGCTGCTTTGTTCAGCTGTATCAGGGTGCAGGTGTAACCCACACACCTTCTGGGTGCAGTGTTCTGTCCCTTCTAGTGGCACTTAAACATTAATGAGTCTGCTCTACAGCCTTAGTTAAGAGCCAGGCAGCTTTTAGCTCATGCAATAATGGCTCATGCACTAAGCTCCAGAGGCCCAAGGTTTGATCCCGCCCACCGATGACCAGCACCTGTCTGTGTTACACGGGTGCTGGAACAATTTGTATAGTGGAGGTGCTGAGAGCCATTGAACTAAACTGTAAACCCTGTATATAATGGAATTCAATTCAAGCCAGGCGGTGCTGCAGCACTCCCCACACCAATAGTTCCAGCACTTACGTCAGGGTATGATGGGGTGGGGAAACTTCCTATTAGCAAGCAAGAAATAGGGAGGGGCAGAGCATCTCTTCATCCCTAATACTCAGGGTAACACAGATGATCCCTTCGCTACCAGGAAACCTGCAGATGGGGAAGGCTCTTTCCTACTTCTCTGCTGAGGGTTGCCTTATGCCCTAAAATGTGAGATTTTATATTCCTTTCAGACTTAGTTTTTAATCCTCACTAATGACACTCTGGATATTCTATTAGTCGTAAATGTCCAATTTCTTCTCAATGCTGCTAAGATCATGGCATCTTGTAGTAATAAATTACAGAGACTGTGGGTGCTGAGTGTTAGTTCCCTTTGTGGAATGTTTTAAGTATGCTGCTTCCTCTAAATGTCATTTGAATGTCCCCTTGGAAAATCCAGATTTTTCAATATTGCTTTCTATATATGAGACCTCACATCAATCTGTTTTCAATACATTATCGGAATCCCCTGCAATGCACTGTGCTTTTTGAAAGTAAGCAAAAAGGGAAGTGGGGAATGTGCTCAAAACTACTTTTTTTTTTCAAAGCCATGTAGGCAATTTGAATACCTAATTTCTGTTCATGGAAACTGGACACCCAAATGCCTAGGCTTTAGATTTTCAAAGCTACCTAAAAACTCATAAGTGTACATTTGGCTGCAGTTCTTGAAATACACAATGAAATATTCCATGTCTTCTCATGATGGCTGTGCATCTAACTTTGAAACATGTCAGATGTTGAGGTGTGCAGACTTGCACAGGCAATGTAACAAATGCATGGGCAAGCTTAATTACTCAAATTGTCATCAGTAGTGACTACTAATGAAGGGTAATGCGGATATACCACACCAATTGAACAGCGCGGACTGGATCTACCTGCTTGCTTTCAGGAACAGTAGGGGAGTAGTGGTGCAGTTACAGGTGACTTTTGGGGAGCGGGAGAGACAGAGTTTATTTATTCATGGGGTATAGAGCCCCAAATTGGTGAGTTGATTTCATTTGGTTAATCAAATTCAGTCATCTGTGTATGCACGCATGGGAGTAGAGAGGACATATCTGCCATGCACCAGCACTTATTTTAAGCACCATCCTCCACTGACTGTCAGTATTTGAGAATAATTTTCATAGTCCATGGTAGTTCTTCAGCAGGAAGCCAATACTTCCATATTTGTCTGCACAAAACATCTATATAACACGATTGTCACTCTGCAGCCTAGAATGTCTTTTGAATCAGAGTGAACCCATGAAGAAAGCTAGAAGTATGGCAGAGAGCTTTGTTCAGAATATCACCAGGTTGAATCATCACTGGGATTGATTCTGTGAATGTCCAGTTATCAAATTCTCAGCCACTTTCAGCTTTTTTACCCACATGACTTTACAAAATCCACCCTGTGACAACATAAGCTTTCAGCTTCCACTTACTGAACAACTAACTGCCTGTTGAAGTGTCCCATACATCCACATAATAAACAAGAGAAGGAAATTAGTGTCCTGGACACCCATGTTTTTTGTGGACAGATAATTGATCTCTATCTGCTAATTTGAATCCTCTGTAAACTATACTTTCAGTAAGTGGAGACTGAAGACCGCCTTTTTAAAATTATTTGCATGCATCTACACTTACTACATAACTGCAAGTGTAAACTGATACCTAAGGTTTTTTAACATGCCAGCATCAGTCTGTATCTGCTGAAAATGTGCTATTGATCAGGTTTTTATCTAACTAAACTTCATAGCCTGTACACTTTTAGTGATTATATTCCTTAATACGCACAATTGACCCTCCATACATGGGACTAAGGAGAATGATCTAAGCACTGGACTGTGGGATACTCTGTCAGTCTCTGTCTCACCTGTTGAAGCTGTTCCATTATATATAAATAATTAAATTGGCCAGAGATTTACTCTATAATCCCATGACTAGGGTGCTCACCTGGGAGCTCACTGTTCAAATCCCTTTTCATCGGGGGGGGGGAACTGAACCAGGGTATCCCGCATCCTGGCTGAGTTCCCCAGCCTCTGAGTTAAAAAGGTCTCCCTCATAACTTTTCTCCTGACTTTGTGTGAAGCTAGGTGTACTCTGAGCATGCCTACCATTTGGGCTCTCCAGGCAAGATAGGTAGGGCAATGCCTAGTTTCTCCTGATTTGATGATTCCACTGGGGCTCAGGCAGGAGAGAGGTGCTCAGGGATATAGACTCAGGCATTATGTGCTTGGTTAGAGGCAGAAATTTAGGCACCTTGGGGACTTTGGCACCTCCAGAGTTAGGCACCACCAAATTCCTCAAAACTCCTGCTCAGCTACCTCCCAAGTCCTGCGGATCTATGTCTGAGTGCCCTCCAGTAGTCCATTAAACAACATGACTAAAATGTCATGTGGCTTGTATTTTCTCCGGAGGTGACTTGTGTATGCAGTGGTGTGTGTGTTTTGTTTCACTAAGGTGTCTTATGTACTTGTTACTGCGCATTAATGTTAGAGAAGGTGGGTTGAAGTTCACCTTGCCCTTAGAGCAGAAGGCAATGAGGATTTTGGTTTTACAGTCTCAGACCAGCCTCTGAGAAAGTTCTGTCTCCATCACAGATGAGTTTTACCCTAACAATTAAGAGAGCCATTGTGCCAGGGAAGCAAGTTGTTGACCAGGGTCTTTATCTTAGAGTTTAAACAATCTGGTAGATATGTTGGGCCCAGGCCATTGAGCACTTTAAAGGTAAGGACTGAGTTAGTAAACCCTGTATATAATGGAATCCACTTCAAGCCAAGGGGTGCTGCAGCACTCCCCGCACCAATAGTTCCAGCACTTATGTCAGGGCATGATGGGGTCATCCAGGACATACTTATATCATCCAGGACATACTTTTTCTGGGAACTTTCTTAAAATTAAAGTCTTTACTCGTGTTTAGAAACTCAGACATGTCTACAAAACTTATGAATAAAAATCTATTAATGGTGATGGTTTTGAGGGTGTGGGGGGAGGGCTGCAATTGCAGTTAGCCTGAGACCAAATAACTGTCTATGCTGCTGGTTTTTTAACTACCTGAATAACCAACATGGAGGAGAAGAGGGTTAAAGGTCAAGAGTTCAGGGTTCTAGTCTGGCAATAGACATCCTATGGAACCTTGGGTAAGTGAGGTAACCTCTCTGTTTCTTCGTCTGCAGCATGTAATAATACCTACCTCGCACAAGTATTGACGCGCTTTGTAACACACTTCGAGATACTGTGATGGAAGGTGCTATAGAAATGTTGTAGTAATGGTATAGGTAATTCCTGAATCTGTTTGCTCCCTTTGCATTGTCTTCCCTTCTTCATGCCTGACCTCTAACAGCTAAACTACCAGTTGAGACCCACATTGAGTAAAAATAAGACAATCTTGACTTTGACTTTTCCTTTTAATTGACTTGTCATGTTAAAAAGACTTGCTATATTAATAATGAATTTCCAGATAAGTCCCTATACACAAAGGCAGGGTTTAAATTATTTCTAATGCTCTCACTATCAACTGCCTCTGACAACGTACTAGAGATATTTAATTTAATGATCCCATCATCTTTATTAAATGGCATTGTTTTATTGGGTCGTTAAAGCAGTTTATTTGTGAAGATATAGATTTAAAACAGAACTCAGTCCATGAGTGCCTTTCATAGTTCCTCTACACTGTATGAAATCACCAACAAATGTTTAGGTATAGCAAGTTTAACCCTTTTGTTGATGGCCCTTTATCATAGTGCTGTGCTACCCAATAGTATACCCTCAAAATTCATGAAATGCTGGGTCACTATTTCTACAGGGCCATAGGTTTGTGTGATGTTTTACAGGCAACTACAAGGTGATAAAGTTCCTGCCTCCTTCAATTTTATAATCTAATAGCTTCATTTCCTGAGAGCTGAACAACCATATTCCATTCAAGTCAATGGGAGCTGCAGTTGCTCAGCATAAAGATCTGATGTTTTTGCAAATTGTCAAGCACACTCGACTCCCATTGAGCTCTAAGACTTGAAGATGCCCAGTATCTCCATAAAATTGAACCCATCAGACCAGTTCCACAAAGGCACTTAGGCACTGTGATACTCAGCATTGCGCCAGTCTTTTAGGTGTCTAGAAAATCACTGGAACAACACTGCTATCCACAAAGCCTAAAATAGGCACCTAAGCTCCCTAAAGAATGCCTGGGGAGAGAGAATCACCTAAGAATGGATCCACATAAGCCAATACTAGGCAAGGAGCTGCCTAAGCTAGCTAATAGGAGATGCCAACAAGAGAAGTATGTGCTAACCACTGCCCCTCTTGTAGAATTTGGACTTCTGATAGGAGATCCAGTACAAATAACCTTAAGAGACAACACTGAACCACATAGAATAACACTTCTACCAGATAGACCTTGGAAGAAACTAGCTGCAAACTTATACATATTCAGAGGACATCATTATCTGGCTGTCATTGTCTATTTTTCCAAGTATATAGCTATAATGTAGCTATAAAAACTAACATGTGGCAGTGCTATAGAGAAACTGAAGTGCAATTTTCTCATTCTGGTATTCCAGAACAACTATAATGGACAACAGATCATAATTCACCACAGCAGAATAAGTCATAACAAACAAAATATGATTCTGATCATATTACCGGGAGCCCACATTACCCAAAAATGAATGGAGAGGCTGAGAACTGCACAGCCAGCCAAGAAAATCCTACAGCAGGAAGATCCATTCCTTGTTCTTCTGAGCTACAGATCAACAGCAGCAACTGGATATGGTCCAGAACAAGTACTGGGGTGAGGACCACTCAGAAATACACTTAGAGTCTTTTCCAAAGGCTATCTCCAAAGTGTCTGGACTTGAAGAGGCTAAATCCTTTAAAATGGTAAAAAGCTCATGAACACTTTTATAAGAGATCTCACTCGGAACTGCTGGCTCTAGAACCAATTTGTATCAAATTGGATGTGGGGGGGGAGAGGAAAAAGGATGGAGAACTCCAGCTGTTGTAAAGAAAAATAATTCATTACCTTGATAAGTGATTGAGACCAACAGTGGAGAGTTCACCAGAAACCAATGATATCCGTTCGTGCCTCAGAAAGAACAGTCAACAGAGCATACTCTACAGATGGCAGATTCAGAACAAGGCGACTCAAAGATTCCAAACTGACCACAGCTAATTGTTGCAACTAACGGACAGCCAGATGACCAAGTAGTTATGCATATGTGGGTTGTGTAATTAGAAAACCAGAACACTTCAGCAGCACTTAATAGGCTGATACATACAAATTTTGTAAATGGTAGGCATGTAAAACTTGCATCTCCCCATTTTAATAGTATGCTAAACTATTTTAGTTACATATGGTGCTACTTCATGGTTGACACATACAAGCTAAGAACAGACATAGCTGGCAGTGCATTAAGGTGTCTTAAACAGAACACCTCTTCACGTATCTCTGGGGTGGAAGCTCTAACCAGGCCATCTCTGGCACACAACAGATCCCACCCAGTTTACCTAGATCCAAATAAAAACTGCTCTGCGGTGCTAGAATAGATTGTGCAAAGGAAACGCAGCTCTGTGTTTCAGCCATTGGAAATGGCAGAACCCCAAAGAGCAGCAGGAACGACTAGCACTCCCTTCCCGAAGCACCTACATAAGGGCCAGTTATAATCCCTTTCACTGAAGTAAGATCCAGATTCTCTGTTCTAGCGGGATTATATACTCACTGGACAAGGAATGGACAGGCAAAGGTGGCTTTATGTTATTCTTGTGGCTCCCTGGCCTTGGGGTTTTGTTTTTTGGTTTTTGGTTTTTTTTAGTGTGTAGTTTTGATTGTTTGTATCCTGTGCCTTTGTTTTTGAGGCTGCCTTGATTCCCAGTTTTCAGAGTAGCACCCGTGTTAGTCTATATTTGCAAAAAAGAAAAGGAGTACTTGTGGCACCTTAGAGACTAACAAATTTATTTGAGCATAAGCTTTCATGAGCTACCGCTTACTTCATCGGCTGCATCTGATGAAGTGAGCTGTAGTTCACAAAAGCTTATGCTCAAATAAATTTGTTAGTCGCTAAGGTGCCACAAGTACTCCTTTTCTTTTTTTGATTCCCAGTGCAATTTATAGCCAGAAGTCTGCTCTAAATAGCACCCAGCTGCATATGGCTCCAAGTGGTCATTCTAGCAACTGGGAATCAATGAACATAGGGTCCCTCCAGTCATTGTCCCTTTAAACTTGCCAAGGTCCCTATTTGAGCCAGGGGAATCCAAAGAAAGCCAATTAAGCTGTCTTTATGGACATTTTACATTTCTAGAGTTGCACATAAAGCCATAGAAAGGGCTGGGAAGCTAGCTTCAAGTTTAGAACTTTCACAGTAACTTGGTAACAAATCTATACAGAAGTATTGCTACACAAACCAGTGAACTGAAGCCACCTCTGCAGTGAAATGGCAGCTATTTTAACAGTACCCAGCAATGATACCCTGTTCTGCTTCACTTGAATATATTACTGTATCCAGTTAACTGTAGGGGAAATTAGTTGAGGAGAATGCTACAACCCAAACTGGATTTTGGCCAGGTTGCTGGTGTTCACAGCCCTATTGCAAAATGGGTTATAGCGTCTTTAATGACCACAAGTTTTCAAAACCTTTTTTTAAGTCTCACCTGAAAAATACAGTTCCAGCAGCACAGAGGTCCCATAATGGGAGATTAGTTCAGAACTGACTCACCGACACTACTTCCTGTAACACTTTCCAAAGTGATCTTCCTTCCATCCAAACAATGACCCAGCCTGAAACTGCTTAGCTTGTGACGAGATTGAAATGCCAAGCTGGTCTGGCTTCAGGAAAGGAGTAAATAAGGGGATCAAACTTTTACATGGTTGAATTTATTCATGAGAGAAGCACAAAATACTAACGAGCCAGTTCACAAATGCACCTATGATTGCATGTGTAATCATCATCACAATTCCACAAGCAAATTAGCAATACAGTAAGGTCCCTAAAAAGCAGTCTCTGCACGCTTACCCAATTTGTACATGCAATTTATGCATGCATTGGGGCCTCCAATGTTTAACACTTAGTACAATATATAATTTAGAATTATAGCAGCATAAAGTTGGCAGGAGTTTTGAATAAGTGATTTCAGCAAGTACAGACAACCTCAACACTGATGGCAGATAGTGCTACTAAGCACTGAAAAATACATATGTGCTATATATTAACTTCCCTATAAAGCTTACATTGGCAAAGCCTCTTTCCTTTCCTTTTTTCCTCTGGCTTTCTCTTAACTCTTAATTCTATGCATGGAAACTGATAGAGGGGCTGGCATTCTTTCTGGGAGACTCATCTTGAAATGCCATCCATCTTTCCAGCAGAAATGAATTGTGGATGAAATAGAGTGACAGGGATGTTTAGCTACAGAATGTGCAATAAGGTCACACTATTTTTTTTAAGTAACCCATAGCTCATTTCCTTTGTGCCTTGAATTCTTCAACCATATGGTAAGTCTAGGCTAGGTAAATGCCATCTGCATGCCTAAAGTAGTCAGGTGCCCTCTCTATTACTCAGTAGAAGAATTATTACTGGCGTGGAGAATGAATACCGCTATCAGTTTCCTTCAGAGAGTTTTCAGCTGTCAAATCCATTACCCTGAAAAGGAGAAAAATAAAAGCAGTACAAAAACATGCGTTACAGGAAATATGATCAAGGGCAGAGCAAGATTCCTGCTACTGTAACAAATTCTCAGAAATGAAAGTAGATTTTTCTCTAACAAGGTCTTTTAAAAAAAAAATAACCCTGAAGTAAGCTATTTTTCTCTTCCTCTGTCCTTTTGGTAAATCAGTCTTCTGCTCAGACCTTTTTTTATAAGGTTAAGGAGGATCAAACTACAGCCAATGCTTAGCAAACAAGTAAAGTCACCAGGAGCTCAATCCTGCAAGCTGCAGAGCTTTCTCTAGACCCCATCCAATGACATCCTTTACTCTATCCTGTACACAAGTGTTTGTTCTCTGCAAGAGTGTGAATTCTAATGTGCACTAACATGTTGGGTATTAATTGGTCTGTGTAGGCCCCTGCTGGTGCACATTAATGGTTCCCTAGTGTGCTTTAACATAATACTGTTTCAAACCACACTGTTAAAGCTCACCAGCTGGGTCCACATGTGCTTAGAAATTTCTCCCATACAGCACATTACTCTACCATGAGACAAGCCCTTAACTTTGAGTACCTAAGTAGTCATGGTATCCTTAGAAGGTATTTAGATACCTAATTCCCTAAGTACCTTTTTGAGGTTCTGGGCCATTGACTTTTAAGTTATTAACTTAAAGTGTGTGTGCGGTATTTTGTTTTTTTACTAGACTAGGGCCAGGATGCTCAATAGCTCTAGCCTATGCTTCTCTTGCTCACTGATAGACTATAAACATGCAGAATGGTGCTAAAATAACTGCCCTGGAGCACCTGCCTTAGAAACATCTGAAACAAGTAGCTGTGGACGCAAAACTCATGTGCAAGTAGTGATATTTTATGCTCTTAACTTCACAGTTGAGTATTCTAAAACTCACTGCTTGCTTCTGTACTTTTAAGTGATCTTTTACAAATATTTTTTGTACCAGCTTGAGGGGTATGATTCTACTGTAGTGCTTGAGAATATGTAATCATGTTATTGAAAACTATGGCCTATGTGATGATCCACTGCCCAAGGCAGAGCCCTGAAGACACTGGAGATAAAAATTTAGTCCAAGAGAAGTGCAATCTAAGGAGAGAGAGACAAATGGTATGAATGGGGAAAGTTGTTTAACTTGAGATCAACCCCATCCAATACCCTGCAACTCCCCTGTGCTCCTATGGGTAAAGCAGTGGACAGGGTCTGTAACACTCATCGGCCTTCTCCTCCTTCAGGGGACTCTAGTGCACGACATTTACTCAGCCTACTGGACCCCCAGCCCCTCTGTTCTACAGCCTCAGATGAGTTACAAAAGTGCACAGAGCCCAGTCCCAGTAGCCTTTAAGGGCTGTGTAGTTGTATCTTAATGATGAGCAGACTGGTTTCAAAATGAACCCTTTTATGAACAGGAACTATGTACAGAAATGTGGCGACAAACTTCTCACTACTCTGTGTAGCTGCAGCCTGCACTGACCCAGTCCTGGGTGTCTTGGTTTCTGCCCTAGAAAGAAATGTGCCCTGGAAAACCAAAGCCTTGCATCTAAAGTATACAGGAAGTGTGATATCTCTCTACTTCCTTGAGGAGTTGCACAGTAGCACAGGTGGGTGGCACAAAACCCACACTCACTTCATGAGGACACTGAAACAAAAAAGGAAAGGAGGACTTGTGGCACCTTAGAGACTAACAAATTTATTTGAGCATAAGCTTTCGTGAGCTACAGCTCACTTCATTGAATGCATTCGGTGGATCCGATAAAGTGAGCTGTAGCTCACGAAAGCTTATGCTCAAATAAATTTGTTAGTCTCTAAGGCGCCACAAGTCCTCCTTGTCTTTTTTGCGAATACAGACTAACACGGCTGCTACTGAAACTGAAAACAAAGTATCCAAAACATTCTGCATGGGCATAATACATTTTAAACAACCTGCAATTATAAAAATCCTGAATATTGTGAATGATTGATCAAAATCTAGGACTTTCCAGGTTGGTGTAAAACCCAGTCTGGGCCACCCAGATATCTTATGAAAAATTAAGACAGTCCCATTAATAATGAAACATGAAAACTTTCCCAGTAAAGGACATGCACTGTCAGAAGCAATGAGCAGCAAGCACTGCAGGCATCTAGAGAGTAAGGGAATAGATGAGGAACCACCATGGTGAAGAGCAAACAACATAAAATAATAGAAAGCAGAGAAATAAAGGAGGGAAGCCCGCAGAAAGAAAAGACTGAAAATAGAAATGAGAGAAAGAAAATGGATAGAAAAGCAGATGATGTGGTAACCATCTGAGCAGAAGTGACGGGATACAGGAGGAGGTGGGGGAAGTGTCTGTCAATCTGTCACATAGGGAACTTAAACCAGAAAAGGGTTAGGAACCAGTGCCTTAAGCAATCATGGTACTTGTGTATATATAACTCCTTCGTGATCCTGATTTGTATTTATAGCAAAGTTGTTTGTTTTTTGGCTTAATTCATTTTTCAGTCTCAGTAGTTTTTTTCTTCAGAGCAAGACTGGGATCCTAGCACTCATAAAAGTGAGAAACCAACATTATAAGTCATGTTTATTATGGTAGTGCCTAAGGGTTAGCCAAGAATCCCGCCCGCCCCCCCATTATGCTAGGCATTGTACAAAGAGCTTATAATCGAAATAGACAAGACTGCATGTAAGCAGTGTGAACAGTGTTACAGCAGCAAACATCATGTTAGTTCTTTTGAGGGGGGAGTGTTTTGTTGGAGAATAAGCTAAATGGAAAGAAGAGGGGACATAAGGGGGATAAGGAAGTTGGGGCAGGGAAGAAGAGGGCAAGAGGAGAAGGTGCGGAGTGAAGCAGAGGGAAAGGGACTGTGAGGGAGGTAGAGGGTTGGATCAAACAGCCAATCAACACAGGGCAGAGAAAGTCCAGTCCAAACTGTACAAAGTTGTCAATGTCCAGAGGTGACTGCTTCTGCTCCTATCAACTGGAGTCACTGGCTGGCTGGCTCCTCTCTGCAGTTTCCCCCACCTACCTCCCAAGATCACATGATGGGGGAACAGGAGGCACCAGCTATGTCAGTCCTATTGCCCCCGGAGAGTGGGAGTCTCCTCTGCACCATTCTGATTCCAAGGGGTTGCAGAGGGAGGGGTGACCCCAGCTGGGCCACATTTAACTGCTTCCTCCACCCCCCCAAACCCCTACATCCATGTCCCCCACCCCATTGCAGCAGTTCCTACTTAATATGACAGAGGCATTGCAGTCAAGCACTGTATGATGGAATGCTAAAACTATATTATAATATTCAGCCACTCAGTAGCACCATGTGTAACATACTATATCTGAGCTGGTAACAGTGTAACCTGACAGTGCATCAAAGATCTTAAAAGAGAACACATCGTTTGTATCCATCTCCATGATGGAAGCTCTGTAACCAGCTCAAATCTGTAACAGAAACTTGACGGGCTAGTAGCAGCCTTTCAACCTACTTTGTATGAGGAGTACATGACCTATTGTATAAACATCCTCACACAGCTGCACTATTGCCCCATAGATGCAGTTCTCTTCCTAGGGGTCTCCTGAGACAAGATGGACAAACACATCCTATTGTGGATAGAGATGGGCTTAAACCAGACCCCTGGCTCCAGACATACTTATGACTTGGTCTGCAGGAGAGGTGTGATCAAAATAAAGATCCAAACCGAGCTCTAAGTTTTGCAGTACAGGCCTGTGTCTAATTGTGGGGTAGTTTTGCAACAAACAAATGTCGATGAGGATGAAACCCCCAAATACATCTTAATTTTTAACCTGAAGCACATCTGGATATGAGTGCAGATGCTTCTGTTTCCCTGCAAGATAAAAGGCCAACTTGACCACCGAGCTCTAGCAACTGATATGGAATGCAGGACAGAGGGAATCTCTTCCTTCCTTCAAAATACACTTTACAGAAAGGACAGCATTTGTACCTCTTGTCATTTTGAACTGCTTCTCTTACGTAATTGGACGTGATTCAACCTTTGGCCAGGTAAACCTGGAATCTTTCATTTTGGATTAAGGGATGAGATGCAGTGGGGTTTACAGCCTTTATTCATTCTTATTACACCAGCACTTACTACACTGAAGTTACATTACCGGAAACATGTTTAATTCCCACCTCTGTTCAGGGAAGTGGTGAAATTTAGCAGATACTTGCAGCCTGAAAGTCAGTGTGATTGAAATAATATAAGACTCAGCTGTCAGCTTTGGCTCCTAGAAAGATTTAATACCAAACAGCAAGGTAGAAGCAACCACAGAAAACACTCTCTTCCCAATCTAGGAAAGAAGGGGAGGGGCAAGGCGGGGAGTTACACAAAAGGAAGAAAATGAAAAGTGACTCTCTATTGCTAGAAGAATGAAAACAAGACATTATAAATACCAAAGGACTTTGCTATGTTAAGTGATTTGAACACCTCAGTATTTAAATAGCACAAATCTAGATACATTCGACAAATCCAAAATGACCCTGAACTTTGGGAGGAGGTTGGAATCTAGTTCAGGATTTGAATTTAGAGCTAACCCACAATCCCCTATAATAGACTGAAGTAAAATCCTAGTAGCTCTGGATTCAAATTTTGCAGCACTGGCCCATCTCCAATAATAATAATAAAATAAATAATAGCAGCAAACCACTGCTTCATAATTAGGACAAACTTGGTCTGTCCTACTGTCAGAATTAAGTAACGGCCTAATCAAATGAGAAATTTCTTTAGTTTATGCTGAGCTGACAATTTTTTAAGTAGCAGAAGTATTAAACAACTCCATATTAGCCATTCAGTATTCTCTGGGTTACAATGGATTCAATGGGGTTACTTTTAATGTACACTCATGTAAACAGAGAAGAATTTGACTCTTATCTTTGGAGTGGGGAGGGGTAGAATACTTTATTATAAAAAGAGAACTCTTGACAATTTAAAAAAAAACAAAATATTCATATAAATGAGCAATTACCGGCCTTTTAAGTGTGACAAAAGAAGCCTATAGATTGAGCACATTTTCCACCCTTTCAGTGATGAGAAAGGGAAGACATAGTCAAGGAAAAGAATGGTCTTGGGAGGAGAGATGGAAGTTTGGGAATTAAGGCAGGAAGATTGCCAGTGTTCAGGTCCCAGAACTGTAGTCCCTAGGTGATGGAAGGGCAGGAACTTCCCTCAGCACTGAAGAACTATGTGGTTTGTAGTTTAAAAGACAACTAGGAACTGTTGGCATGTATGCTGTCAGAAGGGAGTATACAAACCCTGCTGTCTCCCAAGCGGGAAGAGACTGAGATCTAGAAAGGGTAGAAAGAAAGGACAGAACCCACTCTTGGCTCATTTTAGCGTCTTCACTTTCATATACTGGTTTTCTTTGGATTTTGGAAAAGACTGAAAGAGACTTTTCTTGGAAAAGGCCACATTAACTCCAGAAAGACTGGACAAGGGAAAATCTCTGACTTTTAAAGCCTATAAAACAAGTCCCTCTGGAGAAGGGCCATGCCAGCTAAGAGCCTGGGAGGGAAAAAGCCCTGACAGGAAGAGTTTCTGTTTCTGTTTGGTTTGAATTGACTGCATGGCCTTTTGTGACTGCTGTACGGAGTTGAAATTTGAATGGTCTCCATGAGTGTGGCCTGCTTGTTTTGTCCTGCCAGTGAGCAAATCAAGAATTCTTCCTTACTGTGCATGCCATAGGAAAGGATGTTTATACTGAAATATCTGCTTGGAGAATGTTGGCAAAGGGAGCAAGCCACTGCATAATGAGTCCCCTGCTTTTCTATACTAACAGGAAGTAAATGGAAAAGAGCTTTGCTTGCAAGTAGTATATAAGTAGGGATATTAGATGTGAAAATGGCACCCCCGTTTCCTCTATCTAGTTCTGAGACAGATACGGCATCCATACTCCGAGAGAGAGGAAAAAAATCAAGTGGGTGGATTGGTTAAATATAGGAATCCAGCACTGGGAGCTGTGTGGCATTCAGTAATCACTTTGGGCCCCAGGTGCTTGAAAGAGATCCTATCCTCTTTATACAGGGCTGCAGTTCCCAACTATCTTAACACAATAGAAGGTGAGTTGCTGCAGCTTTCCTCCCCCAGACTTCCTGTCTAGGAAGCTAAACCATTTAAAGGTACAGTTCCCAACACCACAAGCTGTGGAGCAGCTCACAGAAGTTAAAGTAATATAGCAAGATCAGTTGTTTACATTACTCTTCTTCTAATTCCCAAAGCACTGGCTATGAGCTGTTTCCCATTTCTCTGAACTTTGCATTTATTGTTTCAGGTTTCTATTCAATTTTCCATTCTCATCTATATTTGATGCATATATTGCAAATTACACATAATAGTATCAATATAATTTTACTGATGTGGTGAAACCTGCAGTTAAGGCCACTTCCACTGGGCAGCTCCCTACAGTGTGTAGCCATACTAAAGTATCCCAAGTTTCCCAAGAACATTTTGTTTGTTTTGTAGTTAAGGATCAGATGTACTCTGGGCAGCCAGTTTTTGCTGGCTCCTTGAGTGGTTGCTTTGACAAGTTTTATTGTAGCATATAAGCACAAAAGGTAATGCTTATACAAGTCCTGTTTATAGAATAAATCACTATTTCATAAATTTAAGAATAGCAGCAGTGACACAAAACCAAATCATTATCTGTACAGAACCAAACCTGAAGGGAAACCTAGATTGTTGTCCAGACGCTAGCAAGCATTGCAGTTGTATTTCTGGAGATACCATTAACTCAAATTATTCATAAGGTCAAGGGACCCAACCAGTGGTGAGTTGGAGCCAGTGCGCACCAGTTCACGCGAACCAGTTGTTAAATTTTGAAGCCGGTTTAGAAGGGTTGTGCAAACTCCGGCCCATGAGCTCTCGGCTAGGGAGGCCCCTCTGTGAATTTTTACTCACCCAGCGGCACTCCAAGCCTTCGGCGGCTCTTCGGCAGTGGGTCCTTCACTCACTCTGAGCCTTCAGTGGCACTTCGGCGGTGGGTCCTTCAGTGCCGCTGAAGACCCGGAGCAACTGAAGGAACCGGTTCTTTCAGCTTCTGGCAGCTCATCACTGGACCCAACTATACTGATATCAATAACAGTTTGTTCACAAAAAGATCAGGGCATCCAATGCCTTAAAAGCAGCTGCTTGTAATGTTACTATCTTTGATTCATGTGACTGCCTTAAAGTGTGATTGAACATATTCAATGGTATCACAGATAAATCACTGATAAATCTCAGAGCTTAGTTCTTTTTATATTAAATGAGAATTTGGCCTTAGTAAGGACTACTGGTCAAGCCCTATGCAGCATGTGGGCATGGGTCACTTGCCAGGATTATCTGGGTATATTTCATTTAATGATTTCACTTCCATTGTGGGGGCTCTGAGCACTGGTACGCTTCAGCCCTCCTGTTCCCTGTCTGTGGCACATAATTCTATTCTTCTGTGGACTGTAACACTTTGGTATTATTTCAGTTTCTGGGATTAGTGTACAGATGCTGGATGATGTTGGTACTTGTGATATACAGACGAGATGATCAAGTGGTCCCTTCTGGCCTTCAATTCTGAGTCTCTTCCAAAGGTTTTTGTCTACCCCTTCTCCCTCTACAAGATACCAGTGGTCTGGGGCTACTGCCATATATCACTGATGTCACATATGGCATGAATGCTTAGCAGCTGAGAATCTTCCCCCGTTCATGCACCAAGAAATTAATATTATTTTGGTACATTTTGACTCTAAACAGAGGCCAAAATAATAAGAATGATAAACAACCATTCACATAATAAACCATCAGCCACAGTGCTTCATGACTTGCAGCAGAAAAGTATATCTTACTTGATGCCAAGGAAACTGGCAAGCCCAATGCAACATCTGTTTTTGATAGGAAGGGCTGGAATGCAATTGGAAAGAAGTTCAATTTATGCTATAAATTTGATTTTCTATGAAAAATTAAATACCCACCTAAATTTCACTGATCAGCAAAATACTGCTATTGATTGGCCCACCTGCCCGGAACAACATCTGTGAGTCAAAGGGGAAGTTTTTCTTTTTTAAAAAACCTCATTACAAGTCAAATCAAAGAAAAGCACAGTAGCAGACTACTGCAAGGGGATGTGGGGACTTGTGGGTGCTTCTGCCTAAAGTCAGGAAACATGCCTGGTTTCCTTCAAGGAGATGCATCTACAGCAAATAGCAGCAATGCCTGAATTAGTTTACTATAAATAAGGCTATGTTTACGTCACATTACGGAGGTCAGGGAAGGGAAGCCCCATTTTCTGCTTCAGCCTCTGGGTCTGCAGGACTGGAGCTAGCAGCCAATGGGGCCACGGCAGGGTTCCAGTGACAGGCAACAGCCTCTTCAGGGGCCCTCCTCAGGGTTCCAGCGACCGGGGACAGCCTTGTGGGAGGGAGGGATGGAGAACCCTGCAGCTCCCAGCCACCATGGTGGCAGTGGAAACAGCAGCAGCAAGAGTCAAAAGACAGGTCACAGCTTCTGTGAATTTTTGTTTATTGCCTTTGACCTGTCCATGACTTTTACTAAAAATAACCATGACAAAATCTTAGCCTTAACTATAATTAACTTAATTATATTTAATTATAACTTAAATATAACATTTGTGTATCTGTACATTTGTGTATCTTGGCCAGCTCATGGAATTTGAGACTATTTTGACTGGTGCAAAAATAAATTTTCCTACCAAGTGACATACGAGCACAGTGTAATGAATTTGCGCTGCAGAAAAAAGATACCATTACCATATAAATCACTCACAGGGAAAGCTGGGCCAAGAACCCTTCATTCTCAGCTCCAAAAGCACAAACCTCTACTAAGTATGATAAAGGAGAGCTCTTAGCTGGTGGAGGAGCAGGTCACTCATTCTTCTGTGTTACAACAGCTAGAAAGCAACATTCCTCATTCACAAAAGCCAGTTCATTAGAACAGTTTTTCATATTGTCCCATAGGTACTGGAAGCTACAATGTCACCAAAGCATCATAAATAGCTGCCATTTTGGATACACACTGCCTAAGGCACAAGTCCCTACAGCCCCTTCAAAGCTGTGTTTTTACTTCATTTCCAATGGCATATTTGAATGCTTTATGTGCCCAAATACACTGTAAGCTTAAAAGTACAGCTGAGCAAGTAACTCATAAGAAATCATTTCTTAATAATTTCACCTCTTGCTGTTGATGGAATGTCCACAAGATAATGGTTTCTTCAGAACAATGCATTGTGTTGCGATTTGCAATTCAACGCCATAGCCTTGTCTAGTTGTGATTGTGATTGTGATTAAATAAGTCTCACATGTTTCTGTTCCCTTATTGGATGAATGTAGCTCATCAGATTTCTGATGTGAAAGCTTGCAGAAAACTATTTTAAAATTCAAATGTGCAAGATTAAAGTTCACTTCCATGAGTAGTCATGTTTGTAAAAGTTAACAAATATGTTCACAGAAAAGAGAGATTAAGTCTGAAATAAACTCATTCAAAATTCGAATGAATATTCATGGGAAATCTTTGCATTTTTTGCCCATTTTTTTAACTAAGTTTGGGCACTTGCTGCCAATAAGAAGTGAATCCAAGGGAGTGATTAGATTTGCCTCTCCAGTGAAACCTGTATTTAGTCATCACTTTGTTGATTTTTGGGTATGATCCACAGAGGGACTAAGGCAATGCAATGCAGAGCATTATGGCATTTAATTTTAGGCACCTAGAAAATCACAGGAACAACACGACAACCCCCCAAAGTTGAGTTAGGTGCCTAGGATCCCTATATAATGAATGTGGAGAGAGATGCCTAAGAATGCAATGTTTCAGAGTAGCAGCCGTGTTAGTCTGTATTCGCAAAAAGAAATGCATCCGATGAAGTGAGCTGTAGCTCACGAAAGCTTATGCTCTAATAAATTTGTTAATCTCTAAGGTGCCACAAGTACTCCTTTTCTTTTTAAGAATGCAATGTGAGTCACAAAGCCAACATACTAGGCAGGGAGCTGCCTAAGCTGTCCAGTGTGAGATGCCAACCAGAGGGATGGTATGCTAAGCTCTGACCCTCTCTCAGAGATAGGCACCTAAGTTCAAGTTGCAAGGAGGCACCTAGCACTGCTTAGCAATTCAAAAACAGAAACCAGCTGCCTAGAATCAGGTAGCTTTAGGTGCTTAGGCTGCTTCTGAAGGGAATGAGTTAGTCACCTGCCTTGCTCCATACAAAATGGCCTGTGGTAGTGACTACCTTATAACTTTTAGCCTACTGGTTAGCACTCACTTGAGATGTGAGAGACCCAGGTTCAATTCCCTTCTCTCTGCCTGAGGGGAAGAAACGATTTGCACTAGTAGATCTGAAAATCTGTGGAGCTGAAAGTTTCTGGGGAGGAAGGGGAAACTGGGCCATGTTCCCTCTCATCCCCTGCCACCACTTTTTATCCTCCATTGTTTAAGCACAAGCAACATAAACGCCTTTGCATTATGATTATTACTGGGAGGGAGATGGCCCTCAGAACTTCCTTCAGTACACTTTACTGTCTCACCAGTATAAATGTTGTCAATAAGTTTGCCATTACAAAGTTAAAAGGACATGGCAGCACATCTCTACTAATGGATGGTGTGAGTGGGGGCCTGGTGTAGACCACACTGATGTTGCCACACTCAGGGCAGGCTGTAAGAAATAAGACAGACCATCCCCAAAAACTGGTGGTTTGTTTTATAATTAGATTCACTTTCACCGAGACAGTAACAAAAGATCTTCTGTAGTACCACACATGTTAACCAGAAGCCAAACACAGTCCCCTTTAGGCAGTTCAGCCCTTGGCTCCCATCTAGACAACCAAGTCTAATACAGTGAGAGGTCAATGAAAACCCATTTGTGAGTTTCTTTCTAATCCTAAAGGATCAGACACATATCCCCAGTTCATTGTAAATCTCAGATCTTAATCAAATATCACAGTCAGTCAATCCTTAGTAAACTAGCTAAAATTTTAATAATAAAAGAAAAAAGTTATGGTTAATAAATCATATACATACAAATGATTGCAAAGTCCATATAACAGGATTGTAGCAGTGATGGAACAGACTGCTGGCTTGTAAAGTCTATCTGGTAACTTCCAAAATATTGGAAGGTCTTCAGTCCATAGGTCAAGTTGTAAATCCACAGTCCAGAGAATTAAGAACATAAGAATGGCCCTACTGGGTCAGACCAAAGGTCCATCTAGCCCAATAGTGACCAGTGCCAGGTGCTCCAGAGGGAATGAACAGAATCATCAAGTGATCCATCCCCTGTCGCTCATTCCTAGCCTCTGGCAAAAAGAGGGTAGGGACACCATTCCTGCCATTCCATACCTTTAATAATTTTTGTAGCCCTTTTCTGAACCTTTCCCAATTCCAATATATCTTTTTTGAGATGGAGCAACCACATCTGCATGCAGTATTCATGGGCATACCATGGATTTATATAGAGGGAATATGATATTTTCTATCTTATTATCTACCCCTTTCTTAATTATTGCCATCATTCTGTTCGCTTTTTTGACTGCCGCTGCACATTGAGTGGGTGTTTTCAGAGAACTATCCACAATGACTCCAAGATCACTTTCTTGAGCGGTAACAGCTAATTTAGACCCCATCATTTTATATGTATAGTTGGGATTATGCTTTCCAATATGCATTACTTTACATTTATCAACATTGAATTTCATCTGCCATTTTGTTGCCCAGTCACTCAGTTTTGAGAGATCCTTTTGTAGCTCTTCGCAGTCTGCCTGAGTCTTAAACTATCTTTAGTAATTTTGTATCATCTGCAAATTTTGCTGCCTCACTGTTTACCCCTTTTTCCAGATCATTAGGAATATGTTGAATAGGACTGGTCCCAGAACAGACGCCTGGGGGACAGCACTATTTACCTCTCTCCATTCTGAAAACTGATCATTTATATCTACCCTTTCTTTCCTATCTTTTAACCAGTTACCAATCCATGAGAGCACCTTCCCTCTTATCCCATGGCAGCTTATTTTGCCTAAGAGCCTTTGGTGAGGGATCTTGTCAAAGGCTTTCTGAAAATCTACACTATCCCTTGGTCCACGTGCTTTTTGACCCCCTCAAAGAATTCTAGTAGATTGGTGAGGCATGGTTTCCCTTTACTAAAACCATGTTGACTCTTCCTCAGTGCATTATGTTCATCTATATGTTTGACAATATTGTTATTTATGATCGTTTCAACCAGTTTGCCCGGTAGTGAAGTCAGGCTTACAGTCCTGTAATTGCCGGGATCACCTCTAGAGCCCTTTTTAAAAAATTGGTGCCACATTAGTGATCCTACAGTCATCTGGTACAGAAGCTGATTTAAATGATAGGTTACAGATTACAGTTAGTAGTTCTGCAGTTTCACATTTGAGTTCCTTCAGGACTCTTGACTGAATGCCATCCGATCCTGGTGGCTTATTGCTGTTTAATTTATCAATTTGTTCCAAAACCTCCCTAATGATACCTCAATCTGGGACAGTTCCTCAGATCTGTCACCTAAAAAGAATGGCTCAGGTTTGGGAATCTCCCTCACATCCTCAGCCATGAAGACCGATGCAAAGAATTCATTTAGTTTCTCCACAATGGCCTTATCGTCCTTGAGTGCTCCTTTAGCACCTCGATCGTCCAGTGGCCCCACTGGTTATTCAGCAGGCTTCTTGCTTCTGATGTACTTAAAAAAAATTGCTATTACTTTTTGAGTCTTTGGCTAACTGTTCCTCAAATTCTTTTTTGGCCTTCCTAATTGTTACACTTCATTTGCCAGTGTTTATGCTCCTTTCTATTTTCCTCACTAGGATTTAACTTCCACTTTTTAAAGCTTGCCTTTTTGCCTCTCACTGCTTCTTTTACTTTGTTGTTTAGCCACAGTGGCTCTTTTTTGGTTCTCTTATTATGTTTTTTAATTTGGGATAGACGTTTAAGTTGAGCTCTATTATGGTGTCTTTAAAAAGTTTCCTCACAGCTTGCAGAGATTTCACTTTTGGCACTGTACCCTTTAATTTCTGCTTAACTAATGTCCTCATTTTTGTGTAGTTCCTCTTTCTGAAATTAAATGCTACAGTGTTTGGCCTTTGTGGTGTTTTTCCTGCTACAGGGATATTAAATTTAATTATATTATGGTCACTATTAACAAGCGGTCCAGCTATATTCACCTCTTGGACCGGATCCTGTGCTCCACTTAGGACTAAATCAAGAATTGCCTCTCCTCTGGTGCATTCCAGGACCAGCTGCTCCAAGAAGCAGTCATTTAAGGTGTCAAGGAACTTTATCTCCGTCCTGAGATGACAGGTACTCAGTCAATATGAGGATAATTGAAATCCCCCATTATAATTATCAAGATTTTTATTTTAATAGCCTCTCTAATCTCCCTGTGCATTTCAAGGTCACTATCACCATCCTGGTCAGGTGGTCAGTAATATATCCCTACGGCTATATTCTTGTTATTAGAACATGGAATTTCTATTCATGGAGATTCTATGGTATAGGTTGATTCATTTACGATTTTTACTTCATTTGATTCTACGCTATCTTTTACATATAATGCCACTCCCCCACCAGCATGACCTGTTCTGTCCTTCTGATACAGTAATACCAGGGTACAAAATATATCCCATTGATTATCCTCATTCCACCAAGTTTCTGTGATGCCTTTTATATCAATAGCCCCATTTAATATGAGGCACTCCAGTTCAGCCATTTTATTATTTAGACTTCTAACACTTGTATATAAGCACTTTAAAAACTTGTCTCCTTTTAGCTGTCTGCCATTACACGATGTAATTGAATGTGACTCTTTTTTATTTGACTGTTTCTGATCAGACCCTGCCTGTATTTTATCATTTTCCATCCTCTCGTCCTCACTAGGACATAGAGATTCTCTATTAATAGATCCTCCCCTAAGGGATGTCCAAACCACATGCTCCTCCGCACCTGTGGCTTTCCCCCAGCCCTTAGTTTAAAAACTGCTCTACAACCTTTTTAATATTAAGTGCCGGCAATCTGGTTCCACTTTGGTTTACGTGGAGCCCATCCTTCCTGTATAGGCTCCCCCTTTCCCAAAAGTTTCCCGAGTTCCTAATAAATCTAAACCCCTTCTCCCTACACCATCGTCTCATCCATGCATTGAGACTCTGCAGTTCTGCCTATCTAACTGACCCTGTACGTAGAACTGGGAGCATCTCAGAGAATCTCTTACCTAGCAGCCTAAATTTGGCCTCTAGGACCTCTCTTCTATCCTTCCCTATGTCGTTGGTACCTACATGTACCATGACCACTGGCTTCTCCTCAGCACTACACATAAGTCTATCTAGATGTCTCGAGAGATCCGCAACCTTCGCACCAGGCAGGCAAGTCACCATGAGGTTCTCCCGGTCATTGCAAACCCAGCTATCTATGTTTAGAGAAGAAAAGAGGCAAAATGGAGCTATCTCAGGGGTTTTTATATCCTCTGCCATGTTACTATCCCAAACAAAGCCCACGGCTGCTGTTTGTAGAAAGTTAATGGCCCAAGCTCCAGAGTAGCAGCCGCGTTAGTCTGTATTCGCAAAAAGAAGAGGAATACTTGTGGCACCTTAGAGACTAACAAATTTATTTGAGCATAAGCTTTCATGAGGTACAGCTCACTTCATCACGAAAGCTTATGCTCAAATAAATTTGTTAGTCTCTAAGGTGCCACAAGTACTCCCTTTCTTTTGGCCCAAGCTCAAGTTTACTGTCACATGAGCATATCACATGCCCTTACTTCTTGCTGAATTACAGGGGGTGGCCATTGGCTCCTTGCAGTCTGAGGCATCCTCAGAAAGACCTAGTAGGTGGGATGAGTTTCTTCAATGGTCCGTTGCAAAAGCTGTGTCAGGTGGGTCATCAGTACATAGCTATATAGCCCTGATGTAAATCCATCTGGTGGACATCACCCAGAAATACAACACAGGTTTAAGATACAAGTACATAGCCAATGTTCATAACTTCAGATACAAAGATGACGCATGGATTTAACCAGGAGAATCATACTCGATGGATTCTAACTTTTCCATTGATACCTTACATGATACATTTCAGAGTAGCAGCCGTGTTAGTCTGTATTCGCAAAAAGAAAAGGAGGACTTGTGGCACCTTAGAGACTAACAAATTTATTTGAGCATAAGCTTTTGTGAGCTAAGTGAGCTGTAGCTCACGAAAGCTTATGCTCAAATAAATTCGTTAGTCTCTAAGGTGCCACAAGTACTCCTTTTTTCTTACATGATACAGTTAGTACAAGATTTATGGTAATTGTATAATAGTGGTAAGATCAACTATATAAAAGGTCACCTTTAATCATACAACATCACAGATGGGGCAGAAGATACATCTCCTTCATTGTGTACATTGAACACTGCAGAGCGATACTGTGTCTCTTGTGACACAGTCCTTCCTGGTGGTTTTCTGGGAGTGGTGTGGTTCTGCACTGCCTACACAAGGCTTTGGGCAAAGGGTACAATCTAGCAGCTAACCTATTGACTTTACCAGTCAGAGTACAACTGAATTCTTCAATTACAACAACCCATTACGGTGAGCTTTCTGTCCTTAATTATCCCTCTACCTCTTACCAAACTGTAGATGAGTTGACTAGTATTTATCCAAGGCGTACAGCTAGTCTGCTTAATTGACAAGAGAATCTTATCTTCTCTTTCCAGGAATGTAATTGTATAATTGTCTGTTAATGAGGCTGACAGATTTTATAATGTCAACCATTCATGATACATCCAGTCAGCTAGCAAGTATACTGTACACAGGAGTATGGCAATGTTAGAATATTTTTTGTACGCTGGTAGGTAGATAAAGTGTCAGAGCTTGACATACATTTATTTAGTTTTATCTTTTGCTTTCAGAATAGCCAAGCTGAAAGGACCATGACTACACTTAAGCACTGCACACTTTAAATCTGGAATTGGATTTGTCCAACCAGCCTGAGGATTACTGCTGAAATGAAGCTCCTTTTCCTACTAGGAAGTGGATGGGGCTCCCATGTTAGTCAAACACAGTTAACCAAGATGCATATTCAGATGCTTATTTGTGAATAGCCACTCAGCTCCTCTGCAAATTTAGAAGCTAAATTGAGGCTGGCTGAAAAATTGGTCTTAAGACAGCTCATAAAAACCAGAATTAGTCTGCTATAGATTCTGTAACAAAACAAACATTCTCTTGTGTAACTATTGTCTTGTTACCATTGTGCACTGGATAAGTTCCTAGCAACATAGGTGCTGGAACTAAGAATGCTGCTCCCCCTGACTTGAAGTGGTTTCCATTATATACAGGATTTACAGTTTGGTTCAATGGCTCTCAGCACCCTCCACTACAAAAATTGTTCCAGAACCCCTGCCAGTACATTAAAGAAAAGCTGCACTGCCAGTAGTTTTAAGACAATAAATACCCTGAGGTGGGCTAATCGGGTCTGTGATGTTTCCATTAACCAACTGTTTTAGGTTTCTGTGTTTCACCCACTCCTTGTTTAACTTATTTCACGGTTATAAACACAGAAGAAATTATAGGCCATTTTAACAAAGGAAGGTGAAATAGGTCTAATGATGCCAATCTTTGATCAGCAGAAATAGTATGAAACTTAAAAACTATTATTAGGTATTAGGTACCACCTGCTAGCAGGTAAGAAGGCAATAAGAATAACTTGCCGTTAAGAAGCATTAGTCCAATGTGTTACTGTATTCTCCCGCACAGAAGGAGATTCATATCCAGGACATTGCCCCAGTACTTAAAGTTAAAGGGGACAAGCTAGGCTATTTCTGAATTTATTTTAAATGGACCTATTAAAAGTGTAATGAAAGAGATGGAGAATCCTGCTGGTTTTTTTAATTAGGATTGATTGTTGAACAGATAAATAAGGGAGGATGGAGCTGCTAATTGGCCATTAAGTTGGGATACATAAAATAAGTTTCAGAGTAGTAGCCGTGTTAGTCTGTATTCACAAAAAGAAAAGGAGTGCTTGTGGCACCTTAGAGACTAACAAATTTATTAGAGCATAAGCTTTCGTGAGCTACAGCTCACTTCATCGGATGCATTTGGTAGAAAAAAAACTTTTTCCACCAAATGCATCCGATGAAGTGAGCTGTAGCTCACGAATGCTTATAAAATAAGTTGTCTGTGAATGAGGTGAAAGGAAGCAGGTGGAGAGTAAATAGTTGTGAGGCTGAAAGATTGGTTGAGCTGCTTGAGATGAGAGCTCAGTGAGCTGTTTTATGGTCTGTCTGCACCTCTGAGCTGAATAGCAGATAGATTACGATCAGAAAGCTAATGTCTTCATTTCATTTTTCAGTGGCATATACCCATAACTTTATTAAACTTAGATTTGAATGTTTGACTAGTATAGCAAATGTATAAATAGATTATTTTCATCAGTACTAAATTACATTGTTTAGTGAGGCATGGTTATTTTTGCCCAATCTACAATAACCATTTTGATACCACCTAACTTTTAGGTTCTAGCATTTCAGGTCCAATAACACCTGACATTGTAAAGAAGAAAGTAATTCAAAACTGCTGAAGACATTCAATAGCAAATATTGTGTTGCTAGTCCCAGCAGGGCATCATGTGACAGCTTTTTTTTTTTTACTTCAATACGTGACCTTCTACTGCAACATATTTATGATTTCAGGCTATGAACAGGGCTAAGGGTTTGCATTTCCTTTCTTTTTTTTTTATTGTTAGAACCACAACTCTATTTTAATAAAATAAGTTTAGGGAACAAACAAGAGTCCTGAGTGAACTAAATTTCACAGCACATAAAGCAGCTTACATGATTGCAGACGATTTGGCTGGCAGATTCTTTTCGGTAAACAGCTAGAAGTGAGGTAGCAGAGAATGATTAAAAAAAATATTCAGTCCTCAAGTTTATTCTTCATTAGTTTAAGGGAAAAGGAAACATTTGCCCCAAACCTGCATTTTATTGTAGTTTTGTGAGAAGATAGCCCTTTGGTGAACTTTACTCAAAAACTGCTGCTTTCTGGTTGGCAGAGTTTGTGGTGGTGTTTTTAAAGGATATTCCATTCTCATCCCTGATTCCTCTGCTAAATATACTCTCGATATCCTGCTAAGGAAATATTAACAAAACCTACTTTCAAACCTAATCAAAATCATGGGAGCACATCACAAAAATTGTTTCTGTATCAGTCTGTGAGAGAAAGATCATGTATCTTGAATACTCGGGGTTTGTACAGGTGGGGTGAATGTCACCCTAATGATTAGATACTGACACATTGCTTTAAATGTTTTTAGGGTCCATTCTGTCTTGCATTAAAATCAATGGAGCAAATAAGAGAGAGGGTGGTTGGTTTTCTGTAAGTATTTAGTTTTTATCTAGTAATTCAGGGGAGAGGATATTCAATGTCTGTAGTAATACTTTGTGGTTAACAATTATCAGAGTGGACTTGTTTAGGAAGAGTGTTAGGTTTTTATTCTGAGACTTGAGTTCAAAAAGAGCAAGGAATAAATTGTTGGTTTAATTCTAATGTAATAATCTTGTAATACTTAGCTCTTAGCACTTCTGTCTCCAAAATCTTTTACCAGCATTAATTAATCCTCAAAAATAGTGAGACAATAATAATACTTTGCATTTATGTAAGAAGTTGTACTCAAGGAACTCGAGCTGCTTTTAAAAACTACTTATAAATATCCCCATTTTAAAGATGGTGAAACTGAGGGTGTTCATGGCCAACATTTTAAAACAGGGGGTGCAGATCCACGAAAAGGCTCAGCTGCCTAACTTTCCACTTTAGGTGCTTCTGAGATCCTCAAAACCCCTATTGGGCTGTCACCTAACTCTGTAGCAGCTAAAATCCCTTGGTATCTAAGCTGTCACTGTAAAGGCCCCTTAAATACCAGAGTTTTTGCCTTTTGGTGTGCACACTGCTGCCTCAGACAGGAGCCTGGAGACCTATCTCACACCCCAACAGGATCCTCAAATCAGGTGGAAATAAGTGTTCCTTCACCTATCTTGCCTATGGGCCTGATGCAGTAGGCACAAGCCTACATAGCGGTATGCATATAAAATCCTGGCAGGAGAGGAAGAGGACAAGGAGGTGCTGGTGGTGGTGCTGCAACCATACACCCCCATAATTTTTATGCCAGCTGTTAGATCACTCACCTAGGATGTGGGAGACCTGTGTCCCTTTCCCTGCTTTGTCAGATGGGGAGTAAGGAGAATGCCCTAACTACTGGTCTCTGGTATATCCTAATGGGGTCTCTCAATGTCTCCTGTTTGAAGCTTTTGATAAAGAGTTAAATAGTCACTGAGCCAGAGAGAGAGAGAGAGAGAGCGAGAGAGAGAACTCTCTAGTCAGATGGTTAGGGCACCCACTTGAGAGGTAGGAGTCCTAGTGTCCAGTCCCCCGATCTACCTCCCCCTCTGGCATTTCTTGCAAGGAACACCTTGGGGAACTAGCCCCAGAAGAGGGTTTATGGTGGTGGATCCCAAGCAGAACATGGCACCTCCTTCCAGTTGGGATTTAAGAGCCAGGCTCTGAGACTTGATGCCAGGGGTTTTTTATTGCAGTGTAGTCATATTTTAAGTCCCAAAAGAGGTGGGACTTGGGACAAACCCCTTAAATTATCCTATCCAAATAACTTGCATCCAAGAGTTTTAAAAGAAATGGATGAGGTCGTTGCTGGACCATTAATGTTAATTTTCAAATTCTTGGAGCACTGGGGAAGTTCCAGAAGATTGGAAGCAAGCTAATATTGCGCCAATTTTTAAAAAGGTTAAACAGGACGATCCAGGTAGTTATAAGCCTGTTATCCTGACCTTCGTTCCAGGCAAGAGGGCAAGCTGATACAAGACTTGATTGATAGTGAATTAAAGGAGGGTAATGTAATTAATGGAAAACAACATGTGTTTAGGAAAATAAATCCTGTCAAACTAACTGAATATCTCTTTTTCTTTATGAGATTACAAGTTTGGTTGATAAAGGTAATAGTGTTGATGTGATAGACTAAGGTTTCTGTAAGGCATTTGACTTCGTACTGCATGACATTTTGATTTTAAAAAAACCTAGAACTATATTAAAAATAACATGATACATATTATGTGGATTAAAAACTGTCTAACTGATAGGTCATATGTAATTGTAAACAGGGAATCGTAATTGAGAGGGTATGTGTTTCCAGTGGAGTCCTGCAGGGTTCAGTTCTTGGGCCCTATGCTTATTCAACATTTTTATCAATGACCTAGAAGAAAACATAAAATCATCATTGATCAACTTTATAGATGACAAAAATTGGGAGAGTGGTAAATAATGAAGAGGACAGCTCAATGATTCAGATTGATCTGGATCGCTTGGTAAACTGGCGCAAGCAAGCCAGGTGTTTTTTTTAATACAGCTAAATGTGTACATCTAGGAACAAAGAATGTAGGCCATACTTACAGGATGGGGGACTCTGTCCTGGGAAGCAGTGACTGAAAAAGATTTTGGGGGAATAGGAGCTCCCAATGTGATGCTGTGGCCAAAATAACTAAATGCTCTCCTGGGATACATAAACAGGGGAATCTCAGGTAGGAGCAGACAGGTTATTTTATCTTTGTATTTGGAACTGAAGTCACTGATGGAATACTTGGTCTAGTTCTCGTGTCCACTATTCAAGAAGGCTGTTGAAAACTGGAGAGGATTCAGAGAAGAGCCTCAAGAATGAATAAAGGATTAGAAAACATGTCTTATAGTGATAGACTCAAAGCTCAATCTATTTAGTTTAACAAAGAGATGGTAAAGGAGTGACTTAAGTCTATAAATATCTACAGGGGGAACAAAGATTTTAATAATTGGCTCTTCCATCTAGCAGAGAAAGGTATAACACAATCCAATGGCTGAAAGTCAAAGCTAGATACAATTTACTAAGGATCATGACAATTTTTAAATCAAAAGTGGGTGTTTTTTCTAAAAGTAATACTCTAGGAATTATGTTGGGGAAATTCTATGGCATGTGTTGTATGGGAGGTCAGACTAGATGGTCATAATGGTCCCTTCTAGCCTTGGAATCTATTATCAGCATCTGCTATTGCCTAACTTAGGTGGCTTTCCGCACAATATGTTGACTTTTGTTGATCCTGTTCCTGAGTGCTTGTCTTTCTCCATGTATTGTACAGGGAACCTGAACACCTAATTCAGGCTTTGTGGATTCCAGCTATTTTTCTGCATACTTATAAATTAGGTGTTACAAGACTGAGCATTGCTGTGCTGAAGTTCCTTTGTGGATCAGGTTAGATGCATAACTTTTAGGCAGCTAACTCAATTTTAAGATGCCTACATGAGCCTGATTGTCAGTGCTGAGCAACTACATCTCCTACCGAAGTCAATATAGACTTAGGTGATTTTGGTCTTGTCAGAACTCTGTGCAGGATTTTCATATCCGTGCTTATGGCAAACATGGACAATGTTCAACCTGTATCTAATGCTGTGTGTATATATAGTGACATATCTTTTCTATCATTTCTCCTGTGAAGCCTGGCCATTGAAGAATCCGCTTTCTAGCCATTTCTTAATTGGCTGTAACACAGGCCATAACTAAGACTAGTATTTTGTGAAAATACATAATCCTCTGGGGGTATGCTGCCAATGTTGTGTAGGGGTTTACACAAAAATGCCCAAGCATGGAAAAGCGGCAGGAGGAACATGGAATACTCATTTGTTTTCCCCCTTTTTACAAAATTGCATTCTTGTAGCTGTAACAGAGGAAGAAGGCAACATTACTTGGCAAATGAACTCAAGTAAAGGCATTTATGGAAAAGTTTATATATTCCTCTAAAATATAGAGTTCTGTATATTGATAGTTTAGCGCAGTGTACAGCTTGTGCACCTTGAAAAATAAGGAAGGAGGTAGTCATTAAGACCTTGTAGGTGTCTGGGATGATCCTCCGTTCAGACCATCTTTAAAAAAAATCTGATTAAAAAATGTGCTTCTCTAATTTTTGTTTAAAGAACCTCCTGGATAAAGCATCTCTTTCTGGAAAGATTGAACTGTGTTCCTAGATCCATCAAAAGCAATGGAAACTACCCCAATCTTCCCTTCAATTTAGTGTCATAATTCTAGCAAGGAGCCCCCATCCCTGATTATCCTCATATGAAACTGCAGACTTCAGTGACTTTTTGTGGACATTTTGAACAATATGAAAGAACAAGCACACTGCAAATAAACAAATTACCGCTTTACATTTGCTGTCAGAGAAAACCCTGAATAACAGGAGGTGAAGAAATAAAGCCAAGCGGTTGAAAATCTTGAAACAGAGAGAATAATACATTCAAATATAATTCACTATTAGCTTGGCTAATCAAATGCCTTTTATTTTCCTTTCATTGAATTTTCCAAAAGCTCAAGAGTTGTGAGTAATATGGATATCAGTTCACAAGCTATTTACTATGTAAAGCAACTATACAGATGCTACTAGATAGAGATTTGCTATTAACCTTTTATATGGGTTAACTGAAGAAAACATTCCTGAAGCTTCAGCTTCTTACCCTAGGCATGTAGAATATATTCACACAGCACCTGTATGTAGGATGCTGACCCAGTCATTTTCTCAACAATACAACAGAGAATACCAGAAAAATTTTATTAAATTATATTCATAATACTGGATTCTAATATGTAATGTTTCTAAATTTTTGAGTCTTGCATTACATATTTCAGGAAAAACTGAAATCCTCCTGCAAAATGCTGAATACCTTTTTAATATGAAATTAAAGTAAATGGGAGTTAAAGGCACTCTCAGGCAATCCTCAGCACCTTGCAGGGTCACCATCTAAAATGCCACCTGAAATGTAGGAGGGTAGGAAAAGAGAGAGCTTTAGAAGTTTTAAAGTTTGACCAGAAATAGTATTTTAAGTGTGTGAAGACAGTTCTGTATAATAATCCCTCTGAAATGGGAAGAAAAATCCAAAGTGAAAAAGAACCATGTACCGATGATATTGTATAATCTTTAATTTCTCTAAGAGAAATCATGATCACTAACATACACTGACGAAAGATAGGTACAGTAATCAAGCAAAGCCTGAGAGCCTGAATGATTACTAGTCCCATTGTGTCTACTGTGCTCAATCTTTGGGTTGCACATGCACACAGACTTTAAAATAAGACCACTAGAGACTTAAATTCCTCCTAGAAGAAAGATAAATTAGAAGCATATTATTTAGTATCACAGAAATGCTGTACATTGGTCTCCAAGGCAAATTCTTGCTCTCAGAGCCTACGTTTATGTTTCCCTAATTTCAACAGGGAAGTGTCATGAAGCAATATAATCATCCTTTCCCTACTACAAGGCGTGCTGACAGTGGAGGAGTAATTTCTACCCATTAAGCCTGATATAGCTTCAATCAATGGGTCAAATTCTCTTTCCCCATCCTTTGCACTACTCAAGTGGTCCAAAGGACTTGGAATGTTGTCACAACTGGCCAGCCGGGGAGGAAGTAGTGGATATTTCTCAGATGGTGTAAAGTCAGAATATCCAGCTCCTGTTGCAACTGCTGCACCCCTATTCCCCTTTAGGAGTGGACAGGAACAAAGCATAGCCATGCTTTGCCAATTCTTAACTGGCATCTAATTCTTGAGGGACTGTCACCAATTGATGTAAATTAGAATAGCCTTTAGGCTGCTTTAATTTCTGCCAGATCCAGGGCCAGCACAGAAGGGCCCACAGAACTGGGGAACTGTAACTGTCTCCTGAATGCCTCCCCCATCCCCTCCCATGAATCTCCATGCAGAAAAGAACTCTTTTATATTTACAAAAAAATAATTTTTAATACATTTAGCAAAATCTAACACACTCTAACTCAGTAAGGTGGATAGAGATAATACCGAAAGTTACATTTGAACATCCATACTCTCACCATCCCCTGCAGGACAACCTGAAATATTAGCCATTATCTTCCTCATCACCATCACCTTCCTCATCTTCACCAGTGGCCATCATTCTGGTCTTTCCCAAGGGCTACATATCTTTCTCTTCCTGCCCACAGGCTGGGATGCCACTTTTATAATATGTTATGCTGATGTTACCATGTCTAATGCATGTTCAGTGGGGGTTTCTCCCCTCTCCCTTATTTATATTTCCTCTGCTTACCAATGTTAAGGTGTCCTTCTTCTACAGGTTAGTTAGTATATTTATGATTTTACCCCATTATCATATACGTCAGTTCGTTGCCATGGCACTCTTGCAGTCGGATGTTTCACCCAGAACCTTCCAGAAACTGGTTAGTTCATGTTTCTATGGTTGGCTGATATCATTATGGACAAAATTCCCTCTTACACTGTACTTCCAGTTCTCCAAACCATATGGGTTACCTAAATTTATCTAGGCCAAAATCTGTAGGCCTCAAGCCTCATGCTAACTGCTAAAGCCAATATCTTACAAGATATAAGCCTGTAGGTTCCTTGCATTACTTGCAGAATATAATACAAAGGTTCCTTGCATTCCTTGCAGAATACAATACAAAGCAGTGAATTTAAAAAAAGTAAACTGGCCGACCGGGCTACAAAGGAACTGCTTCAAGACAAATTGGAATGGAGAAGAAAGACTTGAAGAGTTACCCCATATAGGTGGGACTAAGGCTAGAAGAAGGAGGAGGAAGAAGAGACTCCATTCAGTGGTGACCCTGCTCTGAATCTCAAGTGTATCCTCCCTTGGACTATTCATACATTGTGCTGTGTCTGCAGTTTCCTCTCTTTTCTAACACATCAACAGCAAAAATGGCTTGACTTCCCTCAAGTGTTAATCAGACTCTGTCAGGTTAGCAGATGGCCCAACAGCTGTTGACATTTTTGGAACCTTTTCTGCTCATCTCAGAATGTTCTTGTTTCCCCAGTTTGAAATCACAAGAAAAGGCAAAGAGGAGTGAGGAAGATGAAGAAAATAGGATAAAGCCTCACTGCTCTCAGGGAGTGAGTAGTGTGAGGTATAAGATAATGAGCCAGTTTCTCAGATGGCATAAATTTGTATAACTCCATTAATATTCATGGTGCTATGCTGATTTATACTAGCTGAGAATCTGGCCTTATAATTTACAGAGAAGATTGCCTCCATTTGGAGAAGGGCAACATTATGAATTTAACATTAAATGAAGCTTTTCTCCCTATATAAAACCCACCTATAGTATCTAAATAATGGGTTTGGATTAAATGGGGATTTCTCAAGTAATGATCCTATTGCTCAAAGTGGTATAATTTCTGTGACACAAGCAAGGTAGCAATTTCAATTCTGCTTTAATTCATGTTCAACTAGCAGAAGAATTTTATTGTTAACATTAGAACACAATGTTCACTGTTTAAACAGTAAAGTTCGGGGGTTTTATTTTTATTATGTCATAAATCAGGACTGAAATTGGTTTGTGATCTGACTAGAGTTTCATGTGGCTACCATGCTGAAAAGATATTTTTTTCAGGAATATAATTCTTGCCAACTGCAGATTCAGATGTTCATTTGAAACAAAAGTTTGTTTAAAATATACTTTACAGTTCATAGATATCAAGAAATGTAACCTGTAGACTACCACACAGAGAAAATAATGTGGAGACGACATTGAAGGCAAAAAAAAAAAAAAAAAAAGCCTAGGGCCAATTCTGTCCTCATGTGTTCTGATGTCACATTGAAGCATTTCTTGGTATCTGTGAGCTGTAAGATATATTTGAAATGTAAGCCTATGTTTAAAATGACCATTTGTCTGAACTTTCTCTCAGTGAGAGCCACATTTCAGAAGAGTAAGGTCACTTGTGATGCCACAGCACTCTGAAAACCCAGTCTGATTTTCTTAAATGTCATTTACAAATTTAGATTTGATTCACTTAGACCATATTTAGAAACAGAACCTAAAAAAATCGCACTGAATAAAGAATTCACAAACTTTTTCTACCAGGATTTTATTCCTAAAATAGAAGGGTTTGGTTCAAATTACAGAAGAAGAAAGTGGGAGGGGGAGAGGGGAAGATCTTTTTAAGCCTAATTCAGACCTCTTCTAAGCAGCCCTAGCTCCACTGAAGTAAGGTATATAAACATCAGTAGAGTTAATGTAGTCCTCTTCAACCTGGAGTCCACACTCCCTACTTTCGCCCATTACCTATGTGCAAGGCATTACTATTAAAGTCACCACTCCCCACTCAAAACCCACCATGGCCAGGCCTACCATTGGGACAGGTGTCTAACCACTGTTGTGCATGTCCTCATAGGTGACAAAGGAAACCCCCACCAGCCATGGCTCCTCACCCGCATCAAGAACCCCTCAACCCAGACAGAAGAGCACTGCAACTGTGTATATGCTGCCACTCAATCGGTGATAGAGAGAATCCTTGGAAGCTTAAAGATATGGTGCAGGTGTCTCCATGCCGCTGGTGATACACTACAGTGGAGCCCCAGAAAGGTGTATAGATTCTTGGTGTGCTGCATTTAGCATAATATTGCTTTTCCCATGGGAATCCTTTTCCTTAGGGGCTACACACAGAAGTGGGAGGAGGAAGTGGAGAAGGAAGAGGAGGAGCATCAGCAGGCTGTGGCTGCAACGGAGGGGTGACACAGGCATCCACAATGGACGTGTGCACAGAGGCAATTGTCCTTTGTCAACATAGGAAGGAGAATCTGGAAGCAACTCCTGCAAGAGGTGGTCTAGACCATCACCAGGTACCTGTACATTTAAAACAAATCTTAGCTAAAATAGAGAGACAAACTCCAAGGTATGTGCCACAATGTGCTTCTCTTGAATGCAATGCAATTTTGTTTTTTGTTTGTGTCTGTGTGTTACAGAATTACAAAAGGTACATAAAAATCAACAAGGCAGGGTCACAACAATAAACATAACACATGCAACAATATAAAAGAGAATTCAAACAATACAAGGTTACAAAAAGCGCTGCATTAAAATGCCAAATGGTCACATAGTCTGAATAAAAAGCATACTGCTCCCAAATTAAAAAGGTAAAAGCTGTTTGCTTAGAGCTAAAATGCCGCAGTTGATGCAGTTGATAAAAATGGCATAAATCCTTCACTCAGAGATAAAATGTTAAAATAAGGTTAATTAAAAATGATTAAATAAGGGCTCAGATAAAACAGTAAAACAAGGCTTCAACAGTAACTGTAAAATAATTCTCATAAAGTTAAAATAATGCTAAGACTAATGGTGAAAGAAAGCTCAGAAAAAGGGTAAAAACAGAACAACGTTAATGGTGCACATGTTTTAAAAGTGTTGTACTAATAGATACAGCAGGCAAAGCTATCAGTGAAGAAGGAGTTAAAACCAGAAACCCACCACTGCTCAGTACCTCCTTCTTCCTCATTCTGCTGGTGGAGTGGAGAGCCAAAGCCCGTTGGTGGCTGTCTCCACATGTTCCGGGTACTCTGCTATGTGGAAGGCAATGCGGGTGGCTTCAGGCCAGTGAGATGAGCCTGATGATGGTGACTGGAGGAGATAGTCTCCACAGAGACAGGGCATACAAGTGTCAAGAGTCCAACTTACTGGGGATGGGGTTCTGAGGACACGGAATAGGAATACTGATGTTTGGGGCAGAGTTGCCGCCTTCTGTGGAGAAAGGGGGAGAAGGGGAGAGAGGCCCCCATCATGGCTCAGGAAGCAGTTTGGGAGCTGGGCCATGAGCAGATCACACTGGGAGCAAAAGGGCTGAATGTATGGGTACAAAACATGGGGTAGATCGGACTGCACAATGGGGAACAAGCAATGGATTGACCAAAGGAATCAAAGAGAAAAAGGATGGGGGTGCTGCATGAACAACTGGAGGAGATGAGGCAGAGACTGTCAAGGATGCACAATGGAGGACCATGGAGGGATGGTTACAGGATACCATTGGCATGAATAGAGCCTTGCATGGATACAAAATCCACCATCCGCAAACATGGTCCGTGGATATAAAGTGGATATCCACAGATTTGCTGGGCTCTAGGCGTAAGTACAATTCAGCACTGTGTTTGGATGTCTAGCTTCTGACTCTGAACTGAAATCACCTCATAAACCCCGCCTTGAAGGACACTGCTCACGCATGCCTCTTGGAGCTGTAGATCCCAGTCAAGGCTTTTCACGTGCCCCTTTCTGAACCCTGCTATTTTCCACACCATGGCCTTGTTCTGGTCAATGAGAAGGCAGAAACAGTCTTGTGTCCCTGGAGCTGGGCCTCCTCTTTCACCAGAACTGGGACCAAGTGCTGGACTTGGTGGCTTCCCAGGCCCATCTGGGGCTCAGGACAGGACCAGCCTAGATTCTGGTGGCGTTGTGTGTTGCTGGGGGAGCTGCCTCTGCAGTCCCCCCACAGTGATGGTTCACTTACCAAATCTGTAGCGGTGAGGACAGCAAGGAGGAGGAGGGAGGGAGCTGCTCAAAGACAGGGTTTCAAGAGAAACAGCAGAGGAAGAGGATGGTGCAGGGGTTGTGCCGGATGTGCCTCTCTTCCAGGGAGTGTGCTCCGTTTTACTTGAGGACATGCATTCAGGGTTCCAGGTGTAGATGGTGAGATGCCAGGTTGTGCATAAGGGGATGAAGCTGAGGCCACAGAGGTTCCAGAAGAGTTGGGGAGGCCATACATAGGAAGAAGTCGGTGAAAGGTTCCGATTCCGTGCTGCTGGGGAGGCTCATTGTCCTGGAGAGAGGATGTCTCCTGATGATGTGCTGCCTGGGAAACAGGAAACCATTAGACTGTATACTTGCTTGCTTGCTTTCCACGGTGTGGACCTCTATCAAACACCCTAGAGTGTGCAACCACAAGACCAACACTGGGGTGACCTATGGATACACTTAAGGCAGTCTTTCTCGACCTGCTCTTCCAAGACAAGGAAGGGGAGGTGGGATGGGTGGTGTAGGAGGAGAGTGGAAGGTGGGTGTGCAGGGGCTAATGGGAAATGGAATGATGATGCTGCTTTGTGGCTGTGGTCCCTCTCTGGACAGTGGGACACATGACACCATATTGTCCCTCTTTCATAATATGTCACAAACATTCTAGATGTTCTGATTAATGTCTCACGGCTCTTACATCATTTTTCTGAATAATGAATTCCATTTTACAAGACATACCTATTTCATAGTTCAGTCCACAACACTGCAGAAGCTTTAACAAGAACTTTCCCAATATCTCTATTAAGCATCAGGGCTCTTCTTCCATGAATAGCATTTTTCCATTTTTGTCATGTTCCGTGCTAGACATCAGATAGGTGAAGACAGAGCCAATGGGGGTCAGTAGATTCATTACTGGTTTTGCCTGTTCAAGGATAGTGCTCGTCTCACAAAATTACTAACTATATTCATAGGGTTAAAATCTGGCTAAATGTACAAAACAATAGGAATTAAATTCATTCCTGTAGAGAGGGGCAGCAGAAGGCCTATGTACCACTCAAGAGACCACTATGTCTCTTGAGTCCTATATTTTGGGTTTAAGTGGAATTTGAGTGGTGCATAGACCTTGTGCTTGCCCTCTGAACCAGGGTGAAATTCACCCTGTCTGTCTAATGGACACAGCACTTACAAAGTTGGTGGATGCTAATAAAAGTTCCAGGATGCTTTTCATAAAATAGATGTTAACATCACTATAGAAAGAGGAATGTTAACAGGATGTTATCTCTTGTGAGTGAGGAGAAGAAATAAGGCTGACAGGGTTGCAAGACAGGTCCCAAATGGTACATAAGTTAAACCAAATAATTAGCTGGAGATTCCACAGTCAGGGAAACCTTTTAAATACCAATTACATGAATGAATTAAATCATTGCTAATGTTTTCTCTACTCCTTTCTAAGCAGCAGCCATTGCAGCACCACACAGCAATCTTGAGTTGAATGATTTAATATGCTTCCAGTGTCATCCCTCATGATTTATAGAAGCTATTGTTAGTTGCAGGGTTGGGAGATTAGTAATGGTACATAGTTTGGGCATGCTAAGCTTGCTGACATCTTTTCCTATTCACGTAGTTAAGTTTCAACTTGTAAACATCCTATTTTGCTGGCAATAGATTTTAAGGCACAAGGCAAGATTCTCTATTGCTTTGCACCTTGTGCAATTATTTATACCTGTGCAAAAGTGGATATGAAACTACCATTCTAGTTTTTGATAGCTCTGATAATTACAACCATGTATTGTTTCATGCTGACTGATAAGAACTGAGAATTCTGAGCTAGATCCTCAACTGCTCTAAGTTATGGATGCATCATTGACTCCTGTAGAACTTCACTGATTAACATCAGATAAGGAAATGTCAGTCTGGAGAAGGCTATGTTAACTTGGTGAGGCATAATGCAATATCTGATCAACTGAAGATTCATTATTTGGACTAAGATTCTTCAAAGGTAAATCTCAAAGACATCATCAAATACTAAGGCATTTTGGCTTTTTCCCTCTTAGTTTATATAATAATTTTGTATTACAATAATTTTGTATTCCAGGTGAGTGATGGCTTTAACTAATTATCTTCATTAGTGCACTGACTCTTAAGAAAGAATGCTTGCACCAACATTCCAGGATCTTGCATCTTCTCACCTAGTATTGCTGAAGCTATATCTGAGAAACTGAATTTTGAAATAGGTGTCTCCTATTAATTTGAAAAAAAAACAAATCGTGTCACGGGCTAAGCATCACTGAAAGTTTAAGCGGAGTAGCATTTAATAGATGGCAGTGAGTTACATATGACAGGGGTTCTCAACCTTTTTCTTTCTGAGCCCTGTTCCCCCGCCCCGCCCCCCAAAAATGCTATAAAAATTCAACGGTCCACCAGTGCCACCACAACTGTTTTTCTGCATACAAAAGACAGGGCACACATTAGGGGAAGCAAGCAGGGCAATTGCCCAGGGCCTCATGCCACAGGGGGACCCACAAAGCTAAGTTGCTTAGACTTTGGCTTTAGCCCTGGATGGTAGGGTATGGGGCCCTGGGCTTCAGCCCCATGTGGTGGAGCTTTGGCTTTCTGCCCTAGGCCCCAGCAAGTCTAATGCCATCCTTGCTTGGCAGACCCCCTGAAACCTGCTCATGGCCCCCCAGGGGTCCCTTGTTGAGAACCACTGACATATGATATAGCTCTTATGTATTTGTTGTTGGACAAATCAATGGTACTATCAGAACTATAGTCAATGGGTTCCTACATCTGAGTTGTACCATTGCATTCAGTCTGTTAAAAGATGGGGGGGGGGGGTTTCCAGTTCTCCATTACACTGTTTCTATTTTTGGTGCAGAAACGGGAGTAGAGAATGGGGCAGAAACACCTTTTAAAGCACCTTCTTGACTAACAGTATGTTTTTGCTTTTATGGAAAATATAAGAAACTGTTGATAAAGATGGGACTATAGAAACACAGAGCTCAGACTAAATGAAGGTATGAACAGGGCTTCTATTTTAAAAAAATGAAAAGAAAATTTTGATTTAGATTGAAGACCTGTGAGTGCTCTTTTCCAGAAGGAAGTTGCTTATTGGAGGCCTAGTCTACACATAGAGGGGCTTTATATCCATTGGAAGTGAAGACATGAGACATTAAGGAGGAAGATTTTTAAAGGCACATATGGAAGTTGGTCACCTTGCTGACTTTCACAGAAATGTAGGGGCTATAAAAGAGCTTGAGAGGTCAACTTTAGTCCCCTGTGCCAAGGCAGGACCAAGTATACCTAGACCATCCCTGACATGGGTTTGTCTAACCTATTCTTCGAAACCTCCACTGATAGGGATTTCATAACCTCCCTCAGAAGCCTGTTCCAGCACTTAACTATCCTATAGTTAGAAACTTTTTCCTAATATCTAGCCTAAGTCTCCCTTGCTACAAATTAAGTAATTACTTCTTGTCCCACCCTCGGTGGACCTGGAGAATAATTGTTCATCACCCCCTTTATAGCAGCCTTTAACAATATTTGAAGACTTTCATGGTCTCCACTCTCCCTCCATATTTTTTTTTATCAAGACTACACATGCCTACTTTTAAAAAAATCTTTCCTCATAGGTCAGGTTTTCTATACCTTTTATCATTTGTTACTCTTCTCTGGACTCTTTCCAACTATATCCAGACATGGATATAGTACTCCAGGCATCACGAGTGCTGAGTAGAGCAGGACAGTTACCTCCCATGACTTACATATGACACTTCTGTTAATACCACCCAAAATATCAGCCTTTTCTGCACCTGCATCACGTTGTTGACTCTTATTCTATTGTGATCCACTATAACCCCCAGATCCTTTTCAGCAGTACTATCGCCTAGCCACTTTTGCCCCCATTTTCTAGTTGTGCATTTAATTTTTCCTTCCTAAGTGTAGTACTTTGCATTTGTCTTTATTGAATTTCATCTTGTTGATTTTAGACCAAATCTCCAATTTGTCAAGATAGTTTTTGAATTCTAATCCTGTCCATTTGCTGGATCAGGAAGAAAGCCCTGCATCAGTTTAAAATGCAGGCTTTTATCCAAAGTCCTCTCTTTGTCTGTTGGTCTCTAGAGAATCCAGTTTGAACTAGTATTTGCGTATCTCTCCAGGGGCTTCAAAGGCTGATGACAAAGGAAGTACACTAGCATCCCACCTCCCTCCTAGAAAAGATACAGACAATGTCACAACACCACATACATAATTTCATTTTTAATACAATGTACCCCCAATGTATTAATCCTAATTCAATAAAGGTAAACTTAATTCCATGAGATTTGTTCAGAATATTGCTAATCTGTCACAGCATCCTCCTAGTTTGACAGGAAACTATTAATAACTTCTCTTTAAGTGGTCTTTCAACCAACTGTGCATCCACCTTATATTAATTTAATCTAGGCAACATTTTCCTAGTTTGCTTATAAGAATGCCATGTGTGACTATGTCAAAAGCCTTACTAAAATGAAGATATTCTAAGTCTACATCTTCCCTCTCCTCATTCACTAGCCAATATCCCTGTCAAAGAAGGAAATTAGGTTGGTTGGCATTTGTTCTTGACAAATCCATGTGGGCTATTCCTTGTAACCCTATTTGTCAGGCTCTGGGTTCTAGGCAGTCATCCCTGGTGGTTGGAGCAAGCCATAGAGTCAGGAGCAGGCCGAGGGCAGCACTTACTCCAGGGAACAGGCGGTGGATCAGGATAGAGATCAGAGTCCATAGTCAAGCCAAATCAGGGATCATAGCTGGAGTCTGGATGCAGCTGAAAGTCAAAGCTGGGTGGGAGTCAGTCCGAGGGTCAGCAGGCAGACGCAGGGCTGGAGCAAAGTCAGAGTAGGACTCGCACAAGGCTGACGTGGGTTGGAACAAGGCTCGGGCAAGGCTGCAGGAACCAGCTCAAGGGAAAGCTGGGAACCTAGGGAGTCTATAACACTGCAAGGAATCAGGAGGGTTTCTGGCCAATTACTGCTGTTGCAAAAACTAACTTGCAGCTCTGGTGGGGTCAGTGAAATACCTGTGCCTGGGGGTCCTCTAATTTAGGCCCTGCCCAGGGATAGGTGCTGCAGCATGCCTGAGGGCTGAGTAGGGAGTAGATGTCCCCATTTTATAGGGACAGTCCCAATATTCTAGTCTTTTTTTATATATGTAGGCGCCTATTACCCCCAACTCCTGTCCCAATTTTTCACACTTTCTTTCTGGTCACCCTATGGCTGAATCAATACAAGCTGTGTTGGAGGGATGAGTCATGGCAGTTGAGTGAGCAGCCCTGGTCTGGCTGTGGGTATGCCTTTCACAATTATCCTCTAGCTGCTAACAAATTGTTTATTAAATTTGTTCCGATAGCTTTCCAGGTATTAGTTAGGCTGACTGGTTTCATAATTCCATGGCTCCTCTCTGTTTCCCTTTTTAAAGATAGGTAATATGTTTGCCCTTTTCCAATCCTCTGGGACGGGGTGGGCAAATCGTGGCCCAGGGGCCACATCCGGCCCTTCAGACATTTTAATCCAGCCCTCGAGCTCCTGTCAGGGAACAGGGTCCGGGGCTTTCCCCACTCCAGTGCTTCAGCCGGGGGGTTGCCCAGCTCTGCGCGTGCTATGGCTCCGTGCAGCTCCCGGAAGCAGCAGCATGTCCCCCTCTGGCTCCTATGAGTAGGGGCAGCCAGGAAGCTCTGCACGCTGCCCTCACCCCAAGCACCACCCTCTCAGTTCCCATTGGCCGGGAATCACGGTCAATGGGAGCTGCGAGGGTTGCACCTGCAGACGGGGCAGTGTGTAGTCGCCTGGCTGAGCCTCCATGTAGGAGCTAGAGGGGGGACAAGCTGCTGCTTCCAGAAGCTGCTTGAGGTAAGTGCTGCCTGGAGCCTGCACTCCTGACCCCTTCCCACACTCTAACCCCCTGCCCCAGCCCTGATCCCCCTCCCAGCCTCTGAACCCCTTGGTCCCAGCCCAGAGCACCCTCTGCACCCCCAACCTCTCATCCCCAGCTCCACCCCCGAACCCATACCCCCAGCCGGAGCCCTCACTCCCTCCTGCACCCCAAAACCCAATTTCGTGAACATTCATGGTCCGCCATACAATTTCCATACCCAGATGTGGTCCTCGGGCCAAATAGTTTGCCCAACCCTGCTCTGGGACCTCACTCATCCTCCAGCAGTTCTCAAAGATAATAACTAATGGTTCTATGATTGCTTCAGGTAGCTTCCTAAGTACCCTGGATGGTATTTCATTAGGCCTTGCTGACATGAATATATCTAACTTAGCTAAATATTCTTTAACCTGTTCTTTCCCTATTTTGGCTTGCATTTCTTTCCCCACAATATTGATTGTGTTTAATTATCTGGTCAATGTCAACCTTTTTAGTGAAGACTGGAGCAAAATAAGCATTGAACACCTCAACTTTCTTGATGTCATCAGTTATTAGCTCTCCTTCCCTGGTAAGTAGAGGACCTACACTTTCCTTCTTCTTTCTCTTGCTTCTAAGGTTTTTAAAGAACCTCTTCTTATTGCTTTTAGGTCCCTTGCTATATGTAACTCATTTTGTGCCTTAGCCTTTCTGATTTTGTCCCTACATGTTTGTGCTATCCTTTTGTGCAGATCCTTAGCAATTTGCTCATGTTTCCACTTTTTGTAGGATTCCCTTTTTAATTTCAGTAAGAGTTGGATGTCTGCCTTTTGCCTTTGAAAATCTTCCCCTCAGAAAATGTTTGAACCCCCAAATGCTTCATAAAGTAATAGAGATAAAGCTAGATTTCTCTTCTGTTTGTTGTTTCTCACTCACACCATGAGATTCATAAAATGGCTGCTATTCCCATTATGTCCTTCAGTGATTATCTCATAAACATAGTGCAATTAAATTATAAATTCTGTAGATGACTCTAGACAGAATATAAATGTACTGCACTCAAAGGCACTTCAAATTCTCACAATAAACAAGGCAACTACTACAAAACAATGATGACATCTTCTCCTTCATATTATATATGTGCCTGGATTTGCCATTTTGATCTCCTAATTACTTTGACAGTGTCTTTCTCAGTTAAGGACACGTCACCATCAGTATCTTGTGTTTCTGTACAAAAATCATTGTACACTATTTTAACTCTAAATTTGTGTACATAAATGCTTTTTGTTTTTGGAAAAAAGTAATCTTATGGTGAAAATTCACGTCTATTATGTTGGCATGAAGGTGAATGTGTATGGAAAGCAAGAAGAAAATGTGGCCATTTTGGAGATATCTAAGCATGAGAAGAAATACTTTTCATCTGTTCCTAAATGTTTCACATCTCTTTGTGCTCAGCAAGTGCTTCATCCAAAGTCCACTGAAGTCAACAGAGAGACTCACATTGACTACAGTGGATTTTAGACAAAAGCCATAATGCAAAAATCATACTTTAAAGAAAAATTCATACTTGACATGATTTTGGACCTAATCGTTCAAGCTCTCCATGCATAAAAGCCTAGAGTCATCATGGACCTAATTTAAACATGTGAGTAGTCCCAGTGAAGTCAAAGAGACTACTCACTTGCTTAAAATTGGCATATTCTTATGGTACAATGACGAATTAGTGCCAAAACTCCTAATAATTTCCATAGTCCTCAGTGAGAACAAATACAATCTATATATCTGAAAGAATTTCATTTTGGAATAACAGTTTATAAACACTTGTCAGACAGCATCTTGTGCCTGCCCATTAGGCTCTCTTCTTGTAATTTTAAATCATAAATATGTTGGGTTTGATTTTTCACTCCTTACATAGATACTTACCACACTGAAAAGTGGGTGTAAAACACTACCCTCTCAAATGGTAGCATTGCACCCCAGTTTTACACAGGTATAACTGACTACACAAGATGCGTGGGAGTGGAGAATCAGGCCCATTTTGTCTACAAAGATAAGTCTTCAAACAATAAAGATATCTTGAGGGATAACAAATTGACTGAAATTTTAATAATTTCAAATAGTTGAATTTGCTCAATATGTATATATAGTGGTTTTGAGACAATTGCCTGAGCTCTATTATAAAGAATCTGTTCAATCAGTTTCAGAACTATTCTCAAAAGACTCATCTTTCTAATTCTTTAATTTTGAAAGCTGAAATGTTTCCCTCCACCTCATAACAATTTAAAAAAAACAACAGTTTGTATTAATCTAAATTTATCGGCAGAGAACAGAGGCAAACAACCAAGAGCAGAAACACTTTTTTACATTTATCATCTGTAATTTTAGATATACAGAAAGACAATAAACATACATTAAGAGATTAAAAGATAATACCACTCAATCCAGGGAGAAGGGATTTCATGCCCTGGTTCTCTAGCACCACTTTTAGTTGGGATGTAGGGAGTGTTTAATGAGGAAGAGCTTGGAATCCAGCAGCCATTTCTTTTAAATTAACAATGTGTGGAAATGCAATGCTATGTATATACTTATGTCATGAATATCTAGAGCATCACACACTGAAATATAAAGTAAACTGGTTCAGTTGGATAAAGCTATATGCCATTAGTCTGTTTCATACAAATACCTCCAGCCATCAATCCTTGAGTCTCTTTATGTCATGCACATTTCCTTAACATACTTATTTGGATGTTCAGTCATTAGACCATACATGCACTTCAGCTTCTCACACTCTAGATCTATACACTGCAGAAGGTACTGCTCACTCCACAGCATACAAAATTTGAAACTGCTGTGATCTAGCAGAAGGACTAGCAGACAATACACTTTCCAATGCTATTACAAGTAATGGGTGGATGAGATTTTTATGATGACATGGGACAGCCCCAGACTATATGAAATTTGAATAGCATATGTGTTGTTTTGAATTATGTACAATTGCAGAATCAAATTACGCCTTTTTTTTTCATGTTCTCCTTAAAAACAACAGCAAAACACCACCAGCAGCAAAAGTCAAGAAAATTATACAGAAAAACTTGTTAGTGGAAAATTATAGTATTTCATACATGCAAAAATTAGAAAACTCTTAATCATGCTGTCCACAGCAATTATAAGTTAAACACATTATGCACATAATGGCAGAAAGCATATCACTACCTGCAGTAATACAAATGCTGTATACTCAATAACCAAGTTCTGGTTGCTATAGGAATAGTGAATGTAATGTCCTTCATTTTGTGAGACCAAAATGTCAACCATAGCATGGTAATACATTGTTTTGACATATAATTTTAACCAGACCTTTGCACACAATTTAGGTTTTGCCTACCTGGTTCTTAAATACAAAAATGATGCAATATTTTTACCAATTAAAATGAAATTGGCCCTGAAGATTTGTCAGTCTATACCAAGTCTCTTTGACAGCACATCTATATTTATTTATCCTGAATGTTTCTCCAAGACACTCAATGACTATTCTCTATTATGACGCAGCTGGATGCAAATTACAGTTTTTATATACATTTAAACAGAAAGTGATGCTCACCTTAACTATAGCAGAGTGGCACTCCACTTTAATACTGTCCTACATTTGCTTTGTTGCCTAACCTGATATATGGGGGAAACACTGGTGAAATGGTAAGGAGCCTGATACTACTATCACTGAAATCTGTGCCAAAATTTCCATTAACTTCAATAAGAACAAAAGCCAGCATTAGCTCTCTAAAATGGGATTATTAATCTCTTTTCGGCAGCAGCTGTGCTTCATGTCAGCCCCCTACAAAAGGGAGATCTCCTTCCAGCTTTCTAATAACACTGCTTCATAGGACTGAGTTTTTGACTGCTAGCAGCAATCTATCTTCCTAAGGCCACTGGAGGACTACTATTTGCCTCAGTCACTTGAGTTAAGTTCATGTAACCTAAAGTATAGGAGAACATCAATCCATTTGAAAAGAAGAAATAATACTGGAACAGTGACACTGATGAGTTGTTAATACCTTTCTGATTAGCTGTGATTAACAAAAAATAAATGTGATGCCATGTTTTAAACTGCTCCAGTATCTTCTCTTTAGATGATGTACATCTAACATTCACAGAGCACTATTTGCTTCTGTATATACGGCCACTGACTTAGACATGTTTCAGAGTAGCAGCCGTGTTAGTCTATATTCACAAAAAAGAAAAGGAGTACTTGTGGCACCTTAGAGACTAACAAATTTATTTATTTTTATAAATCTCCCCACTGTATTTTCCACCGAAGGCATCCGATGAAGTGAGCTGTAGCTCACGAAAGCTTATGCTCAAATAAATTTGTTAGTCTCTAAGGTGCCACAAGTACTCCTTTTCTTTTTTGACTTAGACATGTGAAAGGAAAACATTAGTAAGAATTATATAATCAGAGAAGAATTTGAGTCACAGGAAAAATCATCCCCTCAAAATGACAATGAAACACATTTTGATGCACCAGGCAACGTTTTTGAAAAGATGCTACTGGTAAAAGTCACCGCCATGCACATAATTGGGCATGTAACTTATATGAGCCTGTTAAAGTTTTCATTGGATGACCCTTAATGAAGGCCAGAAGAAAGAAATCTTACCTGTTTCTGGACAGAGAGAAGAAAGTAAAAAGCTAGGTTTCTGTATACAGCATTCACATTGATTTTGGAAGGTTAGAAAGCAGTAAATAAAAAGAGAGCCTGCATTTCTAAAGCAGCTTTCACCCCCAAGTGCTGTCACAACAGATAGATCAATATCTGTGTATGCAGATATGTACTATAAAGGGATTACTTTGCCCAGCTCTGAAATACAGTCTCCTCTGGAGTGAAACACAGCAACTGTTTTAACAGAGCACAACATCACAACACAATAGTTTAAAGTAAGACATTAAGAATATTTTTTCGGTTGAAACTACAGAATAATATAGCTATGCAGAATATAATTAACATAGTAGCTGGCCAGGACTTTAGGGTTAACACCCCCACTCTTAAAATGTGTCATGGATTCTATAATGAGAACCGATTGTCAAGACCTTAGTTTTACATTATTCAAAATGTAAAGAGTAAAATTTTCTAAGGCACATAAATGACATAGGAGCCTAAGTTCCATTTTCAAAAGTGACTTAAGATATGTCCACACTGGAGATGGATGTGTAATTTCCAGCTCATGTAGACATACCCATGCTAGCTCTGATCAAGCTAATGCACTAAAAATAGAAGTGTAGCATACCCTGAGCAGCTAGTCCATCCTTCTAGCCCGCAAATCTATTTCAAGTCCACTAGCTCTATCAGAGCTAGGGTCTGTATGTCTATCCAAACTGGAAATTATACCTCCAGCTCCACTGTAGATATACCCTTATGTATTTAAACCCAGATCCACGCTTTCTGGAATGGCTGACGACTGTGAGTGCCAACCTGAGGCACACTGTCAAGAAGCAGGGCAAAAACTGCAAATTGGATGTATGTTCTATAATTAGATTTCACCAACCCAGTAAAAAGTGTGAACTCCTAAAGCACTATAACAGTCTTATAATCCCCTTGGCATTCCAGTCTATCTTGCAACCCAGGCAAGCTGGATTTTGTGAGAGATGGTCACTTTACACCAAGGATCACAACAATATTCGGGTTACTCCCATTCCCAGAGGACCAATCACTTAGCCTAGGTCAACTGTATTCAGATCTCAACCCAAAGACAAGACTTGTAGCCAATCCTGTAGCGAACTAACTAAAGGTGTATTAACTAGGAAAAAGAAATTTGGGTTATTTACAAGGTTAAAGCAGGTAAATATACACAGACAAATGAGGTACAGTCTTAGGTTCTAAAAGATGACAGTAGCTGCTATAGTATGCATGCTTTATAAGTCCCCATGGGGACTTAAATAGCTGGGGACTCCTCGCTTATGCTTAGAAATCTTTAACCCTCAGAATTCAAGCAGCAGAGGAATAAAGTTTCTTCCAGTCAAGCATTTTTATTCCCTTCCTCCAGAGTGAAAACTGATAGAACAAATGTTGGTGCCTGATGGCTCTTCATGTGAGTGGTGAGAGCAATCAACCAAGTTTTTGTCCTTTGATGTTACACAATGGCTCCCTTGGTTTCAGTGGACCCTTTTGTCTGCAGGCCCAGCACTTTACCCTAATTAATGCTTCTTTCCCATTTCTGAGTTACACAATTATAGAGGTTTACAATGGAAACATTTATCATTCTGTGATATGGGGTACAGATAAGTAAGACTAAGGGCAAGTCTACACTTAAAAAAATAAAAAAGTATACCTAAGTTCCATTGGGATATAGCCACTGCAGTAATTAAATTGTGTTTTCATGTCCACACTATGCTCCTTGTGTGGGCAGTGTGCATCCTCACTAGCAGCGCTCGCATCGATGCAGAGAGAAGTCTACCATGGGTAGCTATGCCATTATCTAGAGCAGGGTGTTTTGGTTAGGTATTGCAATGCCTCATGGGGCCAAAATGAGTCATGCAGGGGTGACTGGGAGCGTGATTTCAGTGTCCCATAATGTGGAGTTCTCCATCCCATAATTTCATCAGCATCCCATAATGTTTTGCACCTCTTCTCAAAATTCCTGTGAACCCACACGTCCCTCCTCACTCTCCGCCATCTGTATCAGAAGCATGGCTCGTACACAGCTCTGCACTATTGTGATGAGCATTAAGAGCACGGGGCACCTGATCCTGTAGTATTTTCAGAGCTGCCAGAGGAGCTGTGGGGAACATGCCAGGTCCTTGGAGGCTAGGTTGCTGTAGGACGTAGAAACAATTCAAAGTTGTTGGCAACATTCATGGAGCAGCTGCAGATGGTGGAGCACCAGTTCTGGGCCTGAGAAATTAGTACTGACTGGTGGGATTGCATTGTCATGCGGGTTTGGGATGACAAGCATTGGGCTAGGTGCTGAACTTTCAGATACACAAGGCCACATTCTTGGATCTGCGTGCAGAGCTTGCTCCAGCCCTTCAGTGCAGTAAGACCAAAATGAGATCTGCACTAACAGTGGAGAAGTGGGTAGTGATTGCTCTATGGAAACTTGCATCACCAGATTGCTACCAATCAGTCAGGAATCAATTGGGAATTGGGAAATCCACTGTGGGGGCTGTTGTGATGCAAGTGTGCGAGACCATTAGTCATATCCTGCTACAAAAGACTGTGACTCTGGGCAATGTGGAGGAGATACTGGATGGTTTTGCAGCAATGGGATTCCCTAACTGTGGTGCAGCAAGAGATGGAACGTATATCCATATTTTGGCATCAGACCGCCTTGTCACAGACTATATCAACAGAAAGGGCTACTTTTTATTGTAATACAAGCACTGGTGGATTACCGGGGATGCTTTACTGACATCAGTGTGGGCTGGTATGGGAAGATGTATGACACATGCATCTTTAAGAATACAGGACTATTCAGAAAGCTGCAAGGGACTTTCTTTCCGGACTGGCGGATTACTATTGGGGATGCTGAAATGCTAATAGTGATCCTGGCAGACTCAGCCTACCTCTTACTCACATGACTCATGAAGCCATATACAGGTGACTTTGACAGCACCAAGGAGCACTTCAACTACAGGCTCAGCAGATGCAGAATGACCATTGAATGTGCCTTTGGTCATTTGAAAGGTCACTGGCTCTGTCCGCTCAAGAGTTTGGACCTCAGTGAAAAAAAATCCCAGTAGTTACAGATAACCGCTGTGTCCTGCGTGTCCAAAGTGGGGGAAAGTTTCTGCCAGGCTGTCTGCTGATTTTGAGCTGCCAGATACCAAGTCTGTAGGAAGAGCTCAATGCGGAGCCCATTTGGCTCACAGAGCTGTGAAAGACCACTTCAGTAGTGAGCTAGAGTAATATATGTTGCTGTAGTGTGCTCTACCTGCTGACTCTGTGTGTGCTCCAGGGCTGGAGCACCCATGGGGAAAAATTAGTGGGTGCTCCGCATCTAATGGCAGCCAAGCTCCCCCGTCCTCGCCTCCTTCTCCCCACCCCCACCCCCGAGAGCGAGAAAGAGGCAGGGCAGGGGCGGGGCCGGGTCAAGCACCCACCAGGCAGAGAGGAAGTCGGCACCTATGCTTTACCTGGCATTGCTCTAATGGTAGACACTTATCTAGTTAAGTTGACAAAAACTGGCTTGCATCAACCTAACTCTGCAGTGCAGACCAGGCCTTAAAAGAAGGGGAAATGGGAAAATTGAAATGGAGGCTATAGGGTACACATCTCAATCCCATTAAGATGTATACCCTACAGCCTCCATAAGATGTGTACCCTACAGCCTCCATTTCAATTTTCCTATTTCCCCTTCTTTTAAGGCCTGTTCTGCACTGCAGAGTTAGGTTGATGCAAGCCAGTTTTTGTCAACTTAACTAGATAAGTGTCTACCATTAGCGCAATGCCAGGTAAAGCATAGGCGCCGACTTCCCCTCTGCCTGGTGGGTGCTTGACCCGGCCTTGCCCCTGCCTTGCCTCTTTCTCACTCTCGGGGGTGGAGGTGGGGAGAAGGAGGCGAGGACGGGGGAGCTTGGCTGCCGTTAGGTGCAGAGCACCCACTAATTTTTCCCCATGGGTGCTCCAGCCCTGGAGCACTCACAGAGTCAGCTGATCAGTACTGATCAGCAGTAGTAAACATCATGAAGTAAGACTTCTCTCTTTACTGTTCTCTCAGCTCTCTCTCATGGATTATTCCATGTGTTTCAAAAGATCAGTTACATGTATTATGTAAAGTTTCCACATGCTTAAACATTTTGAAATGAGGTTACTCACTGGGATATTTTTAGTCACAAATGTTCATATCATCTCCATTCAAAACTGTGATGAGACAAAGATTCTAAAACATTCAAAAAACAACACTGAGGTACAGCTCTGGACGGGAGGGGTGATGGAACTGTGAATATCCCCCCAACAGAACCGCATCTATGTGACATTGTCATTTTCATGACTGACATGCAAATTTGCATGCGTTTCACCATGAATTGAAAAACTCTGGGTCAAATTCTGATCTCATTTACAGGAATGTAAACCCAGAATGATTCAATTGACTTGAGTGGAATGACACCAGTTTTACTCCAGTATAATAACTAAGAGCCGAAGTTGGCTTTGAATGTGTGCTGCTTTAAAAATATTAAAAACCATTTCCATCCATAGATTTTACAACCCTTGCTCACATGGAGTAGAGCTCAATCATGTGAGTAGTCCTAATGAAGCTAGCATGAGATTAGAGTTCATCAGTACCAGATTTACCATGGTGTCACTGGTGCCATGGCACCCGGCCCATGGTCCAAAGGGGCCCCAGCCCAGCCCGCTCTTCTCTGCCCCCCCCCGCCCCCAGCTTTCTCCTGCAGGGGCAGTGGGAAGAAGCTTGTTGCAGGGCAGACTCCACCAGCAGCCAACCTCCCCCATCCCCTGCCTCTTCCCCCAGCGTGTTGTGTTCCCACCCCTCCCCCTCTCCCTCCCTCCCTCTCCCTACTGCTGAACAGCTGATCGCCCGCACAAGGGAGGGGAGGAGCGGAGCTGCAACGCGCTCGCCGCTCGGGGGAGGAGGTGGAGAAAAGGAAGGGGGGGGCCTTAGGAAAGGGGGTGGAATTAGAGCATACCCCCTTCAGCCCCCTGCCGTGAGCTCTTCAGGGTAGAGGGCTGGGAGCCCCTCTCCCCCCACGACCCCAGTCCACTACCCAGCCCCCTGCCCTGACTCCTGCACCCCCCTCACACACGCCCAGTCCCATGCCCTGACTCCTGCACCCCCCTCACACACACCCAACCCCCAGTCCTGACTCCTGCACCCCCCACACATACCCAGCCCCTCCCCCTGCACCAGGGCTGGCCCACAACATTTTGGCACCTGAGGCAGGGAGCTCAAATGATGCCCCTATGCCAAAACTTTGAAAGGTCTCAACTCTGCCTTCTTCCTATTCTACTCCTCTCATGGTACTGCTCTGCTACCTACCCCAATAAAGGAGAACTAACAACTTAAAATGCCTTGTTCCAAAATTTTAAGTAAAACGAAAAGGAGTACTTGTGGCACCTTAGAGACTAACAAATTTATTAGAGCATAAGCTTTCGTGAGCTGAAGTGAGCTGTAGCTCACGAAAGCTTATGCTCTAATAAATTTGTTAGTCTCTAAGGTGCCACAAGTACTCCTTTTCTTTTTGCGAATACAGACTAACACGGCTGCTACTCTGAAAATTTTAAGTAACACTTATATTGGCTGTTCAGGCATTTGAAAGTTAACTTTTCTCTTCTTCACTGGCATTTTTATCTGTTTGAATCATCAAAGTGGTGCTTTCCATGCCTTCTTGGTTGCCAAGATTTGAACTGCTTCCTGAAGGTCCACAGTCTGGGCCAGTTCATGTTCTATTGAGATGGTTGCAAGACCAAGCAGCCTCTCCTATGTCATTGTGGAGCGTAGATGTGTTTTTATTAACTTCAGCTTGGAGAAGCTGCGTTCTCCATTGGCAACTGTTACAGGAAGTGTTAGAAGTATGCGGAGAGCAACAAAAGCATTTGGAAAGAGGGTGGTCATCTTATTTGTGCACATATATTCCAGAACAGCCTTTGGAGTTGATCCTGCTGAAATGTATCTTGAAAGGGCTTTCAGTTCATCACCTAAATCACTCGCATCAATATCACACATGTCATCATGGTCAACACTGTCTCTAGTGCGCTGCATTGCTGGAGCAGGTCTTTTTCAGGTATAGTGAGGAGTTTCGGAATATCATACAACATCCCAAATATACTGCTGTGTTCCTTGAACTGCATGAAACGTTCTTCAACTGACTGTACTGCACAATCTAGCACCTGGTTAAAGAATTCAACTTTGAATTGTTGTTTGGGGTCTCTTATGGGATTATCCCGTGCCTCATAATCAAAGTGTCTTCTTCTTCGATGACTCTTGTATTGTTGAATGAGTGGGAAAATAGCTTCAGTGTGAAGTTCCTCTGCCAACTTCTGTGCACTCTTCAGAAGGTTTTGAAATCCCTCATCTGACCAGTAAGACTGTAGGTATGATTTTGCTTTGTCCAGTTGTTCCATTGCTCCAGATATATCAAGGTCAACACCTTGGAGTCTCTTGCTTACAACATTTATTTCAAACAGTATGTCATGCCACAATACTAAGCCACACAGAAATTTGAAGTTATGTATGTTTCTGGTGATTCTATTTCCCTCTGCCACTGTTCTCCCACGAAGAGTTCCTGTCATAGCATTATCCTCCATAATGACAATTATGGCAACATCTGTCTTCCTAATTTGGTGTTTGATAGGCTTTATTGCCTCCACTCAACTTTCCCATCGTGTGGCACTCAGTGGTTTCTGTGTCAGAGAGGATGTTCCCAGATGTTGCTTCAAAATTTGCCATTGATGAGTTGATGCAGAGAAAAATACATAGATGCTTTGAATTACATTAAAAAATTCAGCAGCCTCACTCGAAGCTGATGCTGCATCACTGACCACCAAGTTCAATGAATGAGAACTGCATGGGACAAAAAAAGCTTGAGGGTTTAACTCTCAGATCCGTGTCTGCACTCCTCTGTTCTTTCCTCTCATGTTGGCACCATTATCGTAGTCCTGACCTCTCATGTCAGCTATCGCAATTCCCATATCTTCCAGCTTTTTAAGAAGCACATTTGTCATACCAGCTTCTGTAGTATCATCAATGTCAATAAATTCTAGAAAATGCTCTCTGACAGTCACCACTGCAGGGACATTTTCACTAGGTTCTGTTGTTGTTACAAAACGCACCATTAAAGTCATTTGTTCTGTATGGCTGATGTCAGGTGTGCAGTGCAGAATAACAAAGTAATATCTTACTGACTTCAGATCTGCCACAATCTTCTGTTTGACAGTTGTTGCCAGTAACTGTATGATCTCATTTTGAATTGTTTTTCCAAAGTAGTGGGGTGTGTACATTTCTTGGGTGGTGACTCTTCTTAGATGCTCCTGGAGTACAGCATCAAACTCAGCCATCAGCTCCACAATTTTAAGGAAGTTTCCATTGTTTGGCACCTACAGCTGATCTGAAGTGCCACGCAGTGCTAGGTTTTGGGTAGCAAGCATTCTCACAATGGCAATGAGCCTTTTCAGAACATTTTGCCAATAAAGAGACTCTGATGCAATCTTCTCTTGATGCTGATCATCTATGGTGGCCTTTAACCTTAGTCTGATCTCAAGCTCTTTCCACCTATGGAATGCTCTCTGGTGATTTGCTGCCTTCTCATGGCATGCCAGATTTCTAGCCAGACATTTCCAGTCCTTTGTTCCTGTAGAACCCAATGTGGCTGGAACATTAGACTGGAAGAGTTTGCAACAAAAAGTGTGCAGCATTCTGGGGTTTTAGTACATAAGCCATGGCCTCTCCACTTTGTCAGCATTGGGGATTTCATGCCAGTAATGTGTTGGATGGAAACTTCTCTTTTCATTGTCTTTGGGGAACATGAAGTTTTTCACTTGCTATGGCCCATGCAGTACAAGGAAGTCCCTCAGGCTACTGCTCAAGTGGGTCCACAGTCCTGGATCATCTAGACTTAAGGAACTAAATTCACCAGCAGCTGTTTCTTGCACCTCCACCACACTCTTCTCTGATCTACACTTTTCTTCAGGAATGGTTACATCCATTTGAGATGGAGATATGGATGGTGCAGTAGCTGCCAGGTCACCTGCACTCTGACTAACTGGAAGATCAGGCATCTCCTCACCACTCACATCCTTACTGGGGCCAGAAGACTCATCGTAAACATTTGTGTCTATGTATCTCAGGAGAGCTCCTTCCTGCTTAGATAGAAAAGCTTCTTTTGCTTTCTTTCTTTTTCTGAATGCTGCCCCAGAGGGGCATTTTCTTCTTTCACTCATGACTCCTGTTCTGTGACAGCTATAGTAGTTCTCAACACTCAATTGAAGGGGACAAATAAGCAGGCTGGTAGCAGGACCTGAGTGAGGGAAGATATTAGCATCTTAAGGGCCTAACTGGCTCCTACTACTTCATTTGACTGCCTGTTCTCCTTAAGTGGATTCAGGGAAGCAGCAGGAAACAGGAAGCTCGCGGAGAAACTGGTGTTAATCGGTCCAGGCTCCTGGGGGTGCTAGAGAGGTACATAAGAGGCTTCGCCTCCTCTCTCTCCCTACAGCTGCTGCTGCTTTCCCTCTCACCTTTTCTCCTGCCTGTATGTTATGTCTCTTGTGCCCTCCTTCCTCCAGCACAGCACTCCACCATCTCTGTGCATCTAGAGCAGAAAGAATCCATATCCTCCAGCAGCAGACACAATTTTCTACACTCTGGGTCCCCCACAGTCTGGCACCTGAGTCAGCCTCCTCAGTTTGCCTCATGGTAAGGCCAGCCCTGCCCCCACACCTCATGCCCTGACTCCTGCACCCTGACCCCCACATCCCAACCTCCACCCTGGGCACCAAACGGGAGCTCCTGCACCCCCCCACACATTCCCACCTGCACCCCTCGCACCAAATGGGAGCTGCCCAGGTAAGCGCTCCACAGCCCAACCTCCTGTCCCAACCCTGAGCCCCCTCCCTCACCCTAGCTCCTGGCCAGACCCTGCACTCCAACCCCCAGCCTGCTCCCGCACCCTAACTCCCTCCCAGACCCTGCACCCTCAGCCCTGTGCTCAGTGCAGCCCCACCCTCAGCTCAGCGCAGAGGGAGACAAAGAGAATGGGCTAGAACCAGGGAGAAGGTAGGTATCCACTCTATGTGGGCTGTGGCAGGGGGGATCCTGTTTACCCTCTCCCCAGTCCTGCTGCGCTTTCAGTTTACCCCCGGCCCCTCCTTTGCTCCAGGGACCAACCCTAGCTCCCGACCCACTGTGCTTTTGCCCCCAGCCCCTGTCTTGCTCCAGTCAGCAGGGACTAATCCTCCCCCCATCCCCCAGCTTGCTCATCTTGCCCCTGGCCCCTGTCTCGCTCCAGATGGGGACCAATCCTTCCCCCCACACATGCCCTGCTGTTGGGAGGGATAAAAATCAACTACTTTTTTTAAAAAAAATTAAAAATTGGATTTTTTTATTTAAATAGTTTTTTTTCCTCAAAAATCCAATCTAAACATAGTTTTAATTAAGATGCATTATATCTCATCATGGAATAGGGATTATTAATTCTATAGTATGAGACAATATATTCATGTAATGTTTAAGAAAAGTTTTGTAAATGAGTTCTAATAGTGCATGGATTAGGGACCCAATCTTATGGGGTTCCACAGGCTTCTGTATAGATTATTTAGGTTAATCTTTCTATCTACCCAATGAGACTCAGTGGCTCAGTCTAGAAGATATAATCAGAGATGCTTATTTTTGCAGTTCTCAAACGTGGATTTGTGTCTCCAGAGGTAATATGCTTGTTTACAGCAAAAATGTTTTAAATAAATAAATGATATATAGAGGTGAGAAATAACAGACCTCAACTCTATTGTCCCTCTGCAAATTGTGTACACAGAGTTAAATCCTTATCTCTCTCTAAAAGTGCAAAGTTTCAAAAAGTTCAATGAATAGAAGATTGTTGGGGCGGAATAGATCTGGACAAGGAGAAGAAGTCTGGAGATAAATGTGAGAAGTGAGGGACATGTGCTTTTTTGTTAAAATATTTTGTTTGCTGTTGAAGAAAAAAATCCAGAATACTTAACATTGTTTTTTTAGTTAAATAAAACAATTTAAATGTCTATCTGGTGATGTTCTTCTCCTAATACAGCATGGCAAGAAAATCCTCCAAATATTAATGACTAACCTGTTGAACTGGAGATAGTTCATCTCCCAGTGACTTCATAAATATCTGCTTCAATTATCATTTGTAAATGAAATAAACAAACAATCATATATTTTCTGATATAGCTGTAAAACTCATCTGAAAAGTTTTCAAAATAAATCACTGTTTAAAAATGTATAGTGTGTACCTTCTAAAAATGAAACCTACATCTATCTCTGAGTTGCAAAAAATATGTGTTAAGGTTATAACAACCAACAAGAATGTATTTTTATGTACAAATCCATGATTAAATCGAGTCTTCCTGACTAGTGATTTAAATCATGATTTAAATCAAATGCACCTTGCCAACTGTGCTCTTGCCCCTGGCCCCATCATTGCCCGGGGTGCCCACAAATATGTTTGGTGCCGGGCCCACAAAAAGTTAATCCGGCCCTGGAGTCCATCGTTTACACAGTAACTGACTAAATAGGGAAAGAGTCATAGAACTTTAAAATGGGACAAATCTATTAAAGTGTCTAGTTCATGCCCCTGTCAATACAGACTTGTTCAAAACTCAGTGATAAAACAGTAGGAAGATCCTGTGGACTTCGGGTTCCAGCCTGTAACACTTCATATCATCCACAGCTGTAAACTAGAATATAGTAATAAACCAGATTTCAGTGAGAGATCAGTTTGCGTCTAGTGCCAAAGACTTTACAGAGATAGTTACAATCTGCTAAGGCAGAAATCATCAAAACAATTTATAGATCTCAACATAGTGGGTGTAGCCAGCAGATGGTTTTTAGAAGGGTAGCTCCTCTGGGATGGGAAACAATAACAAAGATTTTATTTACTGATCCACTAACTGACATGTAATATTGCTGAATAGTGTTCATTGGAGCCAGGCCCTGCAGGAACAACTGTAGAGGTTTCCTCTACTCATCTGTACCAGGAAATGAAGCCACTCTGTCTAAGTGACCTACATAATTAAAAAGTCAGAAGTGTGGAAAAAAATTGATGATAATATCATGATGAAAATGTATTAAATGACACTAGTTTTCTCTTGCTTTCTTGGACATGATTGAAAAAGTTAAAACAATTGCCCCTCCTTGAACAGCCACTTCACAGAAAGTAACAAATGGATACAGGTAACTAAATTTCATAATTTTTATAAGTGAAAATGAATTATAAAACAAAAAATCAAGTTTTTCCATCATTTAAGAAACGTGGGTATCAAGTGAAAACCTAGGTAGCCTGCAACAAATCAGAAGTATCACAATGCCCTCTGCCATTACTGTATAATCCTTCAAATATGTCTTTTGCAAAGTAATGACTGCACATTACACTATGCAATGCTTTTTTCTTCGCTATTCATATGTGAATGAGGTACAGGTTCAGCATCAATACTAAAACTCTGTAAGGTGAAACTCAGTTTAAAAAAAACAACTCTGAAGAAAATAGGATTCAAGAAAATATTTCTTCAAAATTGATTCAAATGAAATGGACCATGAAAGATTTTACATTTATCACAACAGAAAAATTTTTGTGTGTGTGTGATATAGTATAATCTGTAGGAATAATGTAAACATGAAGCCAGCATTAAATGTTTAAAATTCTTTTAATAACTGCTTTGGCTAATAAAGGATATGGAAATAGATTATCTTTGTTTCAGTCACACTCAATGAGTTCACTTAATGAGTAATTCTCTCACTCTAATTTTAAAATTTTTACAGAACTTTACAATGCCTAACCTGGGAATGATTTCTGAGTATTTTTTGAAGAATATCCATAACACAAACTACACTCAAGAAAAGTTTCATTTATTCATCCATGGATGATAGAAAAGTTTAATTCCTTATTTTAAAATTCTGTGATGTGGTTTATTTTTTCATTTATTGAATGTAGTAGACTTACTAGGGCAGGGGTGGGCAAACATTTTGGCCTGAGGGCCACATTGGGGTCCCAAAACGGTATGGAGGGCTGGATAGAGAAGGCTCTGCCTCCCCAAACAGCCTGGCCCCCACCACCTATCTGCCCCCCTCCCACTTCCCACCCCTCTCAGAATTCCCCACCCTTCCAACTCCCCTGCTCCTTGTCCCCTTACCGCTCCCTCCTGGGACCCCCTGCCCTATCCAACCCCCCCTGCTCCTTGTCCCTGACTACCCCAACCCGTCCACACCCCAGTCCCCTCACAAGCTCCCTGAGACTCCCACACCTATCCAACCCCTCTTCCCCATCCCCCCAGAATCTCCACCCTATCCAACCACCCCCTGCTCCCTGTCCCCTGATTGCCACCCAGGACTTTCCGCCCCTTATCCAATCCCCCCCACTCCCCACCCCCTTACCATGCCGCTCAGAGCAGCATGTCTGGCAGCTGCACCGCCCAGCCAGAGCCAGCCCCGCCGCCGCGCTGCCCAGCAGGAACTCTCAGCCCCGCTGCCCAGAACGCCGGCGGTGTGGCAAGCTGAGGCTATGGGGGAGGGGGAGGGGCCGGGGGCTAGCCTCCCCAGCCGGGAGCTCAAGAGCCAGGCAGGACAGTCCCGTGGGCCGTAGTTTGCCCACCTCTGTACTAGGGCATTCATTTATGTACTACTGCTCTTCTCTCCTGAGTGACATGTGACTTTCACCGATGGTGACAGTAATGGATCAACTAAAATCCTTAGTGAACCCCTTTAAAGAGTTATCGCCAAAGCTTGTTCTAAGGATATTCCAAAACTGCATGCCCATGGCACTTTTTTGCCTATGTCACCTTTAGCCGCTAAGGAGATGGGGTTTTCTCTCACCCCCTCCACTTGCTCGTTACACCCATTTACTGTGGCCCAAATCCTGAAAAAAATTAGGCAAATGTAACTTTACTCACACAAGTAGTCCTATTGACATTAATAAGACTACTCACATGAATAAAGTTATGCACATGCTTAAACGTTTGCAAGGTCAGGGCCTTGAATCGTAAAATCACTGGAGCAAGGATCATGTCTTCCATATGTTTTACAGTACCTAGAACAATGGCCTCTGTCTACGTGGGATTTCTGGATACTACTTTAGTATTAATAATATATATAAAAGAATGAAAAGGCTATAATTAATTTACAGTACTTTCATTATATACTATGTCACATGGTCCTATTCACTAAATGATTTCAATGCATACTTAAAGTCAAGCACATGATTATGTCCGATTGACTTTAGTGTGATTTAAAAACATGTTAAGTTCTTTGTTGAAATGGGCTCATAATCGGTAAGAGTCTGATCCTGCACCTATGGAAGTCTAAACAAAGCTCTTATTGACTTCTATGGTACAGGATCAAACACTAAACAGTCCAAAACATATGTAAGCACATAAGTCATATGTATCTTACCATCTTTAAGTAAATTTTTCATATTTTATAGTTGTAGGAGGGGAGAAGAACATGGCTAAAAAGAAAGTTGTATATCTTGTCTAGACCCTTTTAGACCATTATTATAACTGACTCTGATTCAGATTATATAATGAGGAATTAGCTCATTTTTGCATTATAGTGACATTTACTTGGTACAGAAGAAATTATTTCTGTGACATGAACTCTGCATACAGTTAGCACTGTATCACACAACACACTAGAGGGCTTCAAAAGCATATTTCACTTATTATTTTCCTATAAAAAAATGATTTTGATTATTAGATTTGCAGAATTAAACAGGCTCTCCCTCTCTATTTTGACAGCATTTGTCTTTTTCCCCTCTGCAGGGAAGGTCTAAAGCTAAGATGCAAATGATCAGACTAATGCAGGGGTCAGCAAACTTTCAGAAGTGGTGTGCCAAGTCTTCATTTATTCACTCTAATTTAAGGTTTTGCGTACCAGTAATACATTTTAACATTTTTAGAAGGTCTCTTTCTATAAGTCTATACTATATAAGTATAAGTAGCCAGCCAGTCAGGCAGCAGCACAGACAGCTGCAGTGGCACAGGAGCTAGCAAACAGAGCTGTAAACAGGGGAGTTTGAGTGGGAGTTTGTATTGTGGTGCTTGTTTGGGGTTTGTTTTTGCTGTGGGGGGTAGTGGTTTGGTGTGGCTTGTGTTTCCCAGATTAACAGGACTTAGGTGGGAAGGCTATGACAGATACGGAGGCAGCTGTGGGAGTGACTCATGTAGTGGAAGACACAATGAGGATGACTGGATGTGGAAGCTGTGGTATGTACATGATCCTGGAGGGGGGACCTGGTAAGAGATTTTTCTGCATGAAATGCCGTCTGATAGAGCTGATGGAGGAAAAGATCCGAGGTCTGGAGATGCAGGTGGAAAGTCTGGTTGAGTTTAGGAAGGGGTTTGAGCAGATGATGGAGCAAAGACATGAGGTATCTGAAGGGAAAAGCTCAGACTTACAGATCGAAGCAGGGCTGGGGAATTTTGAGGGGAGACTGGGTGAGGAATGTGGTCAGTGGAAGCATGTGACTAAAAGAACCAGGCAGAGGAAAAGACGGGCTAGTGAAGGAGAAATAGAGCTTAGGAACGGGTTTGCAGAGTTGGAAAATGAAGAAGGGGCTCAGCAGGTAGTCGCTGAAGGTGGAAGGGCAAGGAAGAAGAGAAGAGAGGCTAGTCCTATAGGAAAAGGGGATGAGTCAATGGAGACTACACCAAATATGAGCCCCAGGAGGATACAGGATGGGTTGAAGAGGATTATAAGGGAAAATAGGAATGGAAAGAACTTGCAGCCAGAGGGAACAGGGGATAGACCAGAGAATAGCATTGTCACCAGGAAAAGGCAGGTCTATGTGATAGGGGACTCTTTATTGAGAAGAATAGATAGGCCTGTAACTAGAGCTGATCCAGAGAATAGAAGGGTGTGCTGTCTTCCGGGTGCTAAAATACGGGATGTAGACCTGAGGTTGAAACGGATCCTAAAGGGAGCAGGAAAGAATCCCCTAAGTATCCTTCATATGGGAACAAATGATACGGCTAGATTCTCGCTGGAAAGTATTAAGGGAGACTGTGCTAGGCTGGGGAAGACGCTTACGGAAATTGAGGCTCAAGTGATCTTTAGTGGGATCCTGCCTGTTCCTAGAGAAGGACAACAAAGGTGTGACAAGATTATGACTGTCAACAGATGGCTTAGGCAGTGGTGCTATAAGGAGGGCTTTGGGATGTATGGCCACTGGGAGGCATTCATGGACAGAGGACAGTTCTCTCAGGATGGACTTCATCTGAGTAGGGAAGGAAATAGACTTCTAGGATGGAGGCTGGCACAACTGATAAAGAGAGCTTTAAACTAGGAATTTGGGGGAGATGGTTGGGAGATGTCCAGGTAATCTCCACACTGAGAGAGAAGAAGATGAAGTACGAAAAGATACAGCCGTGGGTAGGAGTATGTATATAAGGAGCGAGGGCAGTGTGGATATCAATCTAATAGGTTATACTGGCTGTAGAATGACTGTGCCTAATAGGGTACAAAATGTGAGCGAGACCAAACAGCAAAAATTAAGATGTTTGTACACCAATGCGAGGAGCCTAGGTAACAAAATGGAGGAACTAGAGCTACTGGTGCAAGAAGTGAAACCAGATATTATAGGGATAACAGAAACATGGTGGAATAGTAGTCATGACTGGACTACAGGTATTGAAGGTTATGTGCTGTTTAGGAAAGACAGAAATAAAGGTAAAGGTGGTGGAGTAGCATTGTATATCAATGATGAGGTAGAATGTAAAGAAATAAGAAGCGATGCAATGGATAAAACAGACTCCATCTGGGCAAAAATTACACTGGGGAAGATAACTAGTAGAGCCTCTCCTACGATAGTGCTTGGGGTGTGCTATAAACCTCCAGGATCTAATTTGGATATGGATAGAGCCCTTTTTAATGTTTTTAATAAAGTAAATACTAATGGAAACTGCATGATCATGGGAGACTTTAACTTCCCAGATATAGACTGGAGGACCAGTGCTAGTAATAATAATAGGGCTCAGATTTTCCTAGATGTGATAGCGAATGGATTCCTTCATCAAGTAGTTGCTGAACCGACTAGAGGGGATGCCATTTTAGATTTAATTTTGGTGAGTAGCGAGGACCTCATAGAAGAAATGGTTGTAGGGGATAATCTTGGTTCAAGTGATCATGAGCTAATTTAGTTCAAACTGAACGGAAGGATTAACAAAAAGAAATCTGCAACTAGAGTTTTTGATTTCAAAAGGGCTGACTTTCAAAAATTAAGGAAATTAGTTAGGGAAGTGGATTGGACTGAAGAATTTATGGATCTAAAGGTAGAAGAGGCCTGGGATTACTTTAAATCAAAGCTCCAGAAGCTATCGGAAGCCTGTATCCCAAGAAAGGGGAAAAAATTCATAGGCACGAGTTGTAGACCAAGCTGAGCAAGCATCTTAGAGAGGTGATTAAGAAGAAGCAGAAAGCATACAGGGAATGGAAGATGGGAGGGATCAGCAAGGAAAGCTACGTTATTAAGGTCAGAACATGTAGGGATAAAGTGAGACAGGCTAAAAGTAGAGTTGGACCTTGCAAAGGGAATTAAAACCAATAGTAAAAGGTTCTATAGCCATATAAATAAGAAGAAAACTAAGAAAGAAGAAGTGGGGCCGCTAAACACTGAGGATGGAGTGGAGGTTAAAGATAATCTAGGCATGGCCCAATATCTAAACAAATACTTTGCCTCAGTCTTTAATAAGGCTAAAGAGGATCTTAGGGATAATGGTAGCATGACAAATGGGAATGAGGATATGGAGGTAGATATTACTATATCTGAGGTAGAAGCGAAACTCAAACAGTTTAATGGGACTAAATCGGGGGGCCCAGATAATCTTCATCCAAGAATATTAAAGGAATTGACACCTGAAATTGCAAGCCCATTAGCAAGAATTTTTAATGAATCTGTAAACTCAGGAGTTGTACCGAATGATTGGAGAATTGCTAATATAGTTCCTATTTTTAAGAAAGGAAAAAAGGTGATCCAGGTAACTACAGGCCAGTTAGTTTGACATCTGTCCTGGAAAAAATTTTGAAGGAGAAATTAGTTAAGGACATTGAAGTCAATGGTAAATGGGACAAAATACTACATGGTTTTACAAAAGGTAGATCGTGCCAAACCAACCTGATCTCCTTCTTTGAGAAAGTAACAGATTTTTTAGATTAAAGGAAATGCAGTGGATCTAATTTACCTAGATTTCAGTAAGGCATTTGATACCGTGCCACATGGGGAATTATTAGTTAAATTGGAAAAGATGGGGATCAATATGAACATCGAAAGGTGGATAAGGAATTGGTTAAAGGGGAGACTACAACGGGTCCTACTGAAAGGCGAACTGTCAGGCTGGAGGGAGGTTACGAGTGGAGTTCCTCAGGGATCAGTTTTGGGACCAATCTTATTTAATCTTTTTATTACTGACCTCGGCACAAAAAGTGGGAGTGTGCTAATAAAGTTTGCAGATGATACAAAGCTCGGAGGTATTGCCTATTCAGAGAGGGATCGGGATATTATACAGGAGGATCTGGATGACCTTGTAAACTGGAGTAATAGTAATAGGATGAAATTTAATAGTGAGAAGTGTAAGGTTATGCATTTAGGGATTAATAACAAGAATTTTAGTTATAAACTGGGGACGCATCAATTAGAAGTAACGGAAGAGGAGAAGGACCTTGGAGTATTGGTTGATCATAGGATGACTATGAGCTGCCAATGTGATATGGCTGTGAAAAAAGCTAATGCGGTTTTGGGATGCATCAGGAGAGGTATTTCCAGTAGGGATAAGGAGGTTTTAGTACCATTATACGCGGCACTGGTGAGACCTCACCTGGAATACTGTGTGCAGTTCTGGTCTCCCATGTTTAAAAAGGATGAATTCAAACTGGAGCAGGTACAGAGAAGGGCTACTAGGATGATCCGAGGAATGGAAAACTTGTCTTATGAAAGGAGACTGAAGGAGCTTGGCTTGTTTAGCCTAACTAAAAGAAGGTTATGGGGAGATATGATTGCTCTCTATAAATATATCAGAGGGATAAATACAGGAGAGGGAGAGAAATTATTTAAGCTCAGCACCAATGTGGACACAAGAACAAATGGGTATAAACTGGCCACCAGGAAGTTTAGACTTGAAATTAGACGAAGGTTTCTAACCATCAGAAGAGTGAAGTTTTGGAATAGCCTTCCAAGGGAAGCAGTGGGGGCAAAAGATCTATCTGGCTTTAAGATTAAACTCGATAAGTTTATGGAGGAGATGGTATGATGGGATAATGTGATTTTGGTAATTAATTGATCTTTAAAGATTCAGGGTAAATAGGCCTAATCCCCTGAGATGGGATATTAGATGGATGGGATCTGAGTTACCCAGGAAAGAATTTTCTGTAGTGTCTGGCTGGTGAATCTTGCCCATATGCTCAGGGTTTAGCTGATCGCCATATTTGGGGTCAGGAAGGAATTTTCCTCCAGGGCAGATTGGAAGAGGCCCTGGAGGTTTTTCACCTTCCTCTGTAGCATGGGGCATGGGTCACTTGAGGGAGGATTCTCTGCTCCTTGAAGTCTTTAAACCACGATTAGCTCAGACATAGGTGAGGTTTTTCGTAGGAGTGGGTGGGTGAGATTCTGTGGCCTGCGTTGTGCAGGAGGTCGGACTAGATGATCAGAATGGTCCCTTCTGACCTTAGTATCTATGAATCTGTGAATCTATAACTAAACTATTGTTGTATGTAAAGTAAAGAAGGTTTTTAAAATGTTTAAGAAGCTTCATTTAAAATTAAATTAAAATGCAGAGCCCCCTGGACCGATGGCCAGGACCCGGGCAGTGTGAGTGCCACTGAAAATCAGCTCGTGTGCCACCTTCAGAAGCCGTGCCATAGGTTGCCTACCCCTGAACTAAGGCATAATAATAACAGCATGTTGGACTGATATAAACAAGTCATTTTCATTGTTACACCCCCAATCTGGTATAATGTAGATCAGTTTTTAATTCAGGATCATATAAAGTTTTTACAGCCAGCTGATTCTCAGAAAGCAATCTTTTCTTCCACCAGAAAGAACACACTCAGTTGGTGTCTGATAGCAAGAGTATGATAAATCACCAGTGAAGGATGATTGAATCTGCTTGGAAGATTAAACTGCATTTGCTGCTGTACCTGCTGAGAACAATGAGGGAAAATTAATGTCACACATTCCTTATTAAATCAAAGTCAAGCAGTTGATGATTTATTCTTGTGATGTCTTCATCAGAAAGATAAAATATATTTGTATCATAAATGTTCAAGACACAAAATGTTTTAACATGATCACTGGCATTATGGATCATGATTGAAAGGCGATATACAGTACTTGAAGATCTCACCAGAAAACCAAATAAGTGAGAACTCTGTTCCTTGGGTAGCTAAACAGAGACAGGCATTCCAGTTATCTATGTATCACAGAGTTTTCATACTATCAGATATATTAACATTTTCACACATCCAAAAGTGAAAAATATGTGAAGCGCCTATACATGGCAGATATTACTGTGGACCAATATACACAAATTTTCAACCATGGACAACCAAAAAGAACATCAAAACTGCACATCTAGATGCTCGTAACAGCTCCTTCAATCATAAGTTCCCCTTCTTACTCAACCATTTCAGTACGAAAAGGGACAATTTGGGTGTCTAATTACTTGTCCATGTTTAAAAATTGGGCACATAGTTTTAGAGTTACAATAGCATTTCTAGACTACAGGCCTTGTCTACGATAGGTTTCTTTGCACTACTATAAATCCCTACTATAGACACTCTCCACTAAAGTAAACAGTAACTTGCACCAGTATATCTTACTCCAGTTTAAGTTACACCAATGTAAATGTGGAGAGAATCAGGCCTAATGGTATTACTTCCTAATTTAAATCAGTGTGACTGAGAACAGAATTTGGCAGGTAAGTGGCAGTGATTCCAATGTGACAAATTGTACCTGTACTTATGTATTTATCATGGAACTTTGAACATTTCATCTGCATTCTGTCCATTAATCCATATCCAGCTGAACTATTTCTAACGTACCAAATCTCTCAACACCTTCATAGCACTATCTTTGTAAAAAGCAATAAATAAATGAATAAAGAAAATCACCTTGCCAGAAAAAATGACCTTCTTTTCCTGCAAAATGTTGAATTCCTCCATCACTAATGTGTAAGTCTCTTTGTTTTCAGTTTAAACCGATTTTTACCAAAAAAACCCTGGGTTTTACAAAAGGTATTATTCAGTTTTTCTGATTTTCACCCTAATTTTGTCTCATTCAAATATATTAAAAAGTACTTGTTTTATTAGGAAAATACAATACATTGCATGAGATATATGTATTATGATAATATATTAGTCTGCATGTATATGCAAAGCTGCCTGTTGAAATAAGGCTATATGTATCAGTCTAGAAGATACATACAACAAACAGGCACACACACAAACTCTGAAGTGCGTGCACATCTGAATGCACTGATGAATATCACACCCACCACATACACATTTCAAACTGTTAGCAGTTAACGCTTTAAAGATTTGACATACTAAAATGGGAAGAAAATAAAAATCTGTATCAGAATATGTTTCAGAACACAAGGAAGTATTTGCAAGTTAAAAAAAAAACAGGAGAAAAGGATGAAGTTGATTGTATGTGCTGCAAATGGTGTGGCCCAATTATTAAATGTAAATATTTGTAGACTAATAGTTCATAGAATATCAGGGTTGGAAGGAACCTAAAGAGGTCATCTAGTCCAACCCCCTGCTCAAAGCAGTACCAATCCCCAACTAAAACATCCCAGTCAGGGCTTTGTCAAGCCTGACCTTAAAAACCTCTAAGGAAAGAGATTCCACTACCTCCCTCGTAACCCATTCCAGTGCTTCACCACCCTCCTAGAGAAAAAAGTTTTTCCTAATATCCAACATAAACCTCCCCCACTACAATTTGAGACCATTACTCCTTGTTCTATCATCTGCTACCACTGAGAACAGTCTAGATTCATCCTCTTTGGAACCCCCTTTCAGATAGTTGAAAGCAGCTATCAAATCCCCCTTCATTCTTCTTTTCTGCAGACTAAACAATCCCAGTTCCCTCAGCCCCTACTCATAAGTCATGTGCTCCAGCCCCCTAATTATTTTTGTTGCCCTCTGCTGGACTCCCTCCAATTTTTCCACATCCTTCTTGTAGTGTGGGGCCCAAAGCTGGACACAGTACTCCAGATGAGGCCTCACCAATGCCAAATAGAGGGGAATGATCACGTCCCTCGATCTGCTGGCAATACTCCCACTTATACAGCCCAAAATGCTGTTAGCCTTCTTGGCAACAAGGGCACACTGTTGACTCATATCCAGCTTCTCGTCTACTGTAACCCCTAGGTCCTTTTCTGCAGAACTGCTGCCTAGCCACTCGGTCCCTAGTCTGTAGCACTACATGGGATTCTTCCGTCCTAAGTACAGGACTCTGCACTTGTCCTTGTTGAACCTCATCAGATTTCTTTTGGCCCAATCCTCTAATTTGTCTAGGTCCCTCTGTATCCTATCCCTACCCTTCAGCGTATCTACCACTCCTCCTAGTTTAGTATCATCTGCAAACTTGATGAGGGTGCAGTCCATGCCATCCTCCAGATCATTAATGAAGATATTGAACAAAACCAGATCAGTTCTAAGTCTAAACAGTTTGACTGTTTATTCAAATGAAAAGTTTTATTTGGCGATTATCGATATATTGTTTAATTAAACTCAGAGATGGCATTGTGTTTTGAGTTCTGTTTTAGTTTTGCAGCAAACCATTCATCAAAGCATTAATCTACTGAATATTTTTTCCCCGTCCTTCCATTCACCAAAATAAACCCCAATATTTACCGAGAAAAAATATTAATTGTTTTTCCACCGATTTTCACCCATTTTTGTTGTAGAAATAAACACCGATAAATTCCTGGGGAAAATTAAATAAAATAAAAACTAAAAATGAACGGCCCTACTAATGTGCTATCCTGGATCAGTAACAAGTATAAGATCAGATAAATCACAATTCCTTCAGGGCTAAATTATTGGAATAGATCCCCTTAATAAAACATAACATTTTATAATCTCCTACTAATCAGTAAATATTCACAAATATTACTAATCAGTAAATAGCCCATGAAAGCTTATTCTCTAATAAATTTGTTAGTCTCAAAGGTGCCACAAGTACTCCTGTTATTTTTGCGGATACAGACTAACACGGCTGCTACTCTGAAACCAGTAAATATTGTTATTTATTATAATTATTTTATTCCAGTAGTGCCTAGAGCCTCCATCCTAGATCAGGGCCTCATTATGCTAGACACTGTACAAAGATGGTCTCTGCCCCCAGAGAGTTTACTTTTGGATATATGTTTCCAAATGTTTTGAAGGCCGTGTTGACTTTGGATGGATGGGGTAAGAACAAATGATGGAAGATTACTTGATCGTGGAAAACTAGCTGGATCCCTTAACTATTTATTTCCAAACATTGCAACACTCAGGCTTTTTAAAAAGGTGTATGCTTTTAAAGAGGAAAGTGTCATATTCCTTTTTGGGTATTAGCTGGATTCAACTGAAAAAAAATGGTGGGCTTTAGTGGAGAGGCAGATCTCTCTTTTTCATTTTACAAATTTCCCGGGGATTTATTTTAAGTGAACATCCAAATTTTAAATTGAGTTGGTGTGTAGGAGCAGAGCTCTGCTCTGCCAGATCTTACAAGGCGCTCCCAAGGAAGGCTCTCCTCCTACAGATGATAACATCTGTATCTGGTATGTGTAGTGGGAATTTTTACTTGAGTGGGTTATGAGGGTAGTAGTGGACAATGAAAGGCAAAGGAAAAGGACACTTGTTCATATATAGTATACTGGCAAAGTGCTCCTAGTGTGGACACAGTAATACTGGCAAAACTGTGCTTTTGCTTGTATAACTTATTTCCCTCCCACCCCCATCAGCAAAATAAACTACACCCAGCAAACATGCAGTTTTGCCAGTATATCTCACCTACATTTACTGTAGGTGAGAGAGGCAGGGATCAACCCTTTTCACACCCCTGACCAACATAGCTATGCCTGCAAAAGTTTGTAATGTAGCCCTGGTCTGCCTCTTGAACAACTTGGGAGCATTTGCTTGAAACACCCTCCCTGCCACCCCTTTGAGAAATGCTGGTGTAGATTCTTCCTGTCTTTTGTACATACATTGATGAGCAGTGAAATAGTTAATAATGTTGACATTTAATGTATCATATTGGTATCTTCATTAGCACTATTAAAATGAATGGTGCAGTTCAAGTCTCTGCTAGAGATTCAGGGTTTTTTACATGAGAATCTTGTACTAGTTTAATTTGAGGCTTTGAGCGGGGGCTGGACTAGATGACTTCCTGAGGTCCCTTCCAACCCTGATATTTTATGATTCTAAGATGTGCTTTTAAATCAGTTTACTTACACTGGTGCAGATCCCCTTTGGACACTCTTATTTTGGTTTAAACAAGTCTCCCCCCTCCCCATCTTAAATCCAATTAGGGATCAATTTAAGAGAAACCTAAATAAACCACTTCCAAAATGAAATATCTAAACAGGCATTTGCACCCGTTTTAATCGATTTAAAACTCAGTTTAAGTAAAACTTGTGCAACTTTGTCATGTAGCCCAGGCCTTTTTTTTTTTTTTTTTTTTTTAATGAAATCTGAGGCTCTGAGGACAAAATTGAGAGGTCATTTCATGTCCTGAGTCTAGTCCTTCGTAACCCTCAGGAGGGCACAACCCACGCGTTAGGAAACACTGTGCTAGGCACCTTGACAGGGATCAAGTGGAAGGGGTACAGCTCCAGGGCAGAGAAGTGGAGTGATCCGCAAACTCAGACTGTGTGGCTATGTCCCTACCTACGCATTCTTCGGCTGTCAACTTTTCAGGGCTAGCCCTCCCGCCAGTTTTGCCTTGTATTTATCAAGACCACCCCTCCCCAACGATGCTCGGTACATCTTGAAAAACAAACTACAACACAAGACCTCACAGCCTCGCGAGCCCAGCCTGGGTGGAACCCGCAAAGAAGCGCGGGGGAGACGGGGGCACCAGGGCATTGATTTGGCGCTGGGATTCTCCGCCCCCGCCATTGCACTCCCTCGGCCGGCCGGCCGGCCGGCCAGCCTGCCTGCCTACCCGGCTCGCTCTGGAGCTCGGCCACGCCCCGGCCTCGTGCCGAGCGGAGTCACGTGCGGCACGCGCGCCCGCGCGCTCGCTCAAGTCAGCCTGGCGACGGAGCCGCGTTTACCTTGGCAACGCCCCGCCCGCGCCTCCTCTCTGGGGCCGGAAGCTGTGGCTTGGAGACAGGAGAAGCCGGGAGTCCAGGCGGCGGCGGGCTCGGCGGGACCCCGGTGCTGAGGGACCGATAGCCCCAGCCGGCAGCCAGTGCCATGGCGGATCCCTCCGGAGACCCTCCGCCCGAGGTTCAGGCCTCCCCCCCTTCAGGGCAGAGCTCCGAGCAGCTAGGCCAGGGCTCCCCACTTGGCATGGGCCCCTACCCACCCTCCCAAACAGGACAATCTCCTTATGAACCTTCTGAATCTGGACCAGCCCCTTATCAACCTCACCAGCCGGGCCAGGATACCACACCAGGTCAAGCTCCCTATCAGCCTCACCAACCAGGACAATCTGCCTATGAAGCCCGTCGAGTGGGACCCTTATCACAAGAGGCGAGAGGAAGCATCTATCAGCCACATGCCCTGGGACAAGACCCCTACCAGCTACAGGAACCAAGAGGAAGCCTTTATCAGCAACAAGAACCTATGCTTGGTCCCTATCAGCCTTTTGTACCTGGACATGGCCCTTATCAACCACAGGAACCAGGGTATGGCCTTTATCAGCCAGGATACAGCCCATATGAGGATGAAATACCTGATCCTGAACCTAGAGCACTGGCAATCCAGAATGCAAAGGCCTATCTAATGAAGAGCAGCACAAAGTCTGGCCTGAACTTGTGAGTGTGAAAAGAGGGGAATAACATGGGCAGGGGAAGGAGGTATGAGTGGAGGAGAAGATAGTCTGAGTGGAGAGGACAACGAGGTATAGGAGGGAAGGGAAAGCATCTGGGGAGAATCAAGGACATAAGGGTTAATCCTTTGGTAGTAGTCATAGGTTCTCAGCAGCATTCAAGATCAGACCTACCAAAAGGAATTTAGAGGGATTAAAGCAGAGGTAGGCAAACTACGGCCTGCGGGCCCATCCTGCCTGGCCCCTGAGCTCCTGGCTGAGGAGGCTAACCCCTGGCCCCTCCCCCACTGCCCTCTCTTCCCCGCAGCCAGGCTGCTGTATGAGCAGCACAGCTTGCGCCCGCCCACCTATCTCCCAGGCTTTCCAACAAGCCTGTCCTGCCACTTTGAGTGGCGTGGTAAGGGGGCGGAGGGAGGCAGGAGGTCCCAGGGGCCAGTCAGGACACAGGGAGCGGTCAGATGGGGTGGAGATTCGGGGAGGGGGGCAATCAGGAGACAGGGAGCGGGGGGAGTTGGATAGGTGGTGGGTCGGGGGGGCAGTTAGGGGACAAGAAGTGTGGGGGGGGTGAATGGGTCAAGGGTCCCAGGAGGTCTGTCAGGGGACAGGGGTTTGGATGGGGTCAGGGCAGTCAGGGGACAAGGAGCAGGGGGGCTTAGATAGGGGTGGGGTCCCGGCGGGTGGTTAGGGGCAGGGGGTCCCGGGAGGGGGCGGTCAGGGGACAAGGAGCAGGGGGGTTGGATGTGGGGGGTTCTGAGGGGGGCAGTCAGGGGGCGGGAATTGGGAGGGGGCGGATAGGGGGTGGGGCCAGGCTGTTTGGGGAGGCACAGCCTTCCCTACCTGGCCCTCCATACAGTTTCGCAACCCCAATGTGGCCCTCGAGCCAAAAAGTTTGTCCACCCCTGATTAAAGGGAGATAGACCCTATTAAGAGTTCTAAATCCAGCTTCACACTGTAAGTGGAGAAATGGTGGGAAAATCTATAAATGGAAGATGAACATGTTATTAGACATACTACAAACAAGCTATTCCTTATGAATATTACCAGGTATATATCTCAGGCTTAATTTCCATAACACTCAGCTGACATTTTCAATATTAGAGCTAATTACTGTAGTGATGGCTCTGGACCTTAGGAGTTATCCCAGGACATATGCCTTTATCTTTGACATGAGAAACCAACTATGCTGAGTATTTGATATAGTAAGGCAGTAATATTCTTCCTTGGAGTTTTCATTCTCTTTTGATTTGACAGATATGATCATCTTGCTCACATGCTGACCAAGATCTTGGATGAACGCCCTATAAATGCAGTAGACATCATTGAGAATATCAGTAAGGATGTGAAATGGGCTCACTTCCAGAAAAAAATGGACACTCTTCGTGATGAGCATGAAATGCTTCCAACATATGAGCTGGCAGAGAAATATAAGGCTCTGTTCCTCAAGGGGACAGGAGAGGGAGGAGATCAAGAGCCAGAAGAGGAAATAGTGAGTGACTGTTGTAGAAACAGAGATTAAAGATGGAAAAGGCATGAGGTTATCTTGCCCAACCCCTGGCAAATTAGGATTTTTCCCTACAGTATATTCTAATCTTCACTGTTTTGCCCCTCAGAAGCTTAAATGATCCCTTCAGTGGGACTTCTACCTCTTGTCCCTTTAGAAATGAGGGATGAAAAAGAAGAATTACAGCATTCTCTTTTCCTTACGTAATCTAGACTGACTAATTTATTTTACCTAAAATGAAATTCGTATGGGGATGCATGGGGAACAGGGTTAAGAGCATTGTGTTCAGCCGCTAATGTGGGACAAAGGATGGAGAATTTTTAACTCCCTTTTACTCCAGTTGCAGTTTTGGTCTGTGTTCCAGCTAGAAAAAAGCTATGGTGACATTTGGCCTAAAGAACTGAAGTGTAGAACTGAAAAGGTATTTTTCATATGAAAGCAGCAAGGTACTTTTTGTGTCCCCTTACTTCTCATATGCTGAATATTAAGTTCCCAAATGGTTTTAAGAGAGCTCTGTGGTGAAAGTTAGAACCACTAGGTGGTGAAAGGTAGAACCATTAGTTTGAGAAAGCAAATACCAGTTGTTTGGAGTTGACCTTCATAGCAAGTCAACATTATATGTACAAGTAAATCATTTGCAAAAAGAAAAGGAGTACTTGTGGCACCTTAGAGACTAACAAATTTATTAGAGCATAAGCTTTCGTGAGCTACAGCTCACTTCATCGGAAGCTTATGCTCTAATAAATTTGTTAGTCTCTAAGGTGCCACAAGTACTCCTTTTCTTTTTGCAAATACAGACTAACACGGCTGCTACTCTGAAACCTGTCATTAAGTAAATCATTGCAACTGAACATTAAAGATAGAAAAACATTAAGCCATCTTGTCCATGCTGTACCAGTCATCTTCAGGTCAGTGATAGCCAAGAACAAAGTGGTAACATGTCCTTGTGAGAAAAAGCAATGTATTTTGGAAGAAGAAATTGCATTTTTCATATCCTCAACCTAATTGGTTGATACTTAAAAGCTTGACAGAGAAATTACACATAAACCAATAGTCATGCCACCAAACTATTTACCCTATAATACAGTATACAACTTCCAGTCTTACTTTTTTTGCTCCTCTATCTGATGTAAATGGCTGGGAATGAATTGCCAAATGGTAAAGGGGTAAAGATGGCAAGACATAGGGAGACTTTTCAGAAAGGCTTGTTGTTGCCTAACTGTGTTCCCACTGAAGCCAATGGAAGGTTTACCACTGATTTCTGAGTGAGCAGAAGTACTCCAATGCTGAATGATTTGGAAAATCCCACATATAATATAGTCAATCTAAAATAATGCATGCTTAGAATACCTCTATATCCAGGTATCCAAAAGAGTGACACTAAAATAAGGGAGGGATTGCTGGCTATATATGGAATTTCTCTGCTTCTTTCAGGCTTTTGAAATCCAACCAAATTAGCTGAGTATGTAAAAAGATTATTCTGTTCTTGCAAAGTGCACCTGTCTTGCACATGAGGAAATGTAGCCTTACTGTCCCTGGTCATCGATGGCTTCCCAACCAATTAGTGGCATTGATGTAGTAGTATATGAGTGCCAGCACTGAGATCCCTGGTATAGATTGCTCATACTGTCCACCTGTAACTAGTTCTGACCCTGAATGTTTTGAAGTAGTTACGAAAGCACTGGGGGGTTGGAATCTTGAATTCTTTTCCAGACTCTGCTACCTGAAAGCTGCATATTGTTTAAGCTTTCTGCCTCAATTTCTCCTTCTGTAAAATGGTGTATTATTACGTTGTGATGCTTAGTTAATTAATGTTTATAAAGCACTTTGAAAGGATGAAAGACAATATATAAATGCTAAGTATTATTTTTAGTGGGTAATATACTTAACCTTTTAAAAATATCTTTTATTTATACTTCAGCTTTAACTCCAGCAATTTCTTCCCTAGACAGATAGCCCTCTACCCAACGTGATGGAGACAGCCTTCTATTTTGAACAGGCTGGAGTCGGCTTGAGCATGGAGGAAAACTACCATATATTCCTTGCCCTCAAGCAGCTCGTCAGCATGCAGCCAATCCAGACATGTCGCTTCTGGGGCAAGATCTTGGGCCTGGAGATGAACTATATCGTGGCTGAAGTGGAGTATCGTGAGGGGGAAGAGGAGGAGGAGACAGAGGAGGAAGAAGTGATTGAGGAGGGGGAAAAAGAGGGCAGTGAGGACAAAGATGAAGAAGAAGATGAAGAGAAGGAAGAAGATGAGCCACCAAAGTCCACCTATAAACCCCCACCAGTGGTCCCAAAAGAAGAAAACCGGACTGGCACCAATAAGTTTATCTATTTTGTCTGTAATGAGCCAGGCAAACCCTGGGTGAAGTTACCTCCAGTGACACCAGCGCAAATTGTGGCTTCCAGGAAAATCAAGAAGTTCTTCACTGGAAGGCTGGATGCTCCTATTGTAAGCTATCCACCTTTCCCAGGGAACGAGGCCAATTACCTGCGTGCACAGATCGCTCGGATCTCAGCAGGGACACAGATCAGCCCACTGGGGTTCTACCAGTTTGGAGAGGAGGAAGGTGATGAAGAGGAGGAGGGGGGAGGAGGAAGAGACACATATGAAGAAAATCCTGACTTTGAGACCATTAGTGTGATGGAACTTGTGGATTCCATTTCCAACTGGGTGCACCATGTACAGAATATTCTAATGCAGGTAATGCTCTATGTAATCAGTATTGATCTTGGATACCAATTACATGGTTATCAACGGTGTCTCAGAAAGTAATCTGCATAGGATGAACTGTTCACCACATTTGGAGCTGAGCTAGAATTGTCTCCTATTGCAATATCCTAATGCATATTGGCAGCAACTTCCTAGGGTTTTTTTTGTTTTGTTTTGGTTTTTTTTGGCAGGGAGTGGGGGGAAGTTGCATGTCTTCCTCTGGATAAATGTGCAGGCATAACCTGTTGGGATAAGGGAATATATCCCTCAATAATCAATTTCCTGTGATAATATGGGGTTGAGCATTGGTGGACTTTGATCCTTTCTGTCTGGTTTCTGTTTCTCCAAAGGCCAAGACAGTTTCTTTCCTGACTTGGCAATGACTAGGTATGCCTTACTAGCTAGAGTGCTAATACCAATGTAGGCTCTTCATAACTGTACATAAAGGGAACACTGTCCAATATTTTCTCCAGTTGAATTTTTGATGTTTACACTGTAAGTAATGCCATTACAGAAGCTTGAAAATAACACTTAACTCTGTTAATGTGGTCCCTTTGTTTCTTCTGAAGGAAAAGCTATGTGTGACATGGCACTTATTTCCTTGTTAAAAGTTAGCAGCATTAATGATGTCAACACAGGTCTGGGAAGAGTATTTGTTAACTTGATCTTTCTTTGCTGGGTGACTGACTGCCCTCTAGCAGCCCAACAATAATATTGTAGAGTCATGCATTGAGTATTGGTGAATATTTGGTTTTTTATTTCTTGGCAACAGAATGATGGCTTTAAATATAAAATCAATAGATATTTAAAATCTTAAGGACATTTTGAGTTGTTCTTTCCAGCTGTTGGCCAGACATAACAAGTAACCTATGCAAAATAATGGACAGATTCATATTTCCAAGCCCAGAAGGAACTGTTCTGATCATCTAGTCAGACAGATGTATAACACAGATCATAGAATTTCCCGAAGTAATTCTTCGAGGATATCTTTTAGAAAACATCCAATCTTGATTTTAAAAAAATTCCCCATGACAGAGAATCCACCATGACATTTGGTAAATATTTCCGATGGATAATTACCTTCACTGATAACAATTTACACCTTATTTCCAGTCTGAAGTAGTCTAGCTTCAACTTTCAGCCACTGCAATGTGTGATTCCTTTGCTATATTGAAGAACCCGTTATCAAATATTTGTTGCCCATGTAGTACTTATAGACTGATCAAGTCACCTCTTAACTTTCTCTTTGTTCAGCTAAATTGAGCTCCTTAAGTCTACCACTATAAGGCATGTTTTCTAATCCTTAATCATTCTGGTGGTTCTTTTTTGAACCCTCTCCAATTTATCAACATCATTCTTGAACTGTGGACACCAAAACTAGACACAGTATTTCAGCAGCGGTCACATCAGCATCAAATACTGAGGTAAAACAACCTCTCTACTTTTGCTTGAGATTCCTCTGTTTATGCATCCAAGGTTTACATTAGCCCTCTCGGTGACAGTGTCACACTGGGAGCTTTTGTTCATCTGATTATCCACAATGATCGCCAAATCTTTTTCAGAGTCACTGCTTCCAAGGATAGTTTCTCCCATCCTGTAAGTATATATTCCTTTTTCCTAGATGTATACATTTACATTTAGTCATATTGAAATGCATATTGTTTGCTTGCTCCCAGCTCACCAAGAAATCTGGATTGCTCTTATCGGTGACCTTTCCTCTTCATTATTTGCCATTCTCCCAATTTTTGTGCAAACTTTATCCATGATGATTTTATATTTTCTTTCAGGTCATTGATAAAAATGTTAAATAGTGTAGGGCCAAGAACCAATCTCTGCACTCCCCTGCTTGATAAAGATTCCCTGTTTACAGTTACATTTTGTGACCTGTCAGTAAACCAACTTTTAATCAATTTAATGTGTGCCATATTCATTTTGTATCATACAACTTTTTTAATCAAAATATCATGCAGTACCAAGCCAAACTCCTTACATAAATGTATTACATCAACACTATTACCTTTATTAACCAAACTTGTAAACTTTTCAAAAAGCATATCGAGTTAGTTTGACAGAATCTGTTTTTCATAATCCTATGTTGATTGGCATTAATTACATTACCTTCCTTGAATTCTTTATTAATCAAGTTCCACTTTATTAATCAATTCTGCCACTTGTATTCACAGTGGAATAGTACCATCACAGTTGGCAGTATCAGCAACAAGGCCAAGGATTGAATGGACCCAGGACAGAACCATCCTCTCATCCATAGAAAGTAGTCCCCCCTGGTCAGGATTGAGGCACTCTGGCAAAACAGTGTGGAGATACAGACATCATTGCTGCCTATGCTGTCTCTGCTCTGTGAGGCCTGGATTATAATTTGGACTACATGCCTGCACAAGGGAGGATGGAGAAGTAAGACTTCTCCTTACTTACTTGTGCAGGCAACCTGGACCGTAGGTCCAGAAATGCAGGAGTACATGGGTGCTATGTGCCTGCTTACTTCATGCCCCTATGCAGGGAGGGATGGGTAATACAGCACAGCTGGGTCAGAGGGTGTTATAATTTGCTGCTGGTATAGGCCAGCAGCAAATTATTACCCCTTCACTGGAGGAAGGAGGAAGCAGGGAGCGAATTATGCCTCAGAGGTGTGTCTTTGATGCATGGTGCCTCCTAAAGAAGCCCCTGGGGTGGTGAAGCCCTTGCTGGACTCTGCCTACCAACACCATCTAGCTATGAATGAATATAGAATTGTACTCTTTTGGTTTAAGTCCAGAATCTTTCACAAACACTAAGTGCACCTTTTTAAAAAATTGAGAACTCTAAAGCAGATTGAAATCTGATGACTGAAGTATAAGGGAATGAATTCTGAAGCAGCTAATTGAATAAGGGATGCCTGGAGAACTCTGCCAAGTATACTTGTATGTCATCTATTTATCTATTTTTCTTTTTATATGCCACCCATCACCATGGTGTTTAGGCACCTTAGTGCTTCTGAACTGAATGTTTTAACTCACATCACAGTATTTCAAAGATTGCTGCACCTGTTTTATAACTCTTGGTACGTCGGTTGTAGGGCCGCTGTTCCTGGATTAACCCCTCACAAAAGTCAGAAGAAGAAGAAGAAGAAGAAGGTGAGGAAGAGGAAAAAGCAGAAGAGCCAGATGAACTACAGCCAGAAGTGGGACCCCCTCTTCTGACTCCACTCTCTGAAGATGCAGGTACAGGCCACTTAAACTTCTTTGAATCCTTGATCTTTTTTGACACTGAACATCCATCTGGAGTTTTTAGCAGCTCTCTAATAAACATTCTAGAGTTTTGGGTCCCTGGAGGTAGTTTGGGATTGTGAGATAATCTCATTAACTGTATGTTTCTCCTAACATGATCAACAGGGAAATAGTTATCAATGTTGACATTTAAACTGTCACCTTTAGGTTTCAGAGTTAACAATTCCACTAGAGCCATAGAGTTTAAGGCCAGAAGGAATCACTAGTTTTCCCTCCTTTATACAACAGGGCACCAACCCCAGCCAGGATTCACATACTAAATGCAGCATCTGAAATGCGACTAATATAGTATAACCTACAGGAGACTAGACTATTATGTGCCACAGGCAGAGACTAGGAGGACCAATGGTAGGAAAATGATTAAGTGAGATGTATCCAGATAATCCTGGCAAGTGACCCACACACACATGCTGCCAAAAAACTCCCAAGGTAACAGTCAATCTGATCTGGTAGAAAATTTGTTCCTAACCCCATATATGGCAATCAGATGGACTCTGAGCATGTGAGCAAGAACCAGCCAGATCAGCACCTGAGAGAGAATGCTCAGTGCCACTCCCCCCCCCCCCCCAATGTCACATCTCCAGCTGTGGCCATCCCTAATACTTCAGAGAAAGGAGATTAAAAAACCCTCCCAAAATACACTGGGCAGGGGGAATCCCTTTTGACTAGGGCTGTCGAGCGATTAAAAAAATTAATTGTGATTAATCACACTGTTAAACAATAGTAGAATACCATTATTTAAATATTTTTGGATATTTCCTACATTTTCAAATATATTGATTTCAATTACAACACAGAATACAAAGTGTACAATGCTCATATTATATTTATTTTTGATTACAAGTATTTACACTGTAAAAAAACAAAAGAAATAGTATTTTTCAATTCACCTAATACAAGTACTGCAGTGCAATCTCTTTATCATGAAAGTTGAAATTCCCAATGTAGAATTATGTAAAAAAAAAACTGGATTCAAAAATAAAACAATGTAAAATTTTAGCGCCTGCAAGTCCACTCTGTTCTACTTCTCGTTCAGCCAATAGCTCAGACAAACAAGTTTGTTTACATTTGCAGGAGATAATGCTGCCCGCTTTATGTTTACAATGTCCCCTGAAAGTGAGAACAGGCTTTTGCATGGCTCTGTTGTAGCCAGCGTCACAAGATATTTACGTGCCAGATGTGCTAAAGATTCATATGTCCCTTCATGCTTTAACCAACATTCCAGAGGACATGCGTCCATGCTGATGATGGGTTCTGCTCGATAACAATCCAAAGCAGTGCGGACTGACGCATGTTAATTTTTATTATCTGAGTCAGATGCCACCAGCAAAAGGTTGATTTTCTTTTTTGGTGGTTCGGCTTCTGTAGTTTCCACATTGGAGTTGCTCTTTTAAGACTTCTGAAAGCATGTTTCATATTTCATCTCTCTCAGATTTTGGAAGGCACTTCAGATTCTTAAACCTTGGGTTGAGTACTGTAGCGATCTTTAGAAATCTTACATTGGTACCTTCTTTTAGTTTTGTGAAATCTGCAGTGAAAGGTTCATTTTAAGAAATGAACAAGAAATGAAAGTGTTCCTATTAAGAAATGAACAACGTATGCTGGATTATCATCTGAGACTGCTATAACATGAAATATATGGCAGAGTGCAGGTAAAACAGTGCAGAGTACATACAATTCTCCCCCCAGGAGTTCAGTCACAAATTTAATTAACACATTTTTTTAACAAGCATCATTAGCATGGAAGCATGTCCTCTGGAATGGTGGCCGAAGCATGAAAGGGCATACAAATGTTTAGCATATCTGGCATGTAAATACCTTGCAATCACAGCTACAAAAGAGCCATGCAAATGCCTCACTTTCTGGTGACATTGTAAATAAGAGGGCAGCATTATCTCCTGTAAATGTCAACAAACTTGTTTGTCTTAGCAATTGGCTGAACAAGAAGTAGGACTGAGTGGACTTGTAGGCTCTGAAGTTTTATATTGTTTTATTTTTGAGTGCAGTTATGTAACAAAAATAATCTACATTTGTCAATTGCACTTTCACAGGAAAGAGATTGCACTACAGTGCTTGTATAAGGTGAATTGAAAAATACTATTTCTTTTGTTTATCATTTTTACATTGCAAATATTTGTCATAAAAATAATATAACTTTGATTTCAACTACAACAATACAATATATATGAAAATGTAGAAAAACATCCAAAATATTTAATACATTTTAATTGGTATTCTATTGTTTAACTGTGTGATTAAAAACTGCAATTAATCATGATTAATTTTTTTAATTATGATTAATTTTTGAGTTAATCACATGAGTTAACTGCAATTAATCGACAGCCCTACTTTTGACCCTTATCACCACTGCCTGGTGTGCCTTTTTCAGGGGTCTCTGCTGCTTCTCTCTGACCCCCCTCAGTTTGCCCCCAGTCAGGGCAGTTCTTGGACCTTCATCTCTAACTGAGTCTGCTTCAGTCTGTTGGCTGTGTTTGTGGAGGCAGTCTGGTACAGGGGCATTACCCCTGTGCAGCCCCAGGGCCCTCTGCCTCCTCTTCCTTCTCTGTACTCTCCCCTTTATAGCAGTCCTTGTTTCTTCTGTGGGCTGCAGCTTTGGGTGCCTGCCTCCATGATTGGCAGCAATGGGGGGAGGGATAGTTCAGTGGTCTGAGCATTGGCCTGCTAAATCCAGGGTTGTGAGTTCAATCCTTGAGAGGGCCGTTTAGGGATCTGCAGCAAAAATTGGGGATTGGTCCTGCTTTGAGCAGAGGGTTGGACAAGATGATCTCCTGAGGTCCCTTCCAACCCTAATTATGATGGCAACTGCATGGGGTGTGCTCAAGCTGCTTGCCTGTAAACCTGAGAAGCTCTCCTCCCACTTCTTTCTATGCTCAGTGTGGGGTTCGGATACCCCATTTCACCCCTGCTTTAGGAACAAAAGACATAAACTAAAAGTGAGTCCCAGGGCTCTGAGCCCTACTTCCTACCATTACAAGCAACCCTGTCATACAACTGCATTCATAAATTTGTCCAGCTCTCTTTTAAACCTAATTAAATTGTTTGCCTCCACCATAGGCACCGACTCCGTGGGTGCTTCGGGGCTGGAGCACCCACGGAGAAAAATTAGCGGGTGCTCTGCACCCACTGGCAGCCAAGCTCTCCTCACCTTTCCCCACCTCCTCCTTCTCCCACCCTGAGTGCATCGCGTCCCCTCTCCTCCGCCTACATCCCAGTGCTTCCCATCCAGCTGCCGCCAAACAGCTGTTTGGCAGCATTAGCACTCTCCAGGAGGGAGGGGGAGGAGCAGGAACGTGGCGCACTCAGGGGAGGAGGCGGGGCCAGGGCTGGGATTTGTTGAAGGAGTTGGAATGGGGCAGGGAGGGGGCAGAGTTGGGGCAGGGACTTTGGGAAGGGGTTGGAATGGGGGCTGGGCAGGGTAGGAAGATGTGGGGCAGGGCTTCATGGAAGGGGTGGAGTGGGGGCGGGAGGAGGGGGGGTCAAGCACCCGGGGGAAAGAGGGGAAGTCAGCGCCTATGGCCCCCACAACTCCTATTCGGAGGTTGTTCCAGAATCTCACCCCTCTGAAATGGCTAGAAATCTTATAATTTCCTGCGGCCAGGAATTTGTCTACGGCCAGTTTGTATTCATTTGTTCTTGTGCCAGCATTGTCCTTTATCTTAAATAGATCTTCACCCTTCCTTATCATTATACCCTCTCAGCCTTTGTTTTGCTAGACTTAAAAAGCCAAGCTTTTCCAGTCTCATAAAATAGGCTCTCAATTCCCATGATCTTTCTAGTAGCTCTTCTCTGCACCTGTTCCAGTTTACATTCCGCTTTCTTGAACATGGGTCATCAGAACTGTAAACAGTTTTCCAAAATAGGTCTTACCAATGCCTTGTACAATGCCATTAATATGTTTCTATCTCTACTGGAAATACCTCGCCTAATATATTCTAGGATCGCATTTGTGTTTCTCACAGCCCCATTAACTCATAGTCATCCTGCGAATGCCCCACACACCTAGGTTTCTCTCCTCCTCTGAGCCCCCAGCTTTTAGCAGAAATCCTTATTATTAGACCATAAGTGCATGATCTTACACCTTATATTCTTGAATTTCATCCCATTTCTGTTACACTAGTCTTCAAGGTCATCCAGATCTTCCTGTAAATATTCTGATCCTCCTCAGTATTGACAATGCTTCCCAACTCTGTATCATGAGCAAATTTCATTAGCACACTGCTACTTTTTGTGCCAAGAACATTAATAAAAATATTGAATAAGATTGGTCTAAGTCCAGGCATGTCTGGTGGGCATTGCTGAGTCACCAGGCAAGGTTGAGCAATTCCCCTGGTGTGGCCTTAGGCAGGTGAGTCTTTGAATTGTAGCTCCCTTGCTGGACAATGGCTGATGATTGTTGTTGGGACATTGGTTATCTCCCTGGTTATTGTCTTGGGGGAGCTAGTATCTGGGTGCTTCCCAACTTGCAGCATGTTTTAGTGACAACCATACAACACAATCTCATAACTTCATATGCACTAATGATATACATATTTAGATAGAACAATGACTTTCGGCAGATCATAACCTTTCCCGTGATATCTCACGAGGCCTGCTTTATATGCCATATCACAGTTATATACAAATGATGAATATGGAGTTTACAGGGCACTGCCTTGGGGTACAGACTGTCACACCCATGTTGCAAATACACCCCCTTTATCATATACGTATGTGAATGTAATTATTCTTTCATTCACAAATGTGTACTAAAACCTTGCTTACTATTGAGGTTAGACTAACAGGTCTATAATTTCACATATCACTTTTTCTCCCCTTTCTTAAATATAGGTACGTAGTTAGCTGTTCTCCAGTCATAGGGTACTACCCCCAAATACAGAGATATTTTAAAAGACCTTCCCTACCACAATAGCAATCTCATGTGCCAGTTCTTTCAGTATACTAGGATGGAAATTTTCCTGTCACCTCAATTTGAATGCATTTAGATCTTTAAGTTTTTCTTCCACCTCAGGTGTGGTAATTTCCATTTCGAGACAGTCATTTCCATCAGCCTTACTGCCTTCATGCACACATTCTATGTTATTATTGTTACTGAAAACTGAGGCAAAGTATTCATTTAGTTTTTGGGCCATACCTGGACTGTCTTTAATCTCCTTTCTGTCCACACTGCATAGCGGCCAAACCTCATCCTTCCTTATTCTCTTTTTATTTATATAACTAAAAAAACCTCTTATTATTTGTTTTAATTTCCTTGGAAAGAGCTAACTCAGCTTGACTTTTAGCAATTCTCACTTTATTCCTACATTTTCTAACCTCCATGATGTAGCTTCCATGGCATATCAATCCCTTTTTCCAGTCTCTGTAGACTCCCTACTTATTCCTAATAACCTTTTTGAGGTGGTTCTTCATCAAGCTGAGTCTGAAGCCTTTCCCTACAAGTTTTTCCCCTTGCTTGGGGTATAAATTTCAGATACTTTTTGTAAAGTTGATTTGAAGAAATTCCAAGCTTCCTCCACATTGAGAGGAAAGGGGGAATTTCACCTCTCAGAGCTACTGTCTTCGGTTTCTGCAGGTTCAGGAAGACAACACTACATCAGTTACATTGAGTTGATGTTTTTGTCATTATCTTATGCTAGAAAAAAAATTACATAAAAGTTTAGATCTAGAGCTCAATACTGCAGCAGGTCATGGACAATGGTACAACCACTCCATTCTTAGACTAAGGTCATATCTTTGTATTATTTGGATCTGGGTCTCTCAAATTTATCAGTATGTGGTCCACAGTATTCTTTGCCTGGGGAACTGGTACTGAATTAAGTACCACTGAATTTCAGGAGCTGTGTGTGTAACCTTCTTTTCTCCTGTTCTTCTTACTACACCCTTGAATTAATAACTCTGTGACTATCAACCAGTGACTCCACACCAGACTTTAGATTACAAGGCTTTCACAATATTTAAAGCTCTTGCCCCTTGTCTATCAACTCCTTTAACATCCATTTGAAAATCCCTTTTTAGGATACATCAGTTGCTTGGGTTTTGAGAACAACTGTATAGAGACGAAATCCTGTCCTCTACCTAACTACCAAATATTTCATAGATGTTCATGAGTCAAGTAATTCACGTAAGTGTGTGTTGTTGGTTTTTTTTGGCAGAAATTCAGAACATTCCTCCTTGGACATCTCAGTTATCTACAAACCTGGTTCCTCAATATGCCATTGCAGTCCTTCAATCCAACCTGTGGCCTGGAGCGTACTCCTATGCTATCGGCAAGTAGGTAGCTCTTATTTATATAGCTAGACTGGTTAACCTTGGTATCTCATAGTGTTCACTCCTATTCCATCTTAAACTAGTTAATCACAGACACCTATTTAATTCATTCAGTTGAAATGTTTATTTTGGTGATTTTTAATCCCCTGACTTCTCCCACTACTAAAATGTAGCCACCTCAGGAGTTGATCATGGAGGCCATTTAACAGCGCACAGCAATAATAACAATAATTTAGGGCAAGAAGTGAAGAATACCATCTTCACTGGAACTATAGTGGAAATCAGATTTATAGAATGTAATTATCCAATTAGTATTTGGCCAAGACTTCAGGTGTAACACCCCTATTCTTGCAAAAAAGTGCAATGAGATCTTTAATAGCCACATGACACATTCATCGTTATTTACATTAGTTAAGTGCAGATGCCAATATTGAATATGCTAGCTATAGAAAATGTGTCCCATATTGGTTTTTGTTCAGTGAAGTGGGGAAGCCTAAGAATAGGCAGAGCCCTCAGGGGGTTTTTTTGCCAGGAAGTTGTGTGATCTCTTGCTTTTTTCCCTCAGGAAATTTGATAATATCTATCTGGGCTGGGGTCACAAATACAGTCCAGATAACTACTCGCCCTCGATGCCCCCACCGGTGCAGACAGAGTACCCAAGTGGGCCAGAAATCACTGAAATGAATGACCCTACTGTGGAAGAGGAGCAGGCACTCAAGGCTGCACAGGAAGAAGCTTTGGCTGCAGCTGAGGAAATGGATGAGATAGAGGAAGAAGAAGAGGAAGATGAGGATGATTAAAATGCTACAAGAATCAGATTTGTATAAAAATTCTTCTAAAAAATAATACATAATTTTAATACATTTAGTATATTAACCGAGTCAATCTAAAAATAAATGTTTATTTAAACTAGATGCCTTTGTTTTTTCTGCTCTAGTAGACTCTCCTTATTTTGAATAAATACGTTAGAAAAATGTCTTCACTAATGATATTAAGGCTGGCAGCGTGGACTCTGGGGCAGAACATGTAGTTGAGAATTCAGTGGAATTAAATTGCTGCCCTTGTTAATAATCCTTTGTTTAAAATGGTAGTGGAAACCTTTGCCATTTTCTGTTAGAAAGCCCTCATCTAGATTGGTATTTTCAATCCACTTCCTAATAGACAATTTTCATCCTCATATTCTACCACCCTGCCATATCTGGTAACAGTCCCATCAGAGGGACTGTGGACTGAATGGTCAGGGGTATGGAACTGCTTTCACAGGAAGGCAAGGTGCCTCCAGGTCAGAATTAAAGTACTCCTTCTCTAGTACACTAAGCAAACTCAGTCTCCTTCATGTGTCTCAAAGCTAGCCTTCCATCACTACCATTCACCCTGCTCTCATGCCTCTCCTTATAGGCTTTGATGTAGCCTGCATTTAAATATCAATATAAATTATAATATCAAAGTAAAGAAAGGAAAAAAAACCCACAAAGTTGGAACTAATAAGACGGATGCAAACTCAAAAAGCAATCATACTGGTTTTGGTGCTACATCTAGTTCTTCTCTTGTACTTTTATCTAAGTTACGTAAGCCATTTGGGACAGGTATTACATGTGTGGACAGTACCATGTACACCAATGACATTCTATAAATAACAGCTATTAATAATATAAAATGGGGGGTGGGTTTGGAGGGGAAACCATATAGTTTCCTAGAATAATATAGCAAAGTCTCCACTTTTTTGAGAAATTTAGAAATGTCGTGAGCTTCTTGCATCCCCATCACTCCGAATGAGAAAATCATAGATTTGTCCCTTTAAAAAATGTGTTTGAGCAACGTAAATTGAGAAACATTCTAAATATTCCTTTAAATGTCATATGCGGCAAAAAATTATATGTGTGAATCAGTCAAAATTGGACTTTTTGAGCCAAATATTTCAAGGTGCTGAGCACTCACTGGTGGTGTGTTCAGCAACCCAATGCTTGATCCACATTTGTAATAGCTATTTACCTTGATCTATGCATATACTTACAACAGTTTCAGAGAATCTCTAAGTTGCATATATCCCATTTTTATGAACGTTTCTTTATGAAAAATGGATCATAAAAGCTGATTAGGGTCTCCTGTCAAACTCTGGAAAATACTATTCAGAGACAATTTTGCTGATGTAGCATGTTTTCTGTTTTTTCACACCACATTTTCATTAAGGACAATATTCTGAAAAATCTCTGTTGTGTGAGATGTACTGGCATTTTCTTGCAGCTTATTTCTCTGTTAAAGGGAACACCGTGAATTTTCAAAAGTGACTATGTTCAAAAGAAGCAGTTTTGGGCTGCACCTACATTAGAAAAATTAGGACCTGTAATTCACGACCAGATCATCGACATCTGTATTATACATACGCTATTGAAAGGATACACTTATAGGCCTGTTCTGCATTAGGACCTGCAAACCAGTGGCAGCAAAAATACTCTGATGTTTGTATACCAGTATCATCTACCACTGGAGGTGGTAAAAATACCTGAGCTCTGTTGACCTGAATGGCTTGCAGGATCAAATACTAAATTTGTGACATCATAATAACTGGACAGTTAATTACTAAAGGCTTACTGTCTATAACAAAATTACTGCAAAAGAATTTAGAGCTCAATTCTGCTCCTTGTGCAATCAATGGCAAAACTTACATCAACATAAATGATTAGGGCCCTACCAAATTCGCAGTCCGTTTTGGTCAATTTCACAGCCATAGGGTATTTAAAATAGTAAATTTCATTATTTCAGCTATTTAAATCTGAAATTTCATAGTGTTGTAATTGTAGGGATCCTGACCCATAAAGAAGTTGTGGAGTGGTTGCAAGATAATTGCAGCGGGGGGGTTGCGGTACAGGTACCCTTTCTTCTGCGCTGCTGCTGGCAGAGGCTCTGCCTTCAGAGCTGGGCAGCTGGAGGGCGGCAGTTGCTAATCGGAAGCCCAGCTCTGAAGGCAGAGCCACCACCAGCACCAATGTAAGGTAAGCATGGCATGGTATGGTATTGCTACCCTTACTTCTGTGCTGCTGCTGGCGGGGTGCTGCCTACAGAGCTGGATGCCTGGCCAACAGCCACCATTCTCCAGCCACCCAGTTGTGAAGGCAGTGCAGAAGTAAGGATGGCAATACTGCAACACCCCCCCCCCCCCACCTCCACTAAAATAACCTTGTGGAACACCACACCATTCCCACAACTCTCTTTTGGGTCAGGACCCCCAATTTGAGAAACACTGGTCTCCCCATGAAATCTGTATAATATATAGTAAAAGCACACAAAAGACCAAATTTCGCCTGGGGAGAGCAGATTTCATGGTCTGTGTTGCGTTTTTTACCACCATGAATTTGGTAGGGCCCTATAAATGATGTAGGGTCAGATCATCCATAACCTCTCAGGCTAACCTGGGCTGGTGCCTGTGCAGCTAAAGGTGCTGCAGGTGTGTGGTGTCTATGAGACAAAGAACAAAGCTACAACAAAGTCTAGGCAAAGACTATTATTTCACTAACTTGAGCTGACGGTGAAATGCCGAGAAATGTCACAAAACACATGCCGCGAGCAGAACCCTGTGCGGCGTCACAGACTACAATTCCCAGCATGCCATACGTCCCGGTGGTGGGCGGGGTCGGGATAAAGGATGCAGCTTTGCACGTTGAGAGCTGGAGTTTCTCGAGCCACAGCGGTTTCCTGGACAGTAAGAACGTAGCTGTTTGACCCCCATGGAACGTTCCTGCCCTTTAAACCTCATAAAGGGACTGTCTAAGCGGGGCTTGTTCCACGTGCCTCCCCGTGAGCGCAGTTGACAGTGGTACAGTCCGGATTCCGGAAGTGCCTGTCAGGGAAGGACCAATAGGAAACTAGCTCGAGAGGAATTCAAACCCCTGGCGGCAGTTGGAGACGCAGGCGGTAGCTGGTGGACGCGGTTGGGGTTGCGGAGCCTAGAAGGGCAGCGGTTTGTTCCAACGGCGTGGGGGCCCAGCGGGGCGATGGCGGACGAGGGAGCCGTGACGGTCTGCGTGCGGATGCGGCCGCTCATCGCCAGGTGACTGCAGGGAACCGGAGCCCTCTGCCCTGCCCCGGGACCCCGCCTTGCCCCGCTCAGCGCCTGCCCGCCCCTCTGGGGGACCCTTCGATTCCCACGGGAAGCGGGGCCTTCCCTGCCCCAGGCTCCGCTCGCCCGCAGCGCGGGGGTGCGCGCGGGGAAGCTGCGCTCAGCAGGGCGCCGGGGCGGCTCGTGCCCCAAGCCCTGCGGGCCGCGCGCGCCCCGGGCGGGGGAGGGGGGGGGGGCTGTGCGCCCGTGTCAAGCGCTCTGCGATGTGCTGTCAGGGGTGCCCTGGGGGAGCCGGCGTCAGCGCTGTGGCATTGAGCTAACGCTCCCATAAACGGCGCGGGCGGGGGTAGCTCCAGCTGGGGATGGGGCCCATTGTTCGGGGCTCTCGGCAGGCTCAGGCCGCTGCCGCTTTGCTGAGCGCTGGCTCGCGTTTTGAAGGGGCGCTTTTGCAACTCGACGGCGTGAAGAAGACTTGCTAGCTGAGCTGCCAGGAGCCGGAGCTTTCCCAGCAGCTTGCCTGCTGGGTTGGCCCCTCACCTGGGCGTTGCCCCAGATAAAGGGGGGCCCCTCCTTTTCGTTTAGCTCACTGAGTGTCTGGTGTACTCTTCTGTTTAAAAAAAAAAAAAAAAGGAGGTGTGAATAGATTTGGTGCCTCTTATGTGTTGGGGGCAGACGTTGATGAGGTAAGCTGGGATTTGGAGACCAAGTATGATGCTTGGAGAAGTGGGAGAGACAAAACCTGGGTAAAGAGGCAAAGAAAGCAATGTGCCATAAAGCTGGAAAGGGATGTCAGGGTCTGTAGGGAGAGGAGAAAATGAGGAAGCAGACACAGAGCAGGAAGAAAAGAGACTGGGAGGGGGGAGAAGTGGTGGAATAAAGAAGAGAAGATGAGACCCAAAGTATGCCAGGCGTAATAAAACTTCTAACAAAGGTATGAAATAGAAAGTTGACCTGGTGAATTACAGAGCACAGCTGTCTTATTCCTTAAATTACAAACCGTTAGAATTATTTTTGGCTAGTGGACTGATTTTTGGGCTCGTAGATGTTGGATAAACTTCATCCCTGAGTTTGGTTTTTTTTTTTTTTTTTTTTTTCATTTATTGAGAGAAGAGTCTGCATTGCAGCAATTTATTCATGTTATAAGCTTGTGTGCTGGAAAAAAGGCTCATAGATGCACAAAGAGTCAAATGTGGAACTTGTGTATTCTTGATTGGACGAAGTAGATAGGTAACAATGATGTATGCCTCTAATCTTCTGTTGATGAAAATATGTTCAGTTAAGCTGAATATTACTTACCTAGCACTAAGGGAATTTCTTTAAAAGGAAAACATATGTACAGAATGAAGTGAACATTTTTTTCTGTTCTGATCTCTAATAAGATTAATAAAACATCTCTTCCTTCTTAGAGAAAATGAAGCATCTGGAGATAAAGTACAGCTTCACTGGAAAAGTGAAAATTGTACAATTTTACAAGTGGATGGTACAAGAACTTTTAATTATGGTAAGACCTTAAGGAACATCTGTTTAGGCGCTTATATGGTCCTCATCACTGTAGTATCTGAGCTCCTCACAATCGTTAATTTTATTCTCAACACCCCTGTGACTGACTGCAGTATAGCGTGCTTCTCAAAGTTGCTTGAAGATCTCACACCGCAGAGGAAGATTGCTGGCCAGTGACTCTCATGTGTTGTGTTTACTAGTCATAATGTGACTCTTTTTACGGTGCTTTGTTCTATGAAAATAATACAACCCCTGTTTTGGGAAGTATAATTGCCATGTTAGAGATGGAGAACTGTGGCATGGGCTAGAGTAATGCCTGGACTACGCTCCAGAGTCTTGCCAGCATATCTGTGTCTGCTAGCAATGTGTGTGTGCGGGGGAGGAGAATCACTCCCCTTAGAGCTGACATAGCTGTTCCTGTAGATGCAGCTATGCTGACAAGAGTGCTTCTGTCAGTTTAGCTAATCTCATTCAGGGAGGTGGGGTAGCTGTGCCCTAAGATTTGCCCAAGGAAGTCTGGCATAACCAAGAGCTGGATTGGATCTTCAAGTCTGACTTAAATGACTTCCTTCTTTGCTTCAGATCACAGTAGGTAACCTAGTAATTATCATGGTTTTACTATTTAACTGTTTATAGCATCTTTTCAACTCTATATCCAAATTTCCTGCACTTTACCTATTACATTGTTATATTCTATTTTGCTTCAGTTTGGTTTTAGACAATCAGTTATATCCTGCATAAAATATTTTGGCACCATCCTGCAGAAGAGTTGGTTTGGGGGCTTCAAGGTCTCGGTCCTATTGGATGAAAAGCTGCCAAAATTGAGTGTGAGGGAAGTTCATTTTTCTCAGTCTTTGTTCAGCTTTTAAAAAAAAAAAAAAAATTTCTTTTTAAGATTGCGTCTTTCATTCAAATGACAGCACCCAACAAGTATATGAAGGTGTAGCTGTTCCAATTATAAAGTCTGCTGTCCAAGGATATAATGGTAAGTTTCTTATTATTTTTACACATACCGTATTTGTAGAAAGTGTTGGGTAGTGGTCAGTTAACATTTGTTCCTCTTTTTAGGCACTATTTTTGCCTATGGGCAGACTGCCTCAGGAAAAACATATACAATGATGGGAAGTGACAAGTCAATGGGCATTATACCTAAAGCAGTTCAGGATGTCTTCAAAATTATTTGTGAAGTAAGTAATACAGCTAAATTATTGTCACATGGATCCTATACAAAAATATTAGGGAGGGGACTTGATAACAAGGAACTTCAAACGGAAACAAGTTTACATGTGGTAGCATGTGTTGCAGTACTTTGCTGTGATACATATCCTTGCATGAAATTTGGGAAAGCCCTCCCCTCACACTAGTAGCAGGGATGCAATCCATGTAGATCCCCAGCTCTATATTTCAATATCTGTTTCCCATGGAACCTTGATTAAAACTTCAAATAAAATATCGAGTTCCGTATCTGGTAGTTATGAAGACTGGGTCTCATGTGTATCAGATTAGTACACTCTAACCTCACCTCTTTAAAGAAATTTTTTCTAAAAGATGAAAAACCAACAGTGGAAGAAATACACAGCGGAATCATAAACTACAGAGCTTTGCATAAGAGGTTCAAAGACTCATAGATTGAAGGCCAGCAGTGACCATTAGTGTTGTCTGGTCTGACTTGCAGAACACAGACCACAAGTGTGCTGGAGAGAAGGTTTGTGAGGAGGTGCAATGACTAAATAGTGAAAACTGCAGGTGTATTTCCTGTGCAGTACAGCAACAGCAAGAATACCTTATGGGGTGTGTGCACTGGAAAAGCAGGCCAAGAAGAAAAACTTAAAGTGCCATGTGTGCCCTCAGAAGCTAATGGGGGATGGCCCTGGTTATCTCTCACTCAGATGTGCCACACTGGCAGCCCCTCTTGTACTCATGAAGCAAACAGTACTGCTTTCTAGGCATATACATCCAGACGTATAGCCAACAGGCCAACAACTACACCTGAGTGGAGTTCCATTGAAGTCAGTGGGGCCTGGACACAAGAAGCTATTTGGATTGGGTCTCAGTGTGATGCAAGAAATTCCTGGTGCCATTTATGGATTGTGGGAGAGGGCATTAATAAATAATGGTTTAGTCTATGAATTTGACAGCATAAGAGCACCCACGTTATGAGAAGTCAGGGAAGATATAAACTAAAAAACTAGTTCCCAAAACATGATGCTTGCTTGTGGTTTGAAGAGCTAGTAGGTTACATGGTACAGGATGATTCCTCCCTCATTGCAAAGAGCCTTAGGGCCTGGAAAAGATAAAACTTGTCATGGGTACCAGAGGCACCAGTGGGACTTAAGCTGTTAGCCATCAACAGGAGATGACTGTCTGTGAGGGAGAGCGGAAGAGGGAAGATGGCTGCTGGAAGGTACATTCAGTCAAACAGAGGAAGAAGAGGACTAGATGGCTGGAGAGAGGGGACCCAAATAACAGGGAAGTAGATGTGGAGAGGAGAGTCACTCAACAAGGAATTAGGTTTAGAAGAAAGAGAGCAGGAGAAGGTAATCTAGCAGCAGGAAAACAGAAGGGAGAACTAATATCCAGCTCTTAAATAGTGTTTTTCATCAGTAGATCTCAAAGCACTTTACAAAGAAAGTTAGTATCATTATTCCCATCTTACAGATAATGAAGGGCAAAAATAGAGTACCAGATCTTTTTTTCAGAAAGGAGTGAAATACATATTGCATTAAAGATAAGTACCTAACTACTTCTCCTTGTAAGTAATTATGGGACTATGTACCAGAAGGGAGATGGTGTGCATATTTACAAAGAAGAAAGGAAAAGTCAATGAAACAAGCTATGTAAAGATGTAGTCCAAGACTATATGTAAAAAGCTGAGCATTCTTCCATTAAAGCACTTTCCCCCCACCCTCCCCCCGCTTCAACTTCTGATCTGATGATGCTTGTCTTTAATCTTTAGATTCCAGGTAGGGAGTTTCTGTTGAGAGTTTCCTATATGGAAATATACAATGAAACCATAACAGACTTACTCTGTGACAGCAGGAAAAACAAACCTCTAGGAATTCGAGAGGATTTTAATGTAAGTAAACCAAGGTGACAGGTTTTTTTTTTGTCTTTATTTGATGCAACAAACCTCTGTGGGCATGGATTTAAATCATGAGATGCTGATCTAAATGGAGTCCATGGCTGAATGTTTGCCAGATTGTGTAATCTTGACTGAGCTAGACTAAACTAGAAGGATGCTGCAGAGCTGGATGGCTCTTTGAGGTTCCTGTGGCTATTCTCATTTGGGTTGCACTGGCCAGTGCAACTCAGATGGTGGAACATTCTAGCAGTGCTTGTTAGAGTGCTCACAGGCCACTTCTACTCCACCCCTCAGCCTTCCTGAACATTTCATGGGTGAGATGTGACATCTGCTGCCTCAGTTCCTTCTAACTGCAGCAGCAGATACATGTGAACCTCTCTGGATCTGGAACCCTCTAAATAATCTTAGTGCCTTTTTATGAGATACTTGAAATTAGTCTTCATTCTGACTTCCAGTTTAATGGCTGATCCAAAGATGAAGAGACCTGGTTTTAAATACTCTTGAGGGAATTCTGCACCAAAAAATTAAATTCTGTGCACAGTATTTTAAAATTCTGCACGATTTATTTGTCAATAAATAAATGTGACTCCAGCATGGCAATGGGGAGCATAGGCCACTGCCTGCATTGAGATTGGAGAGCATCCTGAAGCCCCCAGTACAGAGACTCAGCAGTGAGGATGCACCTGACACAGTGAGAGGGCTGGGCCTGCCCAAGAAACACCCCGTGGCCCTGTCCCTCTACACCAGGTGTGGGTGCGCAGGCTCAGCCAGGCAGGATCCAAGTGTGGAGGGGCTTAATGTAGGGGGATCCAGGTGTGGGATGAGAGGTATCTGGGTGTGGGTGGCGCAGGGGATCGGGATGAAAGTGGTTGGGTCTCAGGTTTCGGGGGGTGGGGCTGGAGTGAAACTTGAGGGGTAGGGGGTGCTGGAGGGAGTGGGGTTTGATGGGGGTGAGGGTCCAGGTGCAGCTGGTTGGGGATCAGTGGGAGGGTCTGGGTGTGGCTACAGGTTTGGTTTTGTTTTGTTTTTTTCCCCAGCATCATTACTGTGATAGCAGAAGTTCGCTGTGCAGATTTGCAGTCAGGTCACATACAGGAATAATCATTCTCCCTAGCTAAAGAGGAAAGCTCCTGCAAATTACCCTTTTCTACTCCCAAGAAGTGGAAAAGATTGGATGAGCTCTCATTTTTTTTCTACAGAGACCACCTTATGCACCATCAGGTTCAACAACACTAGATAACAGATGGAGTTCAGTTCTAATTTAGCTCATGAAGCCTCTATTTGAACCTATGGCTGACTATTTACTATTCCATTTATCTATTAAAATTAGGGCTATCAATTAATCACAGTTAACTCACTCGATTAACTCTAATTGATTTTTTAAAATTGCAATTAGTTTTAATCACACTGTTAAACAATAATAGAATAACAATTGAAATTTAAATATTTTTGGATGTTCTTCTACATTTTCAAATATATTGACTTCAATTACAAAACAGAATACAAAGTGTACAGTACTCGATACTTTATTTTTCAATTCACCTCATAAGTACAGTAGTGTAATCTTTGTCAAAGTGCAACTTACAAATGTAGTTGTGGTTTGTTTTTGTTTTTTGTTACATAACTGCACTCAAAACCAAAACAATGTAAAACTAGAGCCTACAAGTCCCCTCAGTTCTAGTTCTTGTTCAGCTAGTCGCTAAAACAAACTTGTTTACATTTAGGGAAGATGATGCTACCCGCATCTTATTTACAATGTTACCTGAAAAGGAGAATAGACATTTGCATGACACTTTTGTAGTTGAAGTTGCAAGGTTTTTATGCTAAACATTCATATGCCCCTTCGTGCTTCAGCCACCATTCCCAAGGATATGCTTCCATACTGCTGATGCTCGTTAATAAAATAATGCATTAAATTAAATTTGTGACACAATTCTCGCTGCCAAGAGTTCAATGTCTCCTGCTGTCTGTGTTACCCACATTCTGCCATATATTTCATGTTACAGCAGTTTCGGCTGATGGCCTAGCACATGTTGTTCATTTTAAGAATACTTTCACTGCAGATTTTACAAAATGCAAAGATACCAATGTGAGATTTCTAAAGATAGCAACAGCACAGGACCCAAGGTTTAAGAATCTGAAGTGCCTTCCAAAATCTGAGAGAGATGAAACATGCTTTCAGAAGTCTTAAAAGAGCAACTCCGATGTGGAAACTATAGAAGCTGAACCACCAAAAAAGAAAATCAACCTTCTGCTGGTGGCATCTGACTGAGATGTTGATGATGACTGTATCAGTCTGAACTGCTTTGAATTGTTGTTGAGTAGAACCCATCAACAGCATTGACGCCTGTTCTCTGGAATGGTGCTCGAAGCATGAAGGGATATATGAATTTTTAGCACACCTGGCATGTAAATATCTTACAGCGCAGGCTACAACAGTGCCATGTGAACACCTGTTCTCAGTTTCAGGTGACATTGTAAACAAGAAGCAGGCAGCATTATCTCCCGCAAATGTAAACAAATGTGTTCGTCTGAGCAATTGGCTGAACAAGAAGTAGGACTGAGTGGACTTGTAGGCTCTAAAGTTTGTATATTTTATTTTTTGAGTGCAGGGTATTTTTGTCCATGATTCTACACCTAAGTTTAATTTTCCTGACAAAGAGATTGCACGATAGTACTTGTATTTGGTAAATTGAAATGCTGTTTCTTTTTTACACAGCGAATATATGTAACAAAAAAATATGAAGTAAGCACTGTACACTTTACATTCTGTGTTGTAATTGAAATCAATATATTTGAAAATGTAGAAAACATCCACAAATATTTAAATAAATGGTATTCTATTATTGCTTAACAGCACAATTAATCACAATTCATTTTTTTAATTGCTTGGCAGCCCTAATTAAAACTTTAACTGCCATAACATCAACCAGAGGAGTGAGTGAGTCACGCGCCCTAATGGCGGATTTGCGTTCGCTATTTCACAAAGACAAAAGGTGGAGTTTTTCACCCTAACCCTGGAGTCTTACCTAAAGTAGTATTGAGGGGTTTTCGTGGTTTCTCCTCCCCCCACGTTAACCACACTATAAATTTGCCAATTATCTTCCCTCAGTCACACATTAATAAGGGTGAATGAAAGTTACATGCTGTCAGCATTGTAGGGTTTGCTTCCACAGAGACTGTGTGGGGCCATCTGGTGCATAAATTGCAGCACTCTAGCCTGCTGTACACTTAACTGGCCATCATGACCCTCCTGCTGTACACTAAAAGTCCTACAGTGTGCTTTACCCTGCTGTAACAGCAGTATGTCAAAGCACACTATAGAACTTGTAATGTACAGAGCAGGGTCTTTATGGCTAGTTAGTGTGCAGCAGGCTAGAGCGCTGTCAATTTACGCATCTGCTGGCGCCATACTAAAGTCTCCTTATAGGGAAGCCCTAAGAGGGCCCTTGCATACTATCTAAACAGGGCTAAGGAATTTCACAGTTTCTCTCCCTCCCCCCCCCCCCCAATCTTCTTTTTTAGGATCACCTTTGATTGTTTAATCCACCTAAGGTAATGGTTGTGAAGTGATAGGCCGACAATATATAGAAGAAAGGTATAAACTAGATGTCATTTTGGGCCTTGCTATCATTAAATCATATTCTACTACTGCAATGTCTATCTCCATTGCATACTTTAAACATGTTCCATTCACAGCAACCTGTAGGACTGCCACTTTAAGCTCTGTGTATATACTTACAAAACACAATGCTTTAGAACCTTGGGTCCAGAACAAATGCCCTGTTTGATAGGCAGTACTTCAACCCTTATTCAAGGAGGACCCTGAGTTCTACCCTCAGCTGATGAAGTATTGCTTGCCAATCTGACCCATGAGTGCTGAATATGTAGAAGACTCTAAAAGAAGAAAATAAAGTTACTTACTTATAGCAGAGTCCAAGATGGCTTCTGCCTATTTTCATGTCTCACCCACCTTCTCCTTTTCCTTGGGTTCTTCTGAGCTCATGATTTTGAAGAGATGGTGGAAGGAACTGAGATGGCATATACTATAGGGCCATGCCCCCTTTGATATTTGCCCTTGGAAGGCTAAGGGAAAAGTAGGATGTATATGTGAATGCGGTAACTTGCACTTCTAGAAGAAGGTTACACCATCTGAGCTACACTCGCTGACGCATCCAATGAGTATGAATATACAAAATCCCTTTTGAAGAGTGCAAGTTAGAAGTAAGCAAGCTTCATGTTGTGCCTAGAACTACTGCAAAGCTGTAATCAGTCTTGTTGTTTTCTCTTTCCTAAGCATTGGAATTTATTTAGTCTCTTAAAATATATAATCTTGAGCAGTGTGGGAGCTTTTGAGAGTGGGGTGGGGCTATGAGTGTCTAAAACGCTTCTACAAAATCTGACTAACTTCACACTTTAATTTATTGTCAAGGTTGCAAAAATGCATCTGCAGTCAGCACAAAAAAGAACCTACACCATTTCCTCAGAGAGTTGCTTTAACACACTTCACCATCATAATACATTCAAAAGGGATACACCATCCACCACTTTTACACCTAGATCACATAACTATCAAATTAGAATTGTGGCCAATACAGCGTGAGCAGTAGTAGCATTAATGTGGACATCTTGTTGCTGTCTTCAATTTCATTATGCTAAAGTTTTGCTCATTCTCCTTGTTAATGAGCACCATTTGCTACATTAACTGCTTTAGCAAAGCTTTTGGAATGGGGGAGGTCTTCTAATCTGTGTGGGGCACAAAATGTAGATCCTCCATGAATAGTGCCTTTGGAATTTTTGTTTCTCAAACCTCTGAAAAGTACAAATTTCCTTGAAAGATCTAAAAGCCCGAGGACCTTTCCCTGCCAAATCATATACATTTTAAAATGTATCATATTTTTTGATCTTAAATGTTTGATATTGTCTCCTTAAAGTTACAGTTGAGATATGTAGGTTAAAAATTTGTACTGGCAGTGTTCTGACTTTATTCCCCAGATAGATTTGTCTGTCTTCACGCTGCTGTATGGCTTTTATTAATACATTCAACTGAAACCAGTGCATAATACAGTATGCACATCTATTTCTCATTTATTTTACAGTTGGGTGAAATTTGTCTTTAATTCTGTTTCTCTTGCAGAGAAACATCTACGTGGAAGATCTGATCGAAGAGGTGGTTGTTAATCCAGAGCAAGTCATGGAATGGCTCAGAAAAGGAGAAAGTAGGATGATTAGCGTCTCCTTTGTTGATGCAATTTTAAAACACATGACCACTCTTCTAAATTTAATACAGAGCTAAAACTACAATTTCATAAAAACTATTATTTTGGTTTATCAGTTAGACTACTTTTCCTTACAATATTAATATTGTCTGGAGCATATGGGGTTTTTGGATAACAAACACTATGACTTTACTTTGACAGAAAAACGACACTATGGAGAAACAAAAATGAATGAACACAGCAGCCGTTCTCACACCATTTTCAGAATGGTAGGTGTCTGTATAGTCGTGGTTTTTGTTATGTATTAACCGAAAAGATGTGCAATAATCTTATGAGACTTTTTCTTCTTTTAGATTATAGAAAGTAGGGAAAATGATCCTGCCAACACGAACTGTGATGGAGCAGTAATGGTATCTCATCTGGTAAGTTATATTTGAAAAAGGTTGTCAGGTACCAGGTAGGTATTAATGTGGAAGCTTACAATTTTAAAAACAGCTAAAATATTGGACACCACTAAAATGAAATCCTAAAATCAGAGATTCTCTCCCATTATATTGAGAATGAAATGCTCTGAATGGAAAAACTTGGGTGAAGGAGAAATATTGTACTGTTTTAAGACTATATAACAATATATATGTAAAAGTCTACTAGATATTGTGCAGATAGAGGCTGTGATGCAAAGTATCCCTGAAGGTAGTTTACCCACTACTTGGGATTTCCCTGCCACTAGGGAAACTCCTACCTAACCCCTTCTGGCTGCTGGGACAGAAAGGGGTATGACATGGGGAAATCTGGTTGAACACCACAGTTGCCATAATTCTTCATAAGAACCTCTGTCACTTGGTGCAAAATAGAGCAGATTGCAGGAGCCAGGTGGCCTCAGGACTAGACGAACATAATGGGGGCTTGCAGCCACTCTTGCTGTCATCCCTTTTCCCCTTTGTTTGATGTATTGATATTAGCAGTATGGCAGGGAACCAAAGGAGGGAATGAATGTTTGGTGTATCGGTCTGTATTTGGGACTCTGAGAACTAGATTGTGTGTGCAATTCCTATTTAAAACCTCTCTAACATCTTGACAAACTACTGCCTGCTCTCTACTTTCTGGTGAACTGGTTAACGGAGGTATTCACTAATCATCTCTAATTTCTCCAGTATCAAACTTCTTTGACTATTTGCATCTTGATCAGACTAGTCTGATCAGTAATGGGCTATCTTCAGGTGATAGCCTATTTCCTTCAAAGCATTGGGTCTGTCAGCAGCCTTTGATACCTGGTGTTTATTGGTGGCTGGGTTGTACTCTTTGGTGGAGTTCGGTCAAGTATATCTTCAGTTTTTGAGCTCTCTCCTGAAATCGGAGGCCTATAAAGGTGATGGCTGGTTGCTAGGCATCAACCAAATCACCATCAGATGATACTGCAAGCTCATAATCCCTGTTACCTACTAGTTGTACCACATACAGGTATAAGGGATTAGGAGCAAATATTGGTATTTTGGTACTTCATTTCTTCCATTGACCTCTTAGTTTGGGTCGGGGGAGATGAACAGTTGATGTAGGCTCAATTCAGAGGAGGATGACGGTAATGCTTATGTATTAACGGAAACTGAAGACCTGGCAGATTGTTTATGCACTTCTGTTATTCAGGGTGAAGAGACGGAGATGACTGCTTGTGAGACAAACTTGTGTTTAATGGGAATTGAAATGTATATTGAAGAGTACATACTTTAAAAGTTGCAAAGCTAATTTACGAATAGTGATCGCAATATTGGTAATGGAGTCTACATTGATATTTTAAAGCCATTTTCCCCATGCAACTTAAGAAAATATTGGTCTCGTTGTGCAGTTGGTATATTACTACAGAAATGTCAAAGGCTTAACTGAACTTGGATTGAAATTCTTAGCATATATTTAGCACTGAAAGCATTTAAAACTGACTTATCTGCAAACTGTGCCTCATGAAATCTTTAATGAATTTGCAGAACTTGGTAGATCTGGCAGGCAGTGAAAGAGCTAGCCAAACAGGATCAGAAGGTAGGTACGGGGCGGCAAGTTTATATAATTTTTGGTGGTGCCCAGAATGGATCCGAGTCCCTCTCTCTTCCCCCCCGCCCCTTTTCCCCCCGCGCACACACTCCTGCCTAAGGCTCTGGGAGAGGTTTTGGGGTGCGGGCTCTGGGAGAGGTTTTGGGGTGCGGGCTCTGGGAGAGGTTTTGGGGTGCGGGCTCTGAGCTGGGGCAGTGGGTTGGGGTGCAGGGCTGGGCCGGGGATGAGGAGTTGGGGGTGCAGCAGACAAGCTGCCCTGGGGCTGGGGGCCAGAGAGGAGGATCCCCTCTCCTCCCCCCCAGCATGACACTCACCCAAGCCCTTCCCAGGCTAGAGTGCCCATCTCCCTGCTATTTAAATGCTGGCTAACATTCTAACAATCGGGAGGTATTCTACCATAGAAGAAATTATCTGTCCATGAAGTGCTGGGTTCTAAATTTAAAAAGAACCATTCAGGAAAAAGAAGCCAAGCACGTTGTAGATAATTCAGTGTAAAACTCTGCTCACTGTGAAGTTGCTGTTAAACTAAAATCTTTATAAAGCTTAAGAATGGTATAAAGACTATCATAATTGTTATATTATTGTAACAATTGTTACAGTGCTATAACTAACATAATAGTACACATTTCCCTGGAATATTGGGTGCAATCCTAGCTGGCCAGTTGAATATAAGAGAAATAGAAGGAATCAGACGTACATAACAAATTATTAGAGGCATGGAGGAACTTTGTATATGAAAGGCTGAGGAGCAAATAAATTGGGATTATTTAGAGAGGAGATGTGATAAAGGCTTACAAAATAATGAATGGTATAGACCAGGTAAACAGTAGTGCCCCTCTCACAATACAAGAACAAGGGGTTATTCAACGAAATTAAAAGGCAAATCAATTTAACATGTAACACTTCTTTTGTTTTTACATAACCTATAACTAACCTGTGGGATTTATTACTACAACCAAAAACTCACTGAGATTATGCATAATGAGAGTATTTACAGTTTGATTAGATGGGATTCAAATTTTAGCATGGATACAAATCTTGAGGGCATCAGCCAACCCCTGACTAGGGTCACAAAGAAATGTTTCCTCTATGAGAAGCTCAATCCTTAACTGTCCATTTAAGAAGCGGGGTGGGGTGTGGTAGGTTAGTTGGATGCTTGTTGTGGGTATTTTTGTTGTTTTATAGCAGGGGGGTTGTCTTATATCAGGCGTCAGCAACCTGAGGCATGCGTGCCAAAGGCGGCACACAAGCTGATTTTTAGTGGCACTCTGCTGCCAGCCGGGGTCCCAGCCACCGTCCCTGCTCAGCCTGCTGCCAGCCTGGACGGACGGAACCCCGGGCCGGCAGCGGGGGCTGAGCGGGCCGGTGGACGGAACCCCGGGCCGGCAGCGGGGGCTGAGCGGGCCGGTGGACGGAACCCCGGGCCGGCAGCGGGGGCTGAGCGGCTCAGCCCCCGCTGCCGGTCTGGGGTTCCATCTGCCAGCCAGAATCCCAGTCACCGGCCCCACTCAGCTCGCAACCAGTCTGGAGTTCTGTCCACCGACCCCTGTAAATATAAAATGTATTACTGGCACGTGAAACCTTAAATTACAGTAAATAAATGAAGACTTGGCACACCACTTCTCAAAGGTGGCCGACCCTGTTTTATATACTCCTAAAACATCTGGTACTGACTGCTGTCAGATAGAATACTAAACTAAATGGACAACTAGTCTGCTCTGTTATGGCAATTCCTAGTACCTAAGACTGCTTAACCTTCTCTGAACAGTTACTCTGACTATTATGTAGGATAAAAGTGGACTTTTGTGAATAAAAGCAAAGTGTTTCTATGTAATATCTAGGTCTTCGACTCAAAGAAGGATGTAACATAAACAGGAGTCTGTTCATCTTGGGTCAAGTGATCAAGAAACTCTGTGATGACCCATCTGGGTAAGCATTTCCAGAAAAGATACTACAAATGAGTAGTTGTAACTCTCTACATAGTTGACTAGTTAGCAAGCCTTCAAATCCATTCGTATTCTTAATATTGATTTGTTCTTATTTCCTTACATCAGACATATAAAACATGAAGAGAACTGCAATTTCATACCAGATGTTGCTAGGTCAATCTGTTACCTTTTGCAACTAATATCATTATATTCACCAATACAAGAACACTAATCTTTGCTTCATGGTTTGTTTGGTGTTTTCTCTTCCCCTCCATAACAGTTTCATAAATTATAGAGACAGCAAGTTGACACGAATTCTCCAGAACTCCTTGGGAGGAAATGCTAAGACAGTTATCATTTGCACAATTACGCCAGTTTCGTTTGATGAAACTCTTAGCACCCTTCAGGTAAAATTGTTCCGTTCCTTTATTTTTTCCAAGCGTTAATATGTTTTAGCTAACTAGGTCAGAAACCCAAGTCTCTCAGCTTCCATGCTTTAACAAAATTGATTACTTGATCTTTCTTGAGGCCTCCTGTGGACTTGAGAGCCATTGAAATGTACCGTTTGATACTGTGAGCCTTTACCCAGGCACCTTCTGACATATGTTGTATGGACTTTACTTCTTCTGACAGGCAGATTTTTCATTTCTCCTTGTTTCCTCCATCTGTATAATCTGTAGTCTCCACTTTCTCATTAATTCCCCTTTTCAGAGACTTCATATATGAAATCTAGTCAACAATTTTAAAAAAAGAAAAAAGCTGACAACTTCAAATTGTTGGTGTCCCTTTTAATATTGCTATTGGAATAATTTTTCACTTCTGATTTTTTGGGGGGTTCAAAGTTAGTCTCTTTTTTCCCCCTCCCCCCATGCAATCTGACTTTTTCCAAAATTAAGGCACATTTGGAGGTTGGGGCTACAGAGCAGCAGAAAATACCTACATAGTTCTGTAGTGAGATAGGAAAACCGGAACTAAACCAAATGTGAACTTCTTGCTGTGCATGTACAAAAGATAGCTGAATTTAATGAGCAACTGCTTCAGGATTCATAATATGTGAAGTTCAAACTTAAGGTCAGGCACCCTGAGCTAAGTGCAAAATGTTTTGGCTTTTTTTTTAATTTATTTTTAATTGGAAAAGTGCTTTAGGTCTGAACCTACACCCTTATTCGAATGAGTTGTCCCAGTGAAGTTAATAGGACTACTCAATTTTTACTCATCTGTAGGGTTGGGTTTGTTGTATTTCTTGTGCTCTCCAAAATCAAATTTAGCTGGATAACCGCTTTGTTTCATCTTTGGGCTGATACCAAGCAATGGAAGCTTTCAGCCCCACTCCTTCCTTTCCACACACACATCCTCCCCACCACCCCTCTTCCCTCTCCAAAAAAGAACAAGTTATGAGTAAGTGGAAAATAACAAGGCTTATTGTTGAATTGCGGCCTTAACTAATTTGGCGCTTGCTACTCAAATAGTAAATATTCATTTTGCCTTCTAGTCATCCTGTTATGACTTTTCACTCTAATAGAAAACTATAAAGATTTATTTACTTATTCTGCTAATGGGAAGCTTCACTGTCTTGTATGGTCATTCTTCCAGTTTGCCAATACAGCCAAAAGAATGAGGAATACTCCAAAAGTCAATGAAGTCCTGGATGATGATGCCCTCCTGAAACGATATCGCAAGGAAATAGTGGACTTGAAAAGGCAGCTGGAAGAAGTATGTTGGAACATATTAAGCTAATCATATAGCATTTAATATAGAAAGACCAAAAATGCCAAATAAAAGGCAACTAAACTTGAAGATAAACTGCACTTGCTTTTAAAATACTTTGGACCATATCTCACTTCTCATACAACAAGCTGAATTGTGTGAGGTTAACGTGATATAACAACACACCCATAGCCACCATGAGCTATGTCGTTACTTCCATAGATCCATATGTGAAACTTCACAGATTCAATGCAGTTAACCTAATAAGATCCCATGTGCCCATAGGTATAGGGATAGAGGCATGGAGATCCCACTTCTAGTTCCTGTGTTTTTTCTCATTTAGCTACCACACTTCTAGAGGCAAAGAATTTTCTTCCTTTTGCATTTGAAGAATTTCGTAACCTACTACTATAAAACCTCCTAAGATTACTGTAACTGAGATTGGAAAATTTTCAGACATTCATGCTGCCGCCATCCACCTCCTGCCTCCCCCGGTGCACTTGGTTCCACGTCTCCTGACTATACATGACATACACTGAAAACGCAGGAAAATTTCTAAACAATAATATCACTTCTCATGCCCAGCAAATTCACTAATGCAACCCCATAATCTCTGGCTGATGGATTTCCTGATACGAGAAGGCAAAATAGACATTCCCTTGACAAATTGAGGCTACAGCAAACTTTCTTCAACTGGCTTTACTATTACAGTGTTTCTGCTGTACAATCAGTTAATTCCCATTCTGTTTTGTACACGTAATATAAGACATGAGGACTGTAAGGACTTTTATAGGAAAATACAGATATAATTGTCATACCTGAAACTGTTTATAATGACTATATTTCAAGTTGATAGTGTCACTCTTAAAGATTCAGATTTTATCAGAACGCCTTGTTCCTGTCTTCTACCCTGAAAAGCCATGTAGAATGGAAGTTTGCTCTCAAATCCTGAATATGCCTTGAGAGGTTGAGAAAGAGCACAATATTTAGCTCCACCCTGGTACTTCCTTTTTAAAATAAAGACTCTACTTCTTTGCATAGTTGTCTTAAAGAATCATTAGTTACTTTAGGATACAAAATGTAAATCAAAGCATTAAAAACTATACATAGAATAATAACAATATGCTATGCCTCAAAGCCTATAAAATCTATGCAGAATTTTTAGGGGAAAACAGAAGCTTGTCGTCATGTGGGAAACTTCCTACCTAAATCTACCTAAGTCCTCTGTTTTAAGAGACCCAAATTTTAAAACCCTACCCACAGACCTGCAGAAGCATACAAGTCTTGCCCACTCTCTGCTGAGATGATCAATTACTTTTTATTCTGAAGTCTGAGGAAACAGTCCTATTTTTCTGCATGGCTGTGGTATTTAGAGCAGTCATGGTAATGCCATGACACTAGTTCTCAGAAGAATTCTCCGGAAATGCCATTTAAAACTGTATACGCTTATTCTTATGGAGCTGGAGTGATCTGGAACATCTCTCTGGATATCTGACATTTTAATCATGGGTATGTCTTTAAGAAATGTCTAGCTTAAATGTCTTGTATTCAGTGTCATATATGTCTAGCATTTGGGGGAATTTATGTTTCTTCTTTAAGTGTTGTCCCTGTGGGTGCTCCACTTTGATCACACTGTTTAATAATAGAATACTATTTATTTAAATATTTTGGATATTTTTTACATTTTTAAATATATTTATTTCAATTAAAACATGGAATATAAAGTGTACAATGTTCATTTTATATTTATTTTTGATTACAAATATCTGCATTGTAACAAAAAAAGTATTTTTTCAATTCACCTAATACTAGTATGTAGTGCAATCTCTTTATCATGAAAGTTGAACTTAAAAATGTAGAATTATGTACATAAAACTGCACTCAAAAATAAAACAATGTAAAATTTTAGAGCCTGCAAGTCCACTCAGTCCTCCTCCTTGTTCAGCCAATTGCTCAGACAAACAAGTTACTTCTTACCTCCTGCAAATGTAATGTAACGCTTCTTATGTACAATGTCACCTGAAAGTGAGAACAGGTGTTCTCATGGCACTGTTGTAGCCAGCATTGCAAGATATTTATGTGCCAGATGCGCTAAAGCATGAAGGGGCAAACAAAAATGTTTAGCATATCTGGCACTTAAATACCTTGCAATGCCAGCTACAAAAATGCTATGGAAATGCCTGTTCTCACTTTCTGGTGACATTGTAAATAAGAAGAGGGCAGCATTATCTCCTTTAAATGTAAACAAACTTGTTTGTCTTCGCGATTGGCTGAACAAGTAGGAGGACTGAGTGGACTTAGTTTTATTTTTTGAGTGCGGTTATGTGACAAAAAAAAAATCTACATTTGTAAGTTGCACTTTCATGAAGATTGCACTACAATACTTGTATGAGGTGAACTGAAAAATACTATTTCTTTTGTTTATCATTTTTACAGTGCAAATATTGGTAATAATAATATACACTGATTTCAATTACAACACAATACAATATGTATGAAAATGTAGAAAAACATCCAAAATATTTAACACATTTCAATTGGTATTGTTTAACAGTGTGATTAAAACTGTGATTAATAGTGATTAAAGATTATTATTATTATTTATTATTTTTAATTATTTAGTTACCCTCTCTGCTGGGGACGATTAACCATTAAGATTCCTGGCTCCCCAAGCTTCAAGCGCTGCGGCTCCTGCTGCGAAGCAATGCCCGTTTTGGACAGGCATTCGTGCGTACAATGTCTTGGTGAGGTGCATATCCCCCCAAAATACACCCATTGCAGGAATTTGAAAGCCAGAGCCTAACATGACCGGGATCTCGGGCTAAAAATGATTTTTATGGAGAAATCCCTCCAACCTGAATTGGACATGCAGACTGCCTCTCCGGGCACTCCTCCAACAGAAAAAGGAAACTTGCCCTGCAAAAGATTAAGGAAGAGGGCTCGGACATCTCTGCAGAGAGCACTGCAAAAACAGCGATGGTCTCCTGCTAGGTCACTACCCCCATTGTTGACATATGCTTAGGTGAGCACCTATGACGCTCCGGGTACCTCCAGAACCGCTGAAGCCCTAGCAAAGGAGACAGAGTCAAGGCACAGACAAAGACATGCCTCCTCCACAGCACCGAGTTCACCTCTAAGAGACTCTGCACCAAGTGTCTCCTCAGGCACCATGCCTCCGCCCCCAGCACAGGCAGCTCCAGTGGAGAAAACCGTCTGTACTAACCACACCAACCAAACAGATGCAGCATCAGTTGGCTGGCACGGATGAGAGTGGACCCTGTGGCACCGATGGTTCCGACATCAGCACCAACACAGTTTCTGCCACACTAGAGAGACTTGATGGTATTGTCGGCACCACGCTCCCCAGTATTTGGTACCGAGGCTCCCCCAGTAGCTCTCATGAAACAGCACTTGTCTAGTGAAGATGATGATGAGGTGCAGGAACAAGGCACTTTTTCACCGCACCATTCCTCAGCGAAAGAATGTCAACCACCTTGGAGCCATATGGGGCTGAGATACTATTACAAACAGATGGCTCAATCCTGGTGCACACCACTGTGGATGTACCTGCCAATGGTCTTCCCCACGCTCCAGGCCACCCACAGCTCATAGAGGTGAACTACTGTCCAACCCAGCATCTCCCACCCCACAGCAGCTCAGGAAGTTGGGGATGACACAGAAACGGGCGCAGACCAGGAGACTACATCTCCTGCACAATTCTTCCTCCTCTCCAGGTGAGGCGATTATGCCACTGCCGCCTACTTCTGGAGGTGATTTCAAACAGTTCCAGGAACTGTTTAAATGGGTTGCTCAAAGCCAGGACATCCCTTTTGGAAGAAGTGCAGATGAACCAGCACAAAATGGTAGAAATATTACAACCATCATCTGCCTCCAAGATTGCTCTCCCCATCAATGATGCCAATTTGGAATCAGTGGAGACAGTCTGGCAGACACTGGCCTCAATGCCGCCACCATGCAGAAGGTTGGATAAAAAGTATTATGTCCCCGCAAAAGGTGGAGACTTCCTCTTTGCCCATCTACCTTCCAATTTGTTGGTAGTCGTTGCCACTAACCAATGCGGCAAGCAAACTCCGTTTAGATTGACACCACAGGCTTGACCTATTTGGGCACAAAGTTTATTCTACAGGCACATTACAATTTAGAGTCGCCAACTATTCCGCCTTGTTGGCAAAATACAATTATGATAACTATGGGAAATGTAGCTCGTTCACAGCAGAGCTCTCCGAGGAGAAACAGTCACATTTCAGGCCATTGTAAATGAGGGTCAACTAACTCGTAGCCAAAACAGCCCTCCAAGTGTCCCTAGACATCGCAGACACGGCAGCCAGAGCCACAGCCTTAGTGATGCGCCGGACATCCTGATTGCAGGCCTCAGGCATCCCTAGAAAACTACAAACAAAAGTAGAAGACCTACCTTTTGATCAAGAAAAGTTGTTCTCGAATAAAACTGATAAGATGCTCCACTCAGTGAAGGACTCTTGGGCCACTCCGGGGATTTATACCCCACCTTCAAAGAGAAGAAGGTAGCAACCTTATCAGAGACTCCAACAATCTACAGCAACAATGGCCTTACGATAATCAATGGCAACACTCACAGCATCAGAGAGCACCTCAATCCCAAGTGCCAACTTTCCAATCGGTTCCTCCAAAACCACAATTTTGAAGATTTGGTCGAGGGTTTGAACAACCTCCCTCACCAGGCAGTGCCTATGCCCACTCTGTTCCCATGTTTTGGTCATCACCTTTGCCCATTCTGTCAATCTGGGCCTCAGTAACATTGGGCCAATGGGTTTTAGAAATAATCTGTTCGGGATATACCATCCCGACCACCTACCCTCCCCCCCATCCCTCTTCAGGGACCCTTCTCACGGCACCTGTTACAATAAGAAGTCAATCATCTTCTACAAAGAGGTGCCTAGGAACAAGTGCCTTCACAATACAAGGGGAAGAGATTTTACTTCCATTATTTCTTGAACCAGAAGAAGAATGCGGGAGGGAGATCTATCTTGGACCTCAGGAAGCTCAACAAGTTCATACGCTCCCAAAAGTTCAAAGTGGTCACACTCGGCACAATACTTCTAGCGCTGCAACAGGGGGACTGGTTTTCAGCCCTCGACCTCAACAATGCTTATTTCCATACCACCGTTCATCCCACTCACAGAAAATATCTGTGATTCACAGTAGGACATAAACACTTCCAGTACAGTACTACCATTCGGCTTATCTACTGCTCCAAGAGTTTTCTCCAAAACCCTACTGGTAGTTGCAGCATATTTACATAAACAGGAAATAGTGATCTTCCCTTACCTGGATGATTGCCTTCTCAAAGGACCAACTCAAAAATAAACAATGGACACAGTCCAAACCACTATGACACTGTTCAGGGATATACGGTTACAGATAAATGAACGAAAATCCATTATAATCCCAGTCCAACAACTGGACTTCATTGGGGCACATCTCGATGCCATAGAAGCCAAGACATCCCTGCCCCTGACCAGATTCACAAATCTGACATACATTATCTCAGATGTATGAGTCAGCCCTCAAATACCTTCTCATACTGTCCTGCAACTGCTGGGACACGTGGCAGCCACAACATTCGTGGAGCAACACGCAAGACTACATATGTGTGCCTACAGGGCTGGTTAAGAACGATATACATACCCAGCAAGCACAGCCTACACAAACAACTTACAGTACCACCCAGTGTCCTTGACACTCTACACTGGTGGACAAGACCAGAAAATGTTTGTATGGGCATCCTGTTCCAACAGGAACCTCCATCAATTGTGATCCCTGCAAATGCCTCGCAGATAGGATGGGGCGCCCATATGCATCAACACACAGTTCAAGGTAAATGGTCTCCTGCGGAGACTCATTTACACATCAGTCTACCAGAGCTGTGTGCAGTCTGCAATGTCTGCAGGCATATCCTACCTCATATAAAGAACGCATTATGACAGACAACGTTGCATGCGTGTTTTACATCAACTGCCAAGGAGGCGCTTGTTGATACTCGTTATGCACCAAAGCTAAGGAACTTATGCATACAACACAACATAAACCTTTCAGCCTCCTACCTGCCCGGCTGTCAGAATGCAACGGCGGTCACACTCAGCATGTACTTTTCCCAAGACAATCAATGGGAGATGAATGGGGGAGTTTTGAGATCCATTTTCTGCTGGTGGGGCACTCCACTCATCAACTTGTTTGCATCCCCAGTGAACCGCAAATGTGCAATGTTCTGCTTGAAAGCAGGACAGGATCCCAATCACCAGGGGACACCTTTCTCATCAAATGGGATGCACAACTAATGTATGCATTCCCACCGATTCCACTGATATCACGTGTGATACACAAAATACGAACAGACGTGGCCAAGGTTATCCTCATAGCTCCGACGTGGCCCACACAAGCATGGTACCTTACCTGATGTGCATGGCGATATGTGCCCCTCGAGCTCTCCCTAGTTGTCCAGAACTGCTGTCTCAGCATAACAGTCGCACTTTTCACCCAAATCCAGAGATACTCCACCTTCAAGCGTGGCTTGTACATGGTTTCATCATGATGAACTAGCCTGCTTAGAACAAGTTGGACACTACTACCGAGCACTCGAAAGGAGACACAATATCCACTCAATTGTCTAAATGGATCTCCACATGCCTCCAAATTTCTATCATATTCGGAACACAGACCCTCTTGTGCACAACAGAGCACATTCTACTATCCATTTCAACCTCAATAGCATTCCTACATAATGTTCCAATACTAGAGATTTGTAAGTTGCCGCTTGGGCCTCCATCCACACGTTTACTGAGCACTATGCAATCACTCATGACTCCAGGGCTGATGCCATAGTGGGCCTAACCATACTCACCTCAATGACTCAAACGAACCCAAAGTCCCTCCTGCCTTCTATGGGGCACTGCTCTACAGTCATCTAAAGTGGAGCATCCATAGGGACATCATTTGAAGAAGAAGAGAAGGTTACTCACCTTGTGCAGTAACTGAAGTTCTTCAAGATGTGTGTCCCTGTGGGTGCTCCACTACCCGCCCTCCTCCCTTCTACTTTGGAATTCGCAGTTGGGACTCTGCGGTAGAGAAGGAATTGGAAGGCTCAGGTCATGCGTGCACTAGACGCGGCACCAACAGGACCGGAAGATGCCTACTGTGCAGGCGTGACCTGCACAGACACTGCTACCGTAAATTTCTGATTGGTGCTGGGATGCATCAACACCTAAAGTGGAGCACCCACAGGGACGCACATCTCAAAGAACCTCAGTTACTGCACAAGGTGAGTAACCTTCTCTTCTTTGCTAGGAAACACTGGACAGCAAACACTTTCCCTATTCAATTCTCATAAATATTTAGATTTTTTTAAAGTAAACTACAGGCTAGATTATTCCATCAGGAAAACTGACAAAGTATATGGAAAGCTGCTCCAAGTTAAAGTTTTTTAAAAAGGTGGGAAGGGGTCTTACGTGCTAATGTTATGTATCTATATAAAATAGTTTTTACTTGAAGGAAACAACAAAGCTGGCCTTTTTTTTTTTTTTTCTTTAATGGTAGGTTTCTTCAAAGACTCATCTCCACGCGATGGAGAAAGACCAACTAGCCCAGCTGTTAGAAGAAAAAAACTCTCTTCAGAAAATACAAGAAAATAGAATACTCAATCTAACTGAAATGCTTGTCACCTCCTCCTCGTTTACATCCCAGAAAGATCTTAAAGTAAGACTGTGTAACTATTCAAGGTCACACAGGACACCTGGAAAATCTTGACCTATAACTGGAGAAGGTGTTTTGTGCGTTTTTCCTTAGATCTGTGAAATATAATGAAAAGTGGTCCTTTCTGTAAAGCTTATGAAATAACTAATCTCTAGACTTTTGGTTGACACTTCACTACAGTGTTGGGCTATTTAGCTGGCCTTGCAGTAATAAGATGCAGAAGATGGCCTAGTGAGTAAAGCATAGGACTGGGATTCAGGAGAGTTGAGTTCTAGTCTTGGCTTGGTGGCCTCTGTCATAAGAATTTATTCGAATCTAGGTGAATTACACAATCTCTTCCTAAGTTACCTAGTCTAAAATGAGGATAATTTTTTAAGTAACAGGGTTGTTGTGAGGTTCAGTCCATTGTCTGTAAAGTTCTTTGATATCTGGTGCAAAACTTAAAGCGGAAGTAGTTTTGTGGAAAACAAACTGTTCAGCTGAACCTCAATTTTGGAAAAACTGCAATACAAACAAAATCATCCCCTCTAGTTATCTGCTTATACTGTTATGGGAACAACGAGGTGTAAAATGAAGGCAAGTAACCTTTATTATTAATGCTTCACTTGACTGTTGTTGTTCTAACATGACTTCATTTGTGTCCTCTCCCCTTTTTAAGGCCAAAAGAAAAAGAAGAGTTACTTGGGCCCCTGGGAAAATAAATCAAGGGGACATCAGCTATTTTGCAAATTTTGAAAAGCTAAAGCCAACTGATGCCAAAAAAATGAAAACATTGGCAGAGAGGCTTCCGGAGATGGAGGATTGTGAGTACATGTTTGGGGGAGAAGACACTAACAAGGAAACTTGATTTAGAAGGTGCTCACTGGTTATCCAAATGAAGACCTTGAGATGGGGAAAGATCTCTCCAATATAAATGGAACAAGGAGTAAAAGAATTTATTCTTAGCATAGCAGTTGTAGTGGATGATACAATGCAAATGAGTTAAAATAGAGATACTGCACATGAATAACAGCGAACTAGAAGACTTGCTTCTAGGTTTCCTGACAAAGGGGTAAAAACAGCACTCCAGTGGGGCAAATAAAAGGTAAAAGTATCCAGTGATGTTCACATACTTGGCTCAAGGAAATTCCTTAGCCCTGTCTCAGATTTTCAGTTGCTATCTATTTCAGAAAAAGGGTAAAAACCTAGACCAATGGTGTCTCCCCAAGAAAAGTCACCCAAAATGGTCCATTTGAAGATTAGCTATATATTTCACATACTGACAAATCATTCTTTACAACAAAGGGTCCCTATCAAAATTGCTGAGTTCTTTTTTTAAAAAATCTAAACCCGTCAGCAAGAATGGGTGAATCCATTGTCAAAATCAACAGAACCAGAGTGGTCAAAACCCCACAAGCCTCATTAGAAGGGCAGAGGTTCAACCCTTTCTTCCAGAAGGCCTGAGCTGGGGATAAGAATACTTGGACAGAGTTGTTGTTCATTGGAACTTGTTCCCTCCTGCTTCCCCACTCCCCCCAAAACCCCTTTCTCGGATGAGCACACCATTTTAAAATTACATAATTCTTTTCCTCCTTGGGTTTCCTCTAAAGGCAATATTTTTCCTTACCTGTAATTCTTGTCACTTCATAACAAGAAAATCCAATGGATTCTCTCTCCTTATGTTAATATTTGTTAGCTTACAGGACATTGGATATTGAAGACTGAACTGTGTGGCATAGTTCCAGGCCATTTATAGAAGGATCACATAGGAGAGAAAATTTCTATCAAGTTAGCAGTATTTGCACATATGGCTACACAATAGTTGGTTATGGACTGATGGAATCCTTTTTGTGAGAAAACAATTTTACCATCATGAACAAGTTGCTGTGTCTTGTTTTGTTTTTAAATGCACCTATCTTTTTTCTTGTTTTTTTTTTTTTGTTTGGTTGGTTTTTTTCCCCAAGCTATGTTTTCAGAGTATTCTGAATATGATTATCCGTGTCTGCCTACCCCTGATGCAGTCTCAGAAAGCGAATGGAATTCTGGAGCTAATATGAACTGGGTAACTTTCAAGATTGTTAATTTAATACAAGATCGTACACAATTGAGGGAATTTGTTTTTTATAATTTTTTCATTCTGCAATCTGCTCTGGCCAGGCTGACCTCTTGTGTGAGATCAATTGTGCTTCCTATATTTCTAAACATTATACTAACCAATGTTGTTCTCATCATCTTAGCAGCCTTCAGAGTGTGGTTGTTAAAAATAAATACATCTTAATTTGAGGGTTTATTTTATTTATTTCCACTCTGGCTACCCGTACAGTACTAATTTTTTTTAAACGAAGTCACTCAATCTTGTAAAATGGCTAACAGAAAGCATTCATTTTTCTAGAGTCAAAAAGACTTTGCAGATTCTGTCCAACTCTGTGAAACACTAGCACTAGAAAAGGTAGGTCAGCTCAGTGTCCTAATAGAAATTAGCTTAAAATGCAAGTAAACCCTCTTACAACACATCATTCCTCCTTTTTTAGGATATTGCTAGAAATGAGGTGGATGTCCTGCAAGCTAACTTTGACAACCTAGTATTAGAAAACGAACAGCTGAAATTGGAGATAAGCGAATTGAAGGAGAAATTGAAGGAAAAGATAGAAACGGATGAATTTGAGGAACTGGAAAAACAAACCCAAAAAGACTATGAGGTAAGATGTTAACATCAAAGTTACAGCCTGATAAGACTTCTCTGAAAAATGAGGTGAAGTCTGTTTTCAGAAGTGTGTAATATAAGACCTTATTCCAAATGACAGGTATGTTTTTAGAAAGTCATATTGACTACCAAGGATCATGAATACAAAATTACAAAGGATGTCCAGATTAGTTTAGGGATTGTGGAATTTGGACGCTATATCATGGAGAAAAATTTGCTTCAGTTTTCTGACCTCAATATGCAGGCAAGTTCAGGGTTGCACTCCTTAGCTGAATTTCAACTAAATAAGCTCTTTGTAACTTGGATAATGTCCACAGTAAAAATTGAATTTACTGATCTGCACGTCACATTATTTTGGATTTTGTCAAGAGTGCTGTTGTCATTAAAGTTAGTAAACTGATTTCTAAACGTTGATAGTTTAATAAAGTTAAATATTTAACTCAAACATCATGAACAGAAGATCTTGCTTTAGTGCATTTCTAAATGCACTACTTGTATAGGTCTGACTTATAACTATTCAAGTCTTGTTTTATGAATTAAATGTCACTGTGAGACTCAGCAGTAATATCTGAGGGACATTGAAATGCTTGCTTTTGCTGCATGATACTATGTCAGCAAAGAAACCTAAGACAAATACTTCAATGTACTGGGAAATTATGTAGTATAGAAGGAGCTGGCTTCCAACTCACGCATGGCAAGTATGAAAATATAAAATCACTTATGCTAAAGGTCAAAAATAAATCTTGCTTGATTCTTGCCAGCTGACTACAGTTGACTGCTAATAAAAGCATCTTTTGACAGTTATAAAACATGCTCTGAGGATTTTATTTCTTGATTTATTGAGGTGAACAATTTGTGGTTGGGAGGAGGGAGTGAAGATTGAGTTGCTCATTGACAGTAAACTGGTTGCTATAAAAACTGCATTTTCTCTAAAAGTTGCTGAATTAGCTTTTAATAAAAGTGTGAACCAATGCTGTAATAAGTTTTTTGAGGAGACAGTCTCATATCTAAAACTTTCCCTGCAGTCTTGGGAACCCAAACTCAATAGCAACCGATCTTATAAAAAAAAATTAATTAATCTTAATAATAGAATTTCACTTTTTAAGTTTTTCCTGCATGAATCGCTTATTTTGCATCACATTGCATCCTGTGTTTAGGCTATGGCAGGTTGAGGTATGCTGAAATCCTTGTTAAACTATTGGGAAGCTAAAGTAAAGGGCTGTGACTTTATGCAACTTTTCTTCCTGCCTTAAAACAGATGTAATAACTTGTTTCTTAACTATAGTAAACAACAACATATTGTCTTGCCAAACCCTGGGGAAAATTTAAGGTAGATCTTGCTTATTTTCATGGTGATGGCAACTAAAATTAATGGATGGGTGCTTTCTAATATGCTTTGCAATTTTGCTTCAATTGCTCCACAGATACAACTAATACATGAAATTACCAACTTACAGAATATAGTTAAAAATGCTGAAGTATACAATGAAGATCTGGAGGTGAGCTTGGCTGATGGTCTTCCTTGTAACAAAACTGGATGACTGTATAGAATGAAATACATAATTTTGTATATATCAGATCTTAACCTTCTAACTTTTTTAATAGATTAAAATAATTGGGCTCTGGTCAGTTTTACTTATGTGTAAGTGTTCATAATTATTTTTTGTTAGTGAAGTTACCTGTAAAACCAAATTGTATACTTAAATTGTTCACCTGCTTATGCTGCTTTTCTCTAATTCTTTTTTTCAGACTGAACTAAAATCAAAATTGGAACAGCTTAAAGAAAAAGAAAATCAAGTAAAGGATTTGCAGAAATATGTGGAAGAACTACAGAAGGCAGGCATGGGGAAGAAAGATGTGTCTTTTTCAATGGTAAACTTGAGTTCTCCTCTGATTTTTTAGAGCTAATTCGGTTATAATAGGAGAGCCTGAACTCCTTCCAGAGGGAAGAAAAGACAAAAGCTTAGAAAAACTACTATATAAGAGCTGATTATTATGCTGACTACTTATTATTATACTAGTCAACACATCTGAATTTTTGCTGGGCAAATACAGTTCATACCGCATATATCACGATTACTAGATAAACTGCTGTGTGTTCTATTTTTTTGCAGGAAAAATTTCCCGCTACTGTGGCACTTAAACACAACAAGCTCTCCAGGACTCTTAAAACCAGTATGATAGTTATTTGGCTACGTGGGAATCCTAACAAGATCATAGTTGCTTTATCATAATTTCTGAATGTGTTTAATATCTGTCTCATTCTTACAGGGAGATTCTGATAAACTACTTGATGAAATTCAACAAATGAGCAAGTCTCTTGTTGATACTGAAACTGTAGCCCTGGATGCTAAGAAAGAATCTGCATGTCTCAAGAGTGAAAATCTAGAGCTAAAAGAGAAAATGGCAAGTAACTTATTATTTCAGCATAAGTGGTATGCTTCTGGCGTATAAGAAACTGTTATAGAGGCTCTCCTTGTTCCAGAGAGACTAGTCAAGGAACAAATCTGGAAAGACAAGACTCAGGGGAAGTTACTATTTAATCTCCCTTGTACTTGTTTTTTATAATCATGGGGCTCCTGGATAGTAAGATTTCAGGAAGGATTTGACTATGGAGGGTAGAGACCTGGCACACTGCGGCTGGATGGGAGTGGATGCTTGGGAGAGGATGAAAGAAAGCAAAAGAACAGAATGGGAGATGGAGGCTGGTGGTGGTGGTGGAGCGAAGGGGAGGAATATAAGAAGGTGAAGTCAGAGGTATGAGATTTGAAAGTGAGGATAAGGACAAGATACTGTAAGGGGCAGGATAAACAAATGGAGTGATTTTAAAGGGGATTGAGGTGGTCTGGGCCTGAAAGATCAGTTTGCTCAGAATGCTTCAGACAAAGTTGAGGGGGCTGATATCAAGGTATCAAGCTGGAGAGGAGGCTATGGTAATCCAGATGGAAGGCAAGCATTAGTAGCTAGTACATAAAGAAAGACCTGATATTTGTTAAGAGTTGATGAAGAAGCAACAAGACTCTAATGACCAGCTAGATATGTGGGGAGGATAATACTGGGACAATTCTGAGAGATTGCAATGGCGAAAGGAGCTTTGCTTACTACTAAATTCTTAGTTTAATTTGTCATAGTATTTCTATGACTAGAATAATCTTATTCTTTTTTCATATAGAATGAGCTCTTAAATGGTTACAAGCAAATGGAAAAAGATGTTCAATTGTATCAAAGTCAATTAGAAGCAGGAAAAGTGAGCTACAAAAAAATGCAAGTTGACTTACAGAAAGAGCTACAATCTGCTTTTCAAGAAAACACAAAGCTAACCTCGCTCTTGGAGGGTAAAGTTCCAAAAGGTACTGTTACAAAAAAACAGATGTTCTGAATGACTTTGTAAATCTTCCCATTTCATAGTGTTTTGACATAGTAACCTATAAAAGTGTACGTTAATAGTTTGGGGGTTTTTGAGAGGGGAGGGAAAGGTATAGAGCAAGAGCTATTGAGCTTTACTTCATTCATGCATTTAGAAGCTTCATTGTTCACCAGCTTGGGACCAATGTTTTTTCTGATGCATATCAACTGCTTAAAACATTCCTATGTTCAGCTTTTCCAACTCACTTCATGTGACAGGATTTTTGTGTTACATTCTGCAATAAACAGTGAAGTTAACTTTTTTTTATATTTGGGAGAAGCTGTCTTACAATAATCTGGGATTGATCCAAACAGCTAGTGATAAAATAACTAATTGGCAGCTTGACCTCCTCCTTCATTGTCAACAGGTCTCATTTTAATCAGTCCAAAAAGTAAATCTGTTTAAAACCTGGTAATGTTCTCCCAACCAAAGTGGATCTTTGGAGCTTTTTATTAACGTAAATCTTTCAAACTCTAGATTTGTTGTCTCTTGTGGAATTGGAAAGAAAGATAGCCAATTTAAAAAATGAATTGGATAAAGTGTTAGAAGAGAACACAGTTTTACGAAATGAAGTAGATACATCATCAGAATTCAGATCTCTACCTGATAAAGTTGAAATGCTACAGAAACAGGTAAAAATTCAAAACCTCTTGCTCTAATAATATGCTGAGATTATGAAGGCTGTATACTAATTCGACAGTGTCTGTATGTAATCTCCCAGACAGAAAAAAGGGGTGGGGGAATGGGGACATGCATATAGTCCATGACATGAAGGGAGAATGGGGGACCCAGGAATGGGGGAAAACTGGGGCATACAGACCCCCCTGCAGGAGGGGAGCTTTGGGGAATGAGGGGACATATAGAGCCCATTGTGAGGAGTGGGGAAATGGGGAGAAGTGGAAATAAGTGTGCACAGACCTGCTGGCATTGGGGGGAACCCTGGGTATGGGAAGAACGGAGAATAGGGGGGCAACAAAACCCCTGGAAGGAAGAGATGTAGGGGAGTTACAAGATATTTCTGAAATGGAGGGGGATAGAAAGCAGTGCACAGGCTTGTGGGGTGGAATTGAGGGATGCAAGGAGGCTCTGTGGTGTGCAACAATCTCATCCTATGGAAGCTATGAAGTGTGTGACACTCTATACCCACACACTCACCCCTTGCCATGTATATTTCTCTTAAGATCTTAAAAAAGTAACAAGTCATCTGTGCATGTATGCTGCTGCTTAAATGGTCTGCATATATTTTAAAAATATTAAGCATGTGCTGACTACCTTAATATATGCATTGGTGACGAGTATTTGAAACTTTCTAGGGAGGCTTTTGAGCTTAAGATAAGCCTTACTTTTTTCAGATGTTCTCTTACTATTTTATACTGAATTTTAGAGGCTTGGTACATTGGTGGAAGGTTACTGGATATCCAGTCATACTGTCAAAAATTGCCCAAACCTTGATTAGAACAATGGTAAATCAACCAAATAAGTAATGTTTGGTTGTTTTTTAAAAAAATTATTTAATATTTATATTTCAAAACTTAAATTTGAATTCATCCAGTTTTTTCCAAGTTCTAAAACACATTTTAGAGACTTGTAAGTAATCCATAAAACCATTGGACTGCCCAATCCGACTTAGAGGTGACCATTCCAGGTCAGGGTTGAGGTGGGATTTGGAGCTTTGGCTTAGTACCCTAAACTTAGACATGTCATTCATGGCCTGAACAGGATTCCACTGTCTTAGATAGGAATGAAATATTTAATTTTTGAAGTTAAAGCAAAGTCTCGGGGCAGGTTTCAATTGCTTAACCTTCCCTTAAATATAGCTCAAGGAATTTATTTTTACATGGCTTTTCTAAGGACTTCTTTATCTTCAAACACATACTAAAATTACATGCCAAAATATGGACTTAAAAATATCCAAGGCACATTTCCTCCATAGAATCCTGATCACAAACACCCACCCCAAAAAGTCTTCAAACTTTAATAGCACAGTGATTACCAAAAAGTCCTCCAAATTAGAGAATAACAATAGGCTATTGTACCTATAAAATCTGTCGCATGCATATCTCTTTAAGAGAATATTTATAGAGGACTCTCTAATTAAGAATATCAGCCTAAATTTCTGAGGCCTGGTCTACACTGAGGGGGGATCGATCTAAGTTCCGCAACTTCAGCTATGTGAATAACGTAGCTGAAGTCGACGTATTTAGACCTACTCACTGCGGTGTCTTCACTACGGTGAGTCAACTGCGGCTACTCCCCCATCGACTCTGCCTGTGTCTCTCGTGGTGCTGGAGTACAGGAGTTGACGGGAGAGCGCTCAGGGGTCAATTTATCGGGTCTAGAATACATGTGATAAATCGACCCCCCACTGGATCAATCACTGCCTGCCGATCTGGCGGGTAGTATAGACATACCCTAAGAGAGACGTGTCTTAAAGATATTTAAAATATATATCTGGGGGCAGCCCAAGGAATTTATAAGATGTTGGAGAAGGGAGTTGAAAGAAGCAGGTTTTAGACCCCATTCTTGTATGTGTTCTCTCTGGGTTTTTTTTTTTTTTTTTTAAGTTTTGGCTGTTGCCTGGGTAAAACGTAGTTTCATAACCACTTACAGATCTGATCCAGCTTTCATCAGCCTATTTTCATTTCTTGCCTTTGCATATGGGGATATAGCTACTGAAGCACATGCACTAATATTCCGGTTCCCTTGGCAGATATTTGAGAAATCAGAGGAGTTGTGTTTATTAACATCAGAAAGAGAGAAGCTGCTCTCTGAAGTGGCTGATAAGGAGGCTAGACTTCAAGGCATGACTGAAGAAATCAGAATATCAAAAGAAGACCTAGCCAGTATCCAACTGAAGTATGTAAAGGCTGATCAGGAGTACCTAGAGCTCAAAGGCCATCATGAAGAACTTGAGCAAAAATTGTTGGCTGCATCTGAAGAAAGTGAGCAAATGAAACACCAAGTAGAACATCTATCTGACGAAGCCCAAAAGCTTAAAACTATTGTGGACAATGTGAGACTAGAGGTTAGTGTCTTCCACCTTTTGTATGGAATAGTCACTGAACAACTCACTCATAGTAAAGTCCTCCTTGAGAAACTCTTAAACTGAAGTTGCACAAATATATCTGTAATAGCTTCCACAATCTGTGACAGAAGATTCTATAATAATTGGGTATTTCACAAAGGCCTTTACTGCACCTGACCTGCTGGTACTGTGGCTATTTTTGAACGCTAACATTGGATAAAACAGATGTAGTAATCTGGAAAGTATTTTCTTACTAGCTGAAGGCCTACTATAGAGTATATTGTGATCAATAGACAAGATGTTTTGGTTTGAAATATATGGAGTTTTTTCTTTTGTTTACCTAACAACAACTTAGATTGGTCTCCTAAACACTCTATACAGTTGTTTGAGTTTGTTTTTGTTTTGTAAATGGATCACCAGGCTTGTATACCTTGTTCTTCCTTCCCCAAACAAGTTCTGCAGATATCTGGGGAATAGGGTAAAACTTTTTGCCTTTTCTCTCCCTCAAATTTGGATTTGTGCACAGCATAAGAGGCAGAAAATGAATTTAGTAAAGCTTTACTGCTACAGCCTATTACTTTACTAAACTCCTCACCTCTTTATACAAACAATTTTGCAAGGGTTTGATCCAAGCAGGATTAGCCACTGGAGCAACCTGACTAATAAACCAGCCCATCTAAATAAGGTCATGAAAAGATAAGTGTGCAATAGTGCAGCTTACCAATGCCAGTGGATGGGTGCTCACATGGATGTGTAGTAGCACTGTGGCAGTATTTCATGGTGAATGGATTTTTTTTTTTTTTTTTTTTTTTTACTACATATTAAACACTCTGTAAGCCCGCACTACAAAGCAGTCTGTTAGTCAATATCCCGTTGAAGTTTATGGGAAGGACTGTGCTGTAGGACTATGATGTCACACAGATTGTTGAGTGGCAGAGATGAAACATCTGCTTCCTCTTTCATATATCATACTCTTCTTCCCTTCCCTTCCCACAGTCTTTCCTTTAAAATATTTTCATCTTTAATGTGATTGTGTGGACAAGCCAACTTGCTGAGCAGTTGTCTCCCGTCCTCCCTGCCTTCACCCTGACTCCCACTAAAGTTGATAAGAGTGGAGCCAGCTTAGCTCCTCAAAGAATTGGGCTCTACCTGCTACACAATTGGTTTTTGTTTAGTTAAAAAAAAAAATAGAAACTAAGGTCTCAAACTTGAGAATGAGTGCCTGCTTTAGTGCCTTATATGGCTAAAATCCATAATAATATTATACTGCTAAAAGTATGCTATCATAGAAAGAGGGGGAATTTTGCCAAAAGAATGGTCAGTGACATAAAGATATGTATAGATGTAATTTCTATATAGCCAAAAAAAACTCAACAGACTAATGTGTCCAGACACCATGCTGTAAATCTTGGACTTCTGGCACTGAAACTGATGCATGATGTCATGTATAGGAATGCACTTTTTTTTTATTTAGATTGGGCAAGAATGTAATCCAGGAACTAGGATGGACAGGATACAATTGTCAGTTAATGAAAGCTATGCTTTCTATGAAAAGGCAAATACATACAGGGTTGGGGAAGAATGTTTGAACACAGTGACTCTCCATTATAACCTTTAATATGCTTGGACTTCCTTACAAATTTAAGCTCTCCAGCAAGATCCAAGAATTGCAAGAAAAGACTGCTGAGCAAGAACAACTTCTTGGTGTGAAAGAAGAGCTCAGTCAAGCTCAGCAGAGGTTGAGTGAAATGGAGCAACTGAAAGAGATATCAAAAACTAATGAAACTAGAATGGAGGCCGAGAGGATGGAGAAACTGGCAATTGCTCAGAAACTCCATGAAAGTCAAGAAGAGGTCAAAATTCTAATCCAGGAAAGAGATGACCTGAAGCAAAAACAAGAAACTCTTCAAAGTGAGACAGATCAACTCAAGGAGGATATACAGGAGACCATTGCAATGGTAAGAAATTGATGTTAATCAAAATGAATAATTGTGCTGCAGTGGGGAACGCTATAGAAATGCCTAGAAATAGTATTGAAAGATAAGGAATGGGGGAGGATAAAATGGAAAAGGAATCTGTAATAAAACCTCTTCCAACAGAATAGTTACTGATATGTCATGAGTTCATTTTGACGTGTATAATTCTCCTTCTGTGCTAAAGAACATCCTGGCACAGGAAGAACTGAGAAATGCGCAAAGCTCTCTTAAGCAGTACCAGAAGACTATTGAGGAGTTGGAGAAAGATATTTCAGAGAAAAGATCTGAGATTCTAAATGTTGAAGATTCTCTAGGAGAAACTGTTGGTGAGCTAGAGCTCAAGGTAAGATGTCAAATCAAATTTGAAAATAACACTGTCAATTCACAACTTGGTTAAAATTTTAGATATGTGAAAATAGGCCGCCAATGCCTATCTTGCACAATCTCCTCATCTTAACCATTGTTCTTGAAACCTTCTAGTCAGTAACTGGGATCAAGAAGGGAGCTCCCTCTAAGAGCTGTACCTCTACTATTTGCTCCTCTGGCTCTCTCCATATTCTTCAAATCATGAGGTCTTCAAACAAGATGATGTTGTATTTGTAGTAGTAGTAGGACATCTGTTAGCTAAATTGTGAGGTAAGGCTGTGGAAGGTAATTGAGCAACTGAGGTGTAAAAGGAAGGTGGTCCAGGTCTTTTTATCATTCGTTGGGGTCAAATTCCTACCTTGGTATTAAATAGCAGAGTGAAATGTCATTCATGTTTAATTTTTTTCTCTAAGTCTTTGAGTGAATGGTATTCTTTTGGATACCCTGTCTTTTTTTAGATTTTGCAGCTGACTGAAGAGCTAAAACAAGTCACTTTACAGAGAGACCAACTCCTTGAAGAAAAAGGTTATATTAAACACCAGGAAGAAAGTGATCAACTTCCTTTGCTACAAGAACAAATCTTGTCTCTTACCCAAGAAAAGACTGTATTGCAGGAAAAGTTGGAGAGTCTACAAGTGGAAAAGAAACTGTGTGAGGAATGCACTTCACCGGTAACTATTGAGAAGTCTTATTTCCTAATAACTATTTTTCAAATTTAGCTAATGTTTGATATTATTTAATCTCTTATTTGAAGAGTAATAACAGCATTAAAAACACAAGACCTTTTTCTCCTTCTAAAGGAGTTAACTGTTCTCCAAGTAATTGTGCACATATACATTCCAGTGTAAGTGTACATGTGCCCAATTCCATCAAGTCAGAGTTTTGCCAGCAGTTCCACTAGGCAATGGATGTCCCCCTGCTCTGCTCATGTGTTGAGCCAAGGGCATAAAAGAGACATATCTGCCACCTCCCTCTGTTTTTTCTCACTGCTCATGGTGAAAGTTGGTCCTCCCAGTAACTATTGGCTTTGGTTCACCAGCTTTCAATTAATCTTGTTTTTTTGTGGATGGTTAGTTCAGTGGTATAAGTTAGCAAAGTTAGTTTAGGTAGTCTGCTGGGTTTGGTGTGGAAAAAATCCCAAGTCTTTAAGCAGCATGCCTATGTGTGTGGCCTTTTGTCACAGATAGGCACAGAAGCTGCTTAATTTGTCAAGGTGAGGGGCATGTGAGGGAGATGGGCCTTATTTGTACCTCCTTCCCTACCAGAACTTAAAAACAGAGGGATTTCCACCTCAAAGTTCCTCTTATGAAGTGGGCAACTCATCCCTCTTCAGAACTGGACCCTGATCATGAGAAGACTAAGTCAACAGTGCCCCTGCAGCTGTTCTGGATTCAAAGCACAAATCTGGAGACAAGTGCTGCTTTTTGTCCTCTTCAATGATCTCCTCAAAGTGTTCCAAGCATCCTTCCAACTCTGACAGGAAATTGAAATCCCAGCCTTCACTTCATAAGAAGGCTTCCAGCAAGTCCTTTGGTGCAGTATCAACGCCTTCTCATAGGCGTAGGCACTCACCAATTCCACCTGTGGAAATACCATACACTTTGCCTCCTTCAGGGGGCTGTTTTAAGACTGGTGTCTTCACCTTTTACGAGGTCCCTCTTCAGCACCCCCGATTGAGCACAGCTGGCAATGTCAGCTGAACACCTTCTTATCTCAGTGCCTCTGACTCCATAGGCCTTGCTGAATGCCGCGAATCTTCTGTGCCTTGCCTTACTGGACTCTCCATGTTGCACCCACAATGGCAGCTGCAATGTGTTTGGCACTAGCAGCACTGTCAGTGCCCTCAACATTTGCAGAAACAGTTCAGTTCTTTATGCTAGCACTGCCAACTCCAATCACCTCTCTGACATTCCAGCCACCTTGTTCATTGGTTTTGTTGGATGCTTCTGAAGTACACCCACCTTCGTAAGCTTCAGTGCTCAAGCTACAATTTCAAAGCACTTGCCAAAATACAACTGAAGATTTTCCCTTTTGAAGGGTCTTATCTCAGAAAACAGATGACACCATGCCCACCTTAAAAGCTCCCAAGTGACTCTATCCATTGGGGTCTGCATCCCAACAACAAAGAGGAAACTGTTTGGACCTCAACCTTACTTTAGATCTTCCTTTCAGCAGAGGTCACAGGACACTGCCAAGAGACGGTCTAGGCCTCCTTGATGTCACAAGTCAGCATCATCTTCAGCAGGCAATCCTCACCAGACATTTTTTGACTATGAAGCAGTAATTTTGACTGCTCAGTTGAGGACAGTACCCCAACCACATCTCTTTTCTCCCTTTGGGAAGCCCCTTATCCCTCTTTGAAAGTTTGGGAAGATTGTCAGACAAGTGGGTGCTCAGCATAGTAATGGAGGGTATGTTATCCAATTCACCTCCCTCCACTTTTCCAACCCCCCTCCTCTGTCCCTTATGTGACCCAACTCATAAGAACATATTGCTTCACAAAGTTTGGTCTCTGAAACTGAGAGCAACAGAGGAGGTCCCCAGGAGCTCACGGGGAAAAGATTGTATTCTGAGTACTTCTTGGATCCCAAAAGACTAGTGGGTTTTTTTGCCCTGTTCTAGACCTTAAAAAACTAAACTGTTTCATCAATAAATCCATTCTTATCACTCATCTTCTCTACAGTAAAGTAAAAGTGGATGTGAATGAGATGCCATCTATATCATATCCATCTCTGGGAGATGTAAATGTGTATACAGTATTGCCAGAAATACACGACCAGCCAACCTGTTTTTAAAAATTGTAATTTTAGATTCTTCCTTTATGAAACAGTTGTCATAGAAAAACTTACCTGGTTTATGAATAAATGTCTTGACTCCATTAAGAAAAATACATGTCAATAAAGATTTAATATCTTTAAGAGATTCAGAATGTTGATTCTGGCATTGTCACATTCAGTGCCATAAATGAAAGTTAAATATTATAATCTTTGACCTCTCCAAATGAGTTGTTAAAGAATTGCTTTGACTTTTCTTTTTGAATAAAACAAAAAAATCAAACAAATCCAACAGCTGCAACAAAAGTCTTCTTAGCAGGGACAAATACTTGGCTTGAAGGAAAAGTAGAGGCACTCAGAAGAGGCTGCATGAAATAGAGGAATTGAAAACCAATAAATCTGGAAAAGAGTTTTCAGAGCGCTCAAACTTCAGGAAACAAAAATTGTCAGGAAACAAAAACTGTAGCACAGGAAAGAGATGATCTGAAAACACGAGAGACTCTCCAAAGTGAGAGGGACTAGTTCAGAGAGGCTATCCAGGAACCAATTACAATAGTAAGAAATGTTGTCCAATTTTAAAACTGTATTAAAATAATTTAAAGTAAGTTTTTTGTGAACAGACACTTAATGTTCACTTACAACAAATCTTTTTTTCATGTCCTATGCTTAAAGAATGCAGAGATGACGGAAGAACTGAGAAATGCTTATAGCTCTCTCAAACAGCATCAGGAAACTATCGAGGAGTTGAAAGGAAATATTTCCGAGAAGGAAACTCAACTCTCCAAAGTTCAAGAGACGCTAGGGAAAACAATTAATGATCTGAAGCAGAAGGTAAGTTGTAACTTATATTAAAAATTTGTTTAACACTGCCTTCTGTGTTCTCTGCAGACTTGTATGTAGCAAATTTATGATCTGTGGAATCCTAATTTCAGTTTGTAACTTCACTAAAATATGTCTTTTTCCCAATATGGTACTTTGGGTGCTGTCCAACAAAACAAAATACTTCTGAAAAATGTAAAGGGCAGTGAAAACCTAATATAACTAACCTCACAGCTACAAATTGAGTAGGAATTATAGTAAATAAATGTAACTAACAATTTTAGGGTGAATTTGTGGCTTCAGGTGAGTCAATGTTAAAACTCCCATGGACTTCACTAAGGGCCCGGATTTCACCCTTAATATGTATGACAAGGCTTAGATTTTTTCTTAACTATCTGGAGGAAATCTTTTGATGTAGTTCTAGTTCAATTGCCTACATATTAGTAAATATTCTTTAAACTACTTTAAAAAGTCCTTTTTGAGCCTCAAACTCTAAGGTTATTGCAGACAATCTCAAGTTTCTAGGAGCTTTTTAAATTCTGATGCATATATCTAATGTAGTAAAATGAAATCTGAAATATCTGAATATTCAGTAGCATAAAGCCTGACAGTAGTGTGAAAAACTATAAATAGGCTTGGATGGATTAGATATTTATCAGTAAATGTTAGTAAACCTCTATTTCACACACAAACCAACAAAAAAAACCTTCAATAATCAAAATTTACAGCTAAGTAAAGTAAGCCTAATGTTGCCTGAGAACTTATTACTTTGATTTAAGGTTATTTACTTTGTATATATTGACGTAATGTTGGCAACTTATTTTGAATAGTTTCAAGATTTAGCTTTTTGAATCTCAACGTCTATCATTTAAATAACTGATCCTCCACACTATTGTCTGGCACATACCCCACAATTTCCTGAAACTATGAAAATTTAAATCAGTAAAAACTGAAAACATGCTTAAAATAAACTTCTGTCAATATAAAAAATAAAAATTGAATTCTTCTAAGCCTAACCAAAAGCCACTTTCATGTCACCATAAAATTGGACTGTTGATTTTTCACCCGTAAATTATTGAAATAAATCCTATTGAAAACTTTTATTGGGCTGTGAGGAAGTCTGTCAAATATTGCTTTATTTTACTATCAAAGTTTAATAATAAAGGAAATGTCTCATTTAATGTGGTATAAAAACACTATTGGTAACAAGCCAGTGAACTTACTGGTAGATCATTCCCATGAAGTGTGCACCAAACATGGATTTTTTTGTAACAGAATCTGTATATCAGGTCGAAAAAAAGCTTTTCTCACTTAAAATAATCACAGAATTTAATGAAGCTTTTTTTGTATGCTATACCCTTGATGATCATTCCAATTCTTGTTTTCCTTTTAGGTCATTCAGCTATCTGAAAACCTGACTCTTGTCTCTTGTGAACATGACAAACTACTAGCGGAAAAAGAACGTATAGAACAAACAATGAATGATCGTATATGTCCGCAGCTGCAGGAGGCCTCTTCGGTTACTCAAGAGAGAGATGAGTTTCAGCAAATTCTAGCATGTGTTAGAGCAGAAAGAGACCAGTTAAAGGCGGTCATAGAGGAAAACAGAGAGAGGGTATGTATCAAACCTCTCTTTGGGGCTTAAATTTACTTGCAAATGTTCAGAGTGGTTTAAACTGCTTTACAGTTGAATTCCTGAAACTGACTCTTGGCCAGGATCACTCCCCCAATTACCACAGGTTGTGTTTTGCGGTCACCAGAGAGAAGCAATGAAGATTTGACTCTGGCAGCAGTGTTTAGGCACGTTCTTCTACCTGTTAAACAAATGTTCCTAAAACTTTAGAAGTACACACTTAGTTTCTATAACAGCATATAGCAACAGTGATTCTGCATTTAACTTTGAATACAACTGTGTAGAACAATCCATGTTTAATGGTAACAGGAGATTTGAGCTCCTGGATAATTCAGTCCAGGTTGAGTTGGATTAGGGGAGGTTAGTCTGAGGAAGGAAACCAATTGGCAACACATTTTCCCCCCTCTAATATTAGAAGTAAAACAATGCCATGGTCTCTCAAAGCACAGCATATGTATGCAGCATATGCTGAAGTTGATGCTCTATTTTATCTGTGATTGTGTTGTGCTTGGCTTCATCAATCCTACCTTGTCTGGAAGCAGGTATTAGTGAAAGGCTTCACCTTGCAAATGATGAAAATCAGATTCTGAAGTTAATGGAAGCAAAATAACAGCTATTTTCTATAAGTTCAGTAAACTCTGGTCAGGAATATAGGTTTTAGGTAAACTTAACAAAGACTGAACTGGAATCACTGATTATAACAGGAATGCTAGTACCCTGACTACTTGGGGAATTGGAGTATCCCAAGTATTTCAGTAGGGTAGCAGACTAGAACTCCTGATGGATCTTAATGGCTTCAAGCTTTAAAGCGCTGAGATACTTTTGTACACACTACAGGTGCAAGTGCACAGACCCAAGTAATCAAATTATTCTTCCATTCAGATATTGATCTTAATAGAACAGCAATTGTAAGTACATACATACCTGTTCCATGAAGTGTACCATGTGGGATTCTTTGCTACTTACCCAGCTTTAGAACATTGAGCTTGAGAAAATTCTTGCTGTGGTCACTGAGCATGGACTCAGCGATCTCTTCTATTATATTCAGAAAACCATCTGAAAGGCAACCTCCTCATACCCAAATTTACTAGTCTGTCTTAATTGCACATCCATATTCTTATTTGCCTTTTGAAGTTGGCAAGGATTACATTTCCAGAAAGAGAGCCACCCGTGTCCTTTTGGAATCCTTAGAGGTGGGAGGTATCGATAGAGGCTAAACTGAATGTTCACGGCTTTCAAATAACAGACTTAATAGGTATGTTCTCTTTTAGAACCCTTGAACAGTTGTGCTTACACCTTTTTATAGTTCCAATTTGATAGAATACAGCAAAGTCTCTTATTAAGTATCATGTAATGTCTTGTCTTCTGTTTCAGTCTGTGAAAATTCAGGCAGAAATGGAAAATCTTCAGGAGGAGCTGAAATGTCAGAAAAAGCAGGTTGATGCCCAGAAGAATTTGAGAGTAGAGAGAGAAAAGGAGTTGTTGAAGACTGAAGAAAAACTAACAGAAGAAACAACACAACTTAAAGAGAAGGCAAGTACTGTATCAAGACAGCAAGGACTACTTTGCAGAATAAACATACTGGACAAGTAGCTTTTTGGTTTTCTTTGCTAGTACTAAGAACTTCTTATGGGCGAGGTTCAGAAATTCCCATGTTTTCAGGACAATGGGAGCTGGCTGAATGCTGGGCAGTCCTGAATATCTGCCTCACAGCTTCATCCTGATACCTTGGCTCCTCTTCCTGCTTGCTCGTATAGGAAGATCCAAATCCTGAGCTTGCTGTCAGTGTGTCATGAAAATGATTGAGATGTCACCCACAGATGACATGAACTATGGGAACTTTGGTTAAGAAGCACAAAAATGAAAACTTTCATTTTTATGCTTCTTAGCCATATATAAAGATATAAATAAATCTGTTGTTTACAAGAAGTTTCAGAGAGAGGGAAAAAAAAGTAGTGTCTAACGTTAAACCAGACAAAAGAATGGCCCTTATCCCAGGGAAAATATCCTCCTGGTGTTTAAGGACTCCCATCCTGTGTCATCTAGTAGTTTCTATTCTGACTACGTCCTCAAAGATAAGACTAAGATTGAACAAAAGCATAACAAAACTGTAATTGTAGTGCAGGCAATCAGATGCCAGTGCATCAATGCTCATGCTCACAAAAGATGCATCCATTCTTTCAAAAGGGAACTTTTGTTTCCAAAGGACCTTGTAGAACAAGAGATAGGAAGTACTTAGCCCGCATTCTTTTTAAAGGTAAAAATGTCATGGTGCTGTGAGTTAAAAGTGACTGTCAGTAGCGAAATAAACCTACTTGGCAGCTTCCTACGTGGAGTCTGTATCCTGCAGCAAGCGTGATATCTTCTGGTTAGCTCGTCAGAGGACAGATGTGGTTAGGACAATGGACAGGAGAGAAACATTCCAAAAAAGATCAGTTAGATACAAAACAGTTGAACATGAACTTGGGTATCTGACTCTTTTCTCCTTCCTTTCGATTCTGAAACTTCATTCCTTCAGAATATGCAGTGGTGTTATATCCTGGAATCAACATGGTTACTAGAGAGAAAAGGTAGGTGAGGTGGTTACCTGAACAATTTAGAGCCCCTCCCCTTTCCGCAGGTCCAGTGGCCCTCTATGGGTTAGTGGGACCTTTTCACAGTGAAAGAGCCTTCACACAGTAATACCCTTAATCTATATTTATTAGCAATTAAGCAACAGAATACACATGCCAAGCATTCCAATGATCACAACTCATAAAGCAGACGGAGTTCTCCTGACGGCCAGTCAGGATCAAATTGTCTGGGGCTCCGGCTTCTGCACAAGTGTGGTGTCATGCAGTGTATCAGAGTTCTAGCAGTTTGTTCTTGAGCTGTCTCCCAGAGTTAAATTACAACAAACTTTTCTTCTGATTCTTGTGTAATTAAAATGAGAGTTTTTTATCTGTACCTTAACCAATTATTTTATTCAAAACGTAGCTATTCAAAAATACTAACCAATTATTTTACATAATATGACTATACAGAGGTTCACATGCCTAGGACCTGCCTACTCATATATCTTTTGCATTTTTCAAAGTTTGTTAAAACATCTCAAGGTCTGCTTATTTTTATGACTTGTATGCTTGTTGGTGGGATGCACTCTCAGGATAGGAATGTTTAATCAGCAGTAGATCATGACTCCCTACTTTTTCAAATATTCTCTCTAATTTCTCAAAATAACCCCTAATGGGCTATTTCCCTAGCAACAGCAAAACCTCATAATTTTTACTTATCCTCAAAAGCAACTTCCAACAAGAAACCCTCACAGACACCAGTAAAAAACTTGCCGAAACTCAAGTTGTTTTTTCGTTTTTAACTGTATCTATCCCTCTTAGTAATGTTGCAGCTGGCATTTTGTTTTATCTGCCTAAGCCAAGGCCAAATTTTCCTGACTATCGATTTTTGTTCCTAATTTATAGTGGCTGAGCATACAAGATGACTGAGGGCAGGTCAAGTCAAGTCCAAGTCTCTCCCAACAAGGTAATATCTTTTATTGGACTGACTTCTGAACTTGAAGGACCTGAAGAATAGCTCTGTATAAACTCAAAAGCTTGTGTGTCTCTCTCTCCCCCTGCAAAGGAAGTCAGTCCAATGAAAGATTACCTCACCAACCTTGTGTCTCCTTCAGAATATGGCAAAGACATTAAATCACAGAAAAACGCCTTGCCCACTGTGTGTAAATGTTATTGTTGGGCTATCAACCTTAGTTAAATTTCAAAAGGTAATCTGGTGTAGCAACTTGGTTATGTGTTTATAAAGAAAAAGAGAGGTAACATTTATTTTTAGACTTTGACTGAATGTTTACATCTGTTCACCATGCTGCTTCCTGTAACTTTTACTAGAATGGTAAAATTTGAGGGGTACTATTTATATGAAAGTTTGTAAACCAAACAAAATTACAATATGTATTCCTTGTATGTTTTTAATAGATAGAAAAGTTGAATGAAGAACTAAACTTAGTCTCTGGTGAAAAGAATCAATTGCTGAGTGAACTGAGAGAAAAGACAGAGGGCGAGAATGAACGTATTCAGCAACTGGAGGAACAGAATTCCACATTAACAGAGGAAAGAGACAAACTCGAGCACATGCTGGAGACTGTTAGAGCAGAGAAGAACAAACTCGAGGTGGACCTTCACGAAAGCAATGAGAAGGTACAGCAAGTGTAGAGTAAAGTGTAAAAACATTTAAGTGTGTTGTGTTTTGTTCTTGCAGCCCTCCCGATAGGCCTAGAGGCATCTGACACCAATACCTATGTTAATAGTAATTGTGCTTTTAAGAATGCAGCAGTTAGAGATGCTTTCATCTTTATCTAGGGCTCAATACCTAAGTGAAAGCATTGGTGGAAACTTAAAGGGGTGGAAGGCTTAAGGTACATAAAATTGTGGAAAATCCATTATAGTGAGACATAGACTGGAAAATATAGTGATACGCTAAGGTTTGTGTTGAAATGATGTTTATGAACACTTCTGCAGCTGCACAGCTTCTCTCCTTATTCATGACCAACAGGTAATGCTTCTCATCTATGCAGTTCACCCAGGGTGAAAACAGGCATGATTCTGTAAATCTTTAGCATGGTAGTAAAATTTTTACCAAAAAGATCCAATAGTTCATTACATCAGTTATTTCCCGGTAGTCATCCATAGCCAATTGTCTCTAGCAATTGGGATTGCTGGTGCTGTGCATCAGTGCCCTATGAATGGGACTCATCAGGGTGTGTCTCCAGAATGTTCTTTTGAGGACATGCACTCACTTGCCAGATGCAATGCAAAACTAGGTGTGTCACCCACACGTTGCATCCAAATGTTACTTTGTGGGCAGATATAAACAACTAACATGCTGACAGCCAATCCAATTGTCACTCCATTCCCTTCCAATTTACTATCGAAGCAAGTGTCACAGGATGGGGAGAACACCTGGAGGACTAACTTACGAAAGCTCAAGCACACATTCTTTTAGATAAGTTTAACTGCTTTCAGGTGTGTGTCTGAACAAAAACATAGACATGACCATATTTGGATAAGCAACCTCTTGCCAATCATTCTTCCTACTCTAGGCATACTCTCTCCCAGTCACTATCCCTGTCCTCACTTGCCATACAAAATTAGCTAGCATTGTATTTGCAAGATGAGTCAATGTCCTTTTGGAATTCCTAGAGGAACTTAGGGTGGGAGGTGTCAGCTGAGAATAAACTGAATTTTCAGGGTTTCCAAACAGCAGACTTAATGAGTACGCTGACTTTTCTCTTTCGGAACCCCTAAAATGAGCACAATTGTTTATCTTTGTAGTTCCATACTGATAGACTACAAGGAAGTCTCTTAAATATCATCATGTAATTCTTGTGTTTCAGTCTGTAAAAATTCAGGCAGAAATAGAAAATCTACATGAGGAGCTGGAAAAGCAGGTTGATAACCAGAAGAACTTGATGGTAGAGAGAGAAAAGGAGTTGTTGAAGACTGAAGAAAAACTAACAGAAGAAATAACACAACTAAAAGAGAAGGCAAGTATGATACCAAGAAAGCAAGGACTGCTGCCTAGCTTTTCTTTCCAGGATAAAGAACACTTATCCACTAATGACAGGCTTCAGAGTAGCAGCTGTGTTAGTCTGTATCCGCAGAAAGAAAAGGAGTACTTGTGGCACCTTAGAGACTAACAAATTTATTTGAGCATAAGCTTTCATGAGCTACAGCTCACTTCATCAGATGCATTCAGTGGAAAATACAGTGGGGAGATTTATATACACAGAGAATATGAAACAATGGGCGTTACCATACACACTGTAACGGGAGTGATCAGGTAAGGTGAGCTATTACTAATGAGAGCGGGGGGCGGGGACCTTTTGTAGTGATAATCAAGGTTGGCCATTTCCAGCAGTTGACAAGAACCGTCTGAGAAACAGTGGTGGGGGGGAATAAACATGGGGAAATAGTTTTACTTTGGTAACACCCATTGTTTCATGTTCTCTGTGTATATAAATCTCCCCACTGTATTTTCCACTGAATGCATCTGATGAAGTGAGATGTAGCTCACGAGAGCTTATGCTCATATAAATTTGTTAGTCTCTAAGGTGCCACAAGTGCTCCTTTACTTATCCACTAAGTTACTTCCTATAATTTACTCGAGATAAAACTCCTGTTCACTCTACCCATTGTTAGATGTTATGATTGAATGTTTGCCTGAATTTGTTCACAGTGCCATTTCCTGTAGCTTATTAGAGTGGTAAATTTGGGAGATACTGTAACTTTGTTTGTTTTTTACAAAGTTGTATGTATTCTTTTTTTGATGTTTTTATAGATAAAAATGTTGAATGAAGAATTGAACCTAGTCTCTGGTGAAAGGAATCAATTGCTGAGTGAACTGAGAGAAAAGACGGAGGGCAAGAATGAACGTATTCAGCAACTGGAGGAACAGAGTTCCTCATTAACAACGGAAAGAGACAAACTCGAGCACATGCTGGAGACTGTTAGAGCAGAGAAGAACAAACTCGAGGTGGACCTTCACGAAAGCAATGAGAAGGTACAGCAAGTGTAGAGTAAAGTGTAAAAACATTTAAGTGTGTTGTGTTTCGTTCTTGCAGCCCTCCCGATAGGCCTAGAGGCATCTGACACCAATACCTATGTTAATAGTAATTGTGCTTTTAAGAATTCAGTAGTTAGAGATGCTTTCATCTTTATCTAGGGCTCAATACCTAAGTGAAAGCATTGGTGAAAACTTAAAGGTGTGGAAGGCTTAAGGTATGTAAAATTGTGGAAAATCCATTATAGTGAGACATAGACTGGAAAATATAGTGATACGCTAAGGTTTGTGTTGAAATGATGTTTATGAACACTTCTGCAGCTGCACAGCTTCTCTCCTTATTCATGACCAACAGGTAATGCTTCTCATCTATGCAGTTCACCCAGGGTGAAAACAGGCATGATTCTGTAAATCTTTAGCATGGTAGTAAAATTTTTACCAAAAAGATCCAATAGTTCATTACATCAGTTATTTCCTGGTAGTGGACATCCATAGCCGTTAGAAGACTAACTTACAAAAGCTCAAGTACACATCCTTTTAGATCAGTTTAACTGCTCTCGGATGTGTGTATGAATAAAAACATAGACATAACCGTCTGAGGTCGGACTAATGGCCAGTAGAGTTCAGTATGCCATTTGACAGTGGCGAGTACCTATTGCTTCAGAGAAAGGTACAAGAAACGATGACGTAGGGGGCAGTTATGGAATAACTTGCCGTTAGGACATGTTTGCTTCTACATCCTGTTGGAGATTAGTTTATCATATCGAAGCATGAGCAGTTTATCTTCTATCGAAAACCAGGGTGTAACTACAGTTCAAAGCCTCTTGCTAGAAATGGAAATAATTTACAGGGCAAAGACAAATCTGCTGCCTTTCAAGGCAGTTCACATAAAGGATACAGAAGGAGAGCTGAATTTCTCCACTGGCCTAGAAGGCACTTGTTTGGGCTTGATAGACAGTCAAGAAACATCCATTGCACCTGCAGAAAAGATCAGATCTCTAGAAGCAGGGACCCCTTCTTCTTCTGAGTCTGTGCTACCTAGTATTAATAAAATGGGAAGTTGAGCACAAGAATTTTGTTAGCTTTGGCTCACTGTTGCTTTATGCTACCTAGACAGAACTCAATCAGGAAATTGTTCATTGAACTGGTCGTATTTTGTTTCTAGGCTAAGGAGAAACAAATCTTTGTTTGTACAGTGCCTGGCTCAGTGGGAAACTGGCCTATATCTGTTGTTGTAATAAACAAGTTCTGGTGATGTCAGCTACACTAGTTTCTCTGGGATGGTTGATTGGAGTCCTATAATCAAGAACTATAGAAGGTGGGTAACAGGCCCTAGCAGTGTTCGTTTAGGTAGGCACATCAGACTCCCCATATGGGTGAAATCAGTTGTCAAGATGATGGATTAGACAAGTGCATGGCTAGCCTCTCTAGTCGCTATTACCCCCTAAAGGCAGGGTGTAGAATAAGTTCTATCTATATCAAAACCACACTGCTTCTGTTGTGAGGAAGATTGTCATAGCTTCAGAAATCTTTTGACCCAAAATAAATTCTTCTTTCCACAATTCCTATGAAATATTTCTCCCATTTTGTTCCAGTCCTTTGCACCCCTTTGGAAGTTTGTGGCATAAGAGGCCTTCTTAGAGCTCCAAAAATATATATCAAACCTATTGAGCACATGTGACAATTGTAGCACGTTGATCTCATTCTATCCGAAATGCCAGGGCCATCGCATTGCTGCAGGTGAGAAATTGAAATCCTACACCAGTTGGTATGGATCTGTAAGCATCTGGAAGAACATCCCTGGAATCAGGACTCCCTATATAGAGTCCCTAGTGGCATTTTGGAAGTAGGGGGTGTCGGAGCATGGTCAGAGAATGACTTTGCAGAGTACGCTTCAATTCCTTTGTAGAGGCATCCTTTGTTAGGAAGGGGCTACTGGATTCATTCACAAATTTATTTCTTAAATTATAAAGGTTTTGCTATGTATGTGGGGCACTTCTATTTCTACCTGTTATTCTACCATAATGCCTGTTAACCTTCCCACCCCATTTCTGGGAATCACTGCTTGCTACTTCCCATTAGTGATGAATAAAGAGAAATTGTGCAGCAGAATGAGAAATTTCATATATGATTTTATCCTGCTAGCGGCTTCTCTCCTTCAACCCAACTGGGTGGTCTGGCAAATGACCGGAATACAGTTTGTAACAAATTCCTTTTAGATAACTATTTCAGACTTAAACATATAGATGCCATAAGGTTAGTTAATTTAATTTCAAGATGTTGCCCTACAAATGCTGGTGACTGAGTTGAAGGCCAAGGCTTAGTCCTAGAGCTTCCAGTAACAACCTTCAAATTTCAAGTATAAGCGGTACTATGCATTTTTGTAATGAATTTAGAGAAGCGACTAACAGAAGATTATCAAGAATTTTTTTTTATCTCTTCTGATACTTACAGAGAACAATTGGATAAGTAACACCTTATCTATCATCCTTCCTAGTCTAGGCATACTCTTTTCCAGTCACTATCCCTGTCCTCACTTGCCTTGCAAAATTAGCTAGGATTGTATTTGCAAGATGAGTCAATGTCCTTTTGGAATTCCTAGAGGAACTTAAAAAGAAAAGGAGTACCCGTGGCACCTTAGAGACTAACCACGGGTACTCCTTTTCTTTTTGCGAATACTGACTAACACGGCTGCTACTCTGAAACCTAGAGGAACTTAGGGTGGGAGGTGTCAGCTGAGAATAAACTGAATTTTCAGGGTTTCCAAACAGCAGACTTAATGAGTACGCTGACTTTTCTCTTTCGGAACCCCTAAAATGAGCACAATTGTTTCTTTGTAGTTCCATATTGGTAGACTACAAGGAAGTCTCTTAAATATCATCACATAACTCTTGTGTTTCAGTTGGTAAAAATTCAGGCAGAAATAGAAAATCTACATGAGGAGCTGGAAAAGCAGGTTGATAACCAGAAGAACTTGATGGTAGAGAGAGAAAAGGAGTTGTTGAAGACTGAAGAAAAACTAACAGAAGAAACAACACAACTAAAAGAGAAGGCAAGTATGATACACCAAGAAAGCAAGGACTGCTGCCTAGCTTTCCTTTCCAGGATAAAGAACACTTATCCACTAAGTTACTTCCTATAATTTACTAGAGATAAAACTCCTCTTCACTCTACCTATTGTTAGATGTTATGACTGAATGTTTGCCTGAATTTGTTCACAGTGCCATTTCCTGTAGCTTATTAGAGTGGTAAATTTGGGGGATACTGTAACTTTGTTTGGTTTTTACAAAGTTGTATGTATTCTTTTTCTGATGTTTTTATAGATAAAAATGTTGAATGAAGAATTGAACCTAGTCTCTGGTGAAAGGAATCAATTGCTGAGTGAACTGAGAGAAAAGACGGAGGGCAAGAATGAACGTATTCAGCAGCTGGAGGAACAGAGTTCCTCATTAACAGCTGAAAGAGACAAACTCGAGCACATGCTGGAGACTGTTAGAGCAGAGAAGAACAAACTTGAGGTGGACCTTCACGAAAGCAATGAGAAGGTACAGCAAGTGTAGAGTAAAGTGTAAAAACATTTAAGTGTGTTGTGTTTTGTTCTTGCAGCCCTCCCGATAGGCCTAGAGGCATCTGACACCAATACATATGTTAATAGTAATTTGTGCTTTTAAGAATGCAGTAGTTAGAGATGCTTTATTCTTTATCTAGGGCTCAATACCTAAGTGAAAGCATTAGTGGAAACTTAAATGTGTGGTAGGCTTAAGGTATGTGGAAATGTGGAGCGTCCATTACAATAAAACGTGAACTTGAAGTTTATACACTGATATGGTAAGGTGTGTTGAAATGTGCTTATGAATAATCTTTCAGAAATACTTTGTTTGAGGCTGTATTTTCAGGTATTCATTTAAGTTGCAGCATAGGGCAATATACAGAAGTTAAATTAATTTTAAAACATCCAGTGGGTTTTATATTCACTTCATTTCTTTTCTTTAAGTGAGTTTAGTGTTTATAAGTGGCAGATGTGTAGTACTAGGAGCTAAAGCACTCTCTTTCATCTACAAAACACATACTGGCCAGACAGAAGTTTCCCATCACTGTTGTGGAAAGACCGTCCTTTAAAATGAGGCTATTTCAGTTTTCGTGGGCAAACATTCATTGCAGGCCCTCTGCTGAGATGGCCAATTAGAATAGTTATAGACTCAAGGAGCCCATCTATTTGGCTTAACAAAGAGGAGATTAAAGGGTGAGTCAATTAGTCTATAAGGACCTATATATGGAAAAATATTTAATAATGGCCTCTTCATGTCACACCTTTCACTGCTGGACTGATCTAATGGCTGGAAGCTGAAGGTAGACAAATTCAGATTGGAAATAATGCATAACTTTTTTGACAGAGATTTATTTATCATTGGAAGAACTTACCAAAGATCATGGTGGATTCTCTATCACTGCCAAATTTTAAATCAGGATTGGGTATTTTTCTAAAATATATACTTTGACTTATTTTGAAAGTTTTGTTACGGACTGTGCTAAACAGGAGTTCAGACTAAATTATCGCAATGATCCTTTTTGGCTTTAATCTATGAATACAAATTGTGTGGATACTGTTTGTCCCAAATTAGAGTCAGACCACCAGATAGGTATTCACTAATAACTTCAGATCATTAATGACATCACCTTGATTTCTGTCAATAATAGCAGGCATGCTGGAATCCTGTTTCGTCTTCTGAGGTGTCCAGTCCACCTACTGAAGTCTATATTAAGTCAGTTGTGCTGTATTAATGAACCATTATGTAGATACTTATTTGCAGTATCTCGGAGGATTAATTATAATACTGCACTATAAATGTCTTTTATTTTTATTAAAATAAAGACATTTTAAAGACCACTTGGAGAGAACAGATGATCAATAGGATTAATATATGACTCGAATCAGGAACTTCAGGGTGGTACTGACTTGTTGTAGGGCCTTGGGCAACTTGCCTTGTTCCACTGCCGTACATCACCCATCTGTAAAATAGCGATTCGTACTTCCCACTATATCCCTGGGATATGAGTCAGTCTTGTTTGTAGAACATTTAGCATTTGTATAATTCTTTACATTGTCAAAATATTATTTACAGCTGTTTTCCACTGGCATTTTGTTAGTTGAAGATTAAATTAAATCAAAACTGGATTCTTATTCCACTCTAAAATGGAAGGCCAGCCTAGGAAAGCAAAGTTTTAGCACTGTTCAAACTCTGAGGCATTCCTGTAGTGTGTCGCAACAGACCCTCAAATCTTAGTTGCCAGACTGCTTAGAGTCCCATATTCCAGCACTTCACTGCAAGTTGCCTACCTTTTTTTCTTGGTCCAAAATCCCCTCAAAAGTTTGACACACTTTATATACTCTTCACACCCTTATATTTAACTCAGTCATACCAAGAAGTACAAGAAATCAGTATTTGTTTATCACCTACAGTGCAAAAGGTGAAGTCATTGGTAAGCTTTGACTGGCAGATGGATTGGGTGTTGTATAACATAAGCATACAAAGCATCAGGAAACAATGGGCAGCAAAGCCACAGTGTGGCTGTCTGGTGCTACAAGGACAACCTTCAAACATCTGCAGGTACCTCTTTTTTGTGAGAGGGGTTCTCTAATCAGGTGGGCCTCAATTAAATCCCTCATGACGCTTGAGGGATCACTTTCTAGGTCTTCTTTACACCTCCTTCCACTTCCTTCCCCCTCCCCCCTCCCAATCACTACACCCCATGCTGGAAGACTAGTTGAGCTAATATGAGTGGGAAAAATTCTTACTTACTAACTTCTTGTAAAATGTCTCTACCAATCCATCCTGCTCAATGCCAGTTAACTGTCTCAATAAAAAGAAAAAGAGGACTTGTGGCACCTTAGAGACTAACAAATTTATTTGAGCATAAATAAATACAGCTCACTTCGTCGGCTGCTCACGAAAGCTTATGCTCAAATAAATTTGTTAGTCTCTAAGGTACCACAAGTCCTCCTTTTCTTTTTGTGGATACAGACTAACACGGCTGCTACTCTGAAACCTGTCTCAATAAAGACTTCAAGTTAAGCTAATTCCTTTTTTCTCTGGGTAGTGTTGATACGTTGTGGGATGGGGAATTGCATTTTGAGACCTGACCTCATACTAGGAACAGACTGAAGTTTCCAATTTTTTTCCTCTGCTTTAAGAATCTTATACCGCTTTGGAATCACTTGTCAGGTTGGTAGGACTAATGTCCCCAGAGTCAACTTTCAAATATTTGAGCTGCACTCAGTAGGTGAGGAGAGGACAACCTATCAGGGAGGTAGAGGAGACATTACTAGAAATAAGGATGCTTGCAGCTAAGAACTGTTCTAATCCAAAGCACAAAGGTGGGCCCAGATAATTTCTGGGGGCCCAGATAATCTTCATCCAAGAATATTAAAGGAATTGGCACCTGAAATTGCAAGCCCATTAGCAAGAATTTTTAATGAATCTGTAAACTCAGGAGTTGTACCGAATGATTGGAGAATTGCTAATATAGTTCTTATTTTTAAGAAAGGAAAAAAGGTGATCCGGGTAACTACAGACCAGTTAGTTTGACATCTGTAGTATGCAAGGTCCTGGAAAAAATTTTGAAGGAGAAATTAGTTAAGGACATTGAAGTCAATGGTAAATGGGACAAAATACAACATGGTTTTACAAAAGGTAGATCGTGCCAAACCAACCTGATCTCCTTCTTTGAGAAAGTATCAGATTTTTTAGACAAAGGAAATGCAGTGGATCTAATTTACCTAGATTTCAGTATGGCGTTTGATACCGTGCCACATGGGGAATTATTAGTTAAATTGGAAAAGATGGGGATCAATATGAACATCAAAAGGTGGATAAGGAATTGGTTAAAGGGGAGACTACAACGGGTCCTACTGAAAGGCGAACTGTCAGGCTGGTGGGAGGTTACGAGTGGAGTTCCTCAGGGATCAGTTTTGGGACCAATCTTATTTAATCTTTTTATTACTGACCTTGGCACAAAAAGTGGGAGTGTGCTAATAAAGTTTGCAGATGATACAAAGCTGGGAGGTATTGCCAATTCGGAGAAGGATCGGGATATTATACAGGAGGATCTGGATGACCTTGTAAACTGGAGTAATAGTAATAGGATGAAATTTAATAGTGAGAAGTGTAAGGTTATGCATTTAGGGATTAATAACAAGAATTTTAGTTATAAGCTGGGGACGCATCAATTAGAAGTAACGGAAGAGGAGAAGGACCTTGGAGTATTGGTTGATCATAGGATGACTATGAGCTGCTAATGTGATATGGCTGTGAAAAAAGCTAATGCGGTTTTGGGATGCATCAGGAGAGGTATTTCCAGTAGGGATAAGGAAGTTTTAGTACCATTATACGCAGCACTGGTGAGACCTCACCTGGAATACTGTGTGCAGTTCTGGTCTCCCGTGTTTAAAAAGGATGAATTCAAACTGGAGCAGGTACAGAGAAGGGCTACTAGGATGATCCGAGGAATGGAAAACTTGTCTTATGAAAGGAGACTGAAGGAGCTTGGCTTGTTTAGCCTAACTAAAAGAAGGTTATGAGGAGATATGATTGCTCTCTATAAATATATCAGAGGGATAAATACAGGAGAGGGAGAGGAATTATTTAAGCTCAGCACCAATGTGGACACAAGAACAAATGGGTATAAACGGGGCACCAGGAAGTTTAGACTTGAAATTAGATGAAGGTTTCAAACCATCAGAGGAGTGAAGTTTTGGAATAGCCTTCCAAGGGAAGCAGTGGGGGCAAAAGATCTATCTGGCTTTAAGATTCTACTCGATAAGTTTATGGAGGAGATGGTATGATGGGATAATGGGATTTTGGTAATTAATTGATCTTTAACTATTCAGGGTAAATAGGCCTAATCCCCTGAGATGGGATATTAGATGGATGGGATCTGAGTTACCCACGAAAGAATTTTCTGTAGTATCTGGCTGGTGAATCTTGCCCATATGCTCAGGGTTTAGCTGATTGCCGTATTTGGGGTCGGGAAGGAATTTTCCTCCAGGGCAGATTGGAAGAGGTCCTGGAGGTTTTTCGCCTTCCTCTGTAGCATGGGGCATGGGTCACTTGAGGGAGGATTCTCTGCTCCTTGAAGTCTTTAAACCACGATTTGAGGATTTCAATAGCTCAGACATAGGTGAGGTTTTTCGTAGGAGTGGGTGGGTGAGATTCTGTGGCCTGCGTTGTGCAGGAGGTTGGACTAGATGATCAGAATGGTCCCTTCTGACCTTAGTATCTATGAATCTATGAAACACGTTGTTAATGTAGCCTCACACTCTACAAGGCAGCTCAAATTGAGGGAAGGGAGACAGCATGGCAGAGAGAGATGCGCATTGCCCCTTTAAGTATGCTGATCTCACTCTAAGGTCATTGCCTTTTTAAGTAGATCAGCAAGTTGAGACAGCAGCTGCTGCCAGCAAGCTCCCTCCATCCTGAGCCCTGTTGTGTCCCTCCCCTGCTCTGTGAAGATAGGGTGTCCCCCTCCCACTGCTTTACCCCAACATTAGCACCCCTCTCCCCGTGAGCTCCCGTGAGCAGCTCCAAGGCAGGAGCAGCACATGGCAGTGTGGGGAGGGACAGCTGAACTGCCTGGCAATCGATAGCCTGCTGGCCGGCTGCTGCACAGGGAACGTAGGGGAGCAGGGAGCTGATAGGGGGTCTGCTGGTCTACCCTGGTTCCAAGTCCCCACCAGCTAGCTCCAACGGGCTACTCTTCCTGCAAGCAGTGGACAAAGCAGGCGGTTGCCAAACAACGTTATGAGGGAGCATTGCACAACTTTAAATGAGCATGTTCCCTAATTGATCATCAACATAACAATGAAACAACGTTAAGGGGCAACTTTAAGTGAGGAGTTACTGTACTTCCTTGTGAGGGCAAAACTATACCAATGTTAATGGCAGATCAATACATTTTTGTATATTTCTATATTTTTACCCAGTCAAATTTTAGAAGGCACTGTGAGGAAAATGTGATTTTTTTTTTTTTTTTTGTTTTTTTGTTTTTCCTCCTCCAGGCATTTCAAAAATCTATTAATCACAGTGTCTGAGTGCCTCAGTGGGTCACAACTGAGAGTGCCAGATTCAAGACAAACTTCTGAGAAATAGGGCAGACTCACCCCAAACTGGTGGTTATTTTATCATTAGTTTATTCTAAGCCAGTAATAAAAGTAAACTTCTGTCTTATCTCACTGGTTAAGAAGAAGTCAGAAAGACAGTCTCCTTACGCATCCCAGCCCTTGTCTCACTACCGTAACCACTGGACTTTATAATGAGTGGTTACTGAAAGCCAATTTCATCAAATACAGGGTCCTTCCAATCTCAAAAGATGAACCACTTGGCCAGGTCAGTATACAACTCAGATCTTGCCCAATAATCATGCTGCTGCCAATCCTTTAGTAAATAAAAGCAAAAGGTTTATTAATAAAAGAAAAGGAGAGTTAAAATGATTAATAGATCATATACATTCAATAATGGCAATATCCTTACATCAGGTTTGTAGCCATGATGTTAGACTGCTGACTTGTAAAGTTGCTCTGGCAACTTCCAAAAGATTGGAAGGTCCGCAGTCCAATGTTGTAAATTCACAGTTCAGAGAATCAGGGCAGGAAAGAGGCAAAATGGAGTTATTCCAGGAGTCTTTTATACCCTTTGCCCTGTCCCTGGAAACTTTCTGTTTCAAACAAAGCTCACAGCCCAGTCTGTGGAAAGTTACTAGCACAAGGTGGAGTCCAGGGTCAGATGAGTACATCGCATGTCCTTGCAAAGCTTGATGACTCTCAGGGGGTAGCCATTGGCCCCTTGGAGGCTGAGGCCGTCTGCAGGAAGAGCCATCTGGGCAGAATGAGTTTCTTCTATGGCCCATTGAGAGCAAAGTGTCTTTGATGGGCCATGAAACTTGAATAGTCCATTAACAATGTGCTGTCTAGACTGGATATAAACTATCTTGTGGGTGTTACCCCAGGAAAAAAGACAATTATGATGCAGGTCATAGCCAGTAATCATAACTTCAGATACAGTGATAACTGGATTTAAAGAGGATAATATTTAGCAAGTCATAACTTTTCCATTAACACTTTTTATATGACATACATACTTTGTACAAGATTTGTTGCAATTGTCTAACAGTGGTAGCATCAATGATATACATGGTCTCATTTCAATCATATAACATCACACAGGTACTCCATGGGAGGACCAAAGAGCCAGGAATAGTCAAAGCAACACTAGTATAGCTTCTCCATACACTTTTTTACCTCTTCACTTCCATTTTGACCTATAACATTCAAGCTATTCAACTTGTGCTGTCTCCTCAGATGAGACACAGCTCACAGAATAGTTTTTAATTTGTAGTGGCTTCATTCAATGGAATATCTGGTGTAGATAGGCCAATAAAACCAACTATAAAAATCTATACCATCATCTATTCCTCCTTCTCCTTTCTTATTTCCTTTCATTATTTGTTCTGAGTTTGCAGTAGATGAAGATCCAGTACACTGAAGGTTGGTTGTTTTGCTTGTTTTTTTAACCTCCTCTTCACTGGTGACCCAATTCAGGATTTAAGTCTAGGTCTCCAAAGGGGAAATGCTAACCCACAAAATTGATATGATTACTTTAGCTCCAATTCTTTTATCACTATGAGAAAGAGAAGGTTTAATTCTGAAATGTCTTTTGTTTCTAATTATCTTTAATTAGATAATGGGAAGGAGCAACTTAAAAGGTGGTGTTGGATGGGTGTTTGTATGCGGTATTTGACAAAATTGAGTGAACACTCTACTCTAATACTGAAAGTATACATAATTGAACCAATTCATAGTAATGCTGTATAACTGTTTCTGTAGGTCAACCAGTTAACTGAGGCATTAAACAGTGTTTTGCACGAAAGACACCAGTTAGTGGCTGAAAGAACTAATCACTATCTCCGACTTCAAGATCAGATTTCATCAATTAATCAAGAGAAAGATGAGCTCCAACAAATACTTGAAGGTGTAAAGTCTGAGAGAGACTTGCTCAAGACTGAACTGCAAAAAAATATTGACATGGTTTGTGTCCCAAATACTATTAGATACTAATAGAAGTCATATTACTATAAAATTAGAGTTTTATACTTGTGCATGTATTTTTTCAGAGCATTGAAACAAATGGAAAACTTGAATGTGCTCTAGATGAATTGAAACAGAAGAAGCTGAATGATGTGGCAGTTCAAGCAAAACAACCAGATGACACAGAACTGAGACATGCAGATAGCATGAAAGCAAAAGCCTTGGAAGTAAAGGTAAATATCAGTTACAAAGGTAACTGATGTGTGAAACTGTAGAACTATTCATTCCCTGGTACAATTCTAGAGCAGTATCTTTGTCTGTCTACAACATAATTAAGGTTAAGATTTTGTCACTTTTATTTTTAGTAAAAGTCAGACAGGTTGTGGACAATAAACAGAAATTCACGGGAGCCCATGACCTGTCTGACTTTACTAAAAATAACCAGAGGGTAGGACGGGCAGTGGAGAAAGGGGTACATGGCCCTGGCTGCAGGCACTGACAGCTGAAGCCAGAAGTCACAGAAGTCCAGTAAAGTTACTGAATCTGCAACTAAATTGTGTCCTTAAACATAACGTATAATTCTTTGAGTGTTTGCACATGTCCATTCCAATGTAAGTATGTGCATGCCCTGAGCACAGTTGCTGGAATTATTTCCCCTAGTGATATCTGTCTGGTCAGTGCCAGTGCCGTCTGGTGCCACACGCTCCTAGCGCCGATAAAAGGGCCCTGCTGATCTGCTACCATCAGTTCCTTCTTACTGCCCGTGATGGTTGCTGGAACTCTTCATTACTCAGGAAATTTTCTCCTAGGGACTCTTCTATTTCTTTAGTGTAAATAGTTATCGTAGTTAGTTTTAGTTGCCCTCCATGCTTAGTGGGATCATCTGCATCCTGGTGCCGGGGCATGCCTTGGTCACCGGGTTTCAAGTTCTGCGCTTCCTGTGATAAGTCTGTGCCTTTTCGTGACCTGCACTCGAGTTGTCTCAAGTGCTTAGGGGAATCTCAGAGGAAAGACTGTTGCCAAATCTGCAGGAACTTCAAGCCCCACACCAAAAAGGACCAAGAAGCAAAACTGAAGGCCCTCCTCATGGGGGCAACTTTAAGACCTTCCTCAGAGCCAGGTTCTGACTTGGCATGGGTCAGGAATCTCTGCACTAATCTTCTCCGGTGCCTAAGAAAAAGCACCGTAAACGCCAAGAGAAGAGCTGATTTCTGGTGCTGAAGGTGAGCAGACTGGGACCAGGAGAGAGCCAGACCCACGTCTGGCCGCTCTTCCTCCATGGCACTGCAACATCAGATGCCTTCAGCTCCAGTGCCACTGCAAGCCCCACTGACACCAGCACAGGAGCCACCTCCTCCAGACAGACTGCATTCTGGCCAATTTGCGGTACCTTTAACTCCAAAGGCATTTGCAGCAGCCAGGGACCTGCTTTCCCTACTGGTACCAGCATCCCCACGCTGTCAGGATCCGGCACAGCTGGTGACACTGAATGGCAAACAGTTGTTGCTAGGATTTCACCCAGTACTGCGGCTGCCATCTAGAGGAAAACCCCTGTTGGCAGCCTCATCACGATCTTCCCCTCAACATTGATTGCCAGCACTAAAGGGAATGGCACGGCGTTGGTCTCTACAGCACAGTTCGTTCTCTTCATCAGACTCGGAAGTGGGATCTTACTCCCCCCCGTCACCACAGCCGCCGCGCTGTTCCCCAGGCCATTCCTATGGGACCGCAGCTCCAAACATTTGGCCACCGGGTCATGGGGACCAGCACCTATGTAATAGCTGTTTTGGAACCATTGGTGATTCCCCTGGCACAGGGCACCAATCCCGGCCTCGTCCTATGTTCTCTTATTAGACCCCCATTTGAACCAACGGCAACATGCTCCTGTGTTTGCTTATCTATGAAAATTGCACTTCTTGTTGCTATCACCTCTGCCCGATAGGTCAGCAAAATTGGAGCCCTTATGGCATACCCCCCTGTATGCAATTTTTCATAAAGACAAGTTACACCGTGTCCACCTCCCAAAGTACCATCCTCTTTCCATCTTAATCAACCCGTTCACCTTCCTTGCTTCTTTCCAAAGCCTCACAGCAACCAACAGGAGGCAGCATTGCGCACCCTGGACATCAGACGTGTATTAGCTTTCTACCTGGACAGAACACGTTATGCTATCACCCAGCAGGCTAGAGAAGAAGCTGGGTCTGGCCGCGCAGTCTTGCAGTCAGCCTGTCATTGAACTCCGAACTGTACAATTGCTTGGGAGTCACCTACATTGGAATGGATATGTGGAAGCACTTGAAACGGGGGGTAGGGGAAACTGTTGAACAATCAGTTACAGAAAAGTTATTGAGATGTGTTTCACATGTCCATTCCAAAATGACCCTCCGTCCCCTCTCGTCGGAGGCGGTCCGTAAGAAGAAATTGAAGGGGAGCAGGTTGGCAGGGCCTTTTATAACAGCACTATGTGTGCACAGCACCAGAAGGTGCTGGAGCCAACGGATACCACTAAAGAGAAAAAATGTTGGCAACTGTGCTCGGGGTGCGGACACAGCTATGTTGGAGTTGACACAGGCAACACATTTTGAACCATTACAGAAAGGTCAGTAACCAGTTTATCCGAAGTGACTTTAAATTGTCCTTTTTAGCAGGGTTTTTAGCCTTATAAAAATATTGAGGGGGGGTACATGTGTCCTAAAATGAAGTGGTTAAAAGCTCACAAATCATTTGGGGACACTGTGGTAACAGTTTGTCTGCAGGTAATCTGAGAGACTCTTGAATTGAACTTTGCAGTTAAAATGTCTGATCTTAATTATGGAAACAAAACTGTTTCATAATTGTTTTTACTGAAAAGTTGATATACAAGCACTCTGACTTTGATGTTTTGTAAAACTCCTAGCTTTATTTGAAAATTATAGGTTGTATTTAATGAAGCCTTTCTCCTTTCAAAACAGAATAATCTTCTAATCTCTCTAAAACCTTGCTAGTGAGAGGAGCATTTGTACAAAACCTTGGACAGATTCTGTGGTGTTGCTGATCTGCATAGATCAGGGGTGCGAAGATGCATGGCTTAAGTGGCTTATAGCTTACCTTTGTACTTCCCTGATTCTGCTGCAACTGTGCACAGGGTTAATCTGAACTATGTTAGAGAGTCCCAAAGGGCTTCTCCAATTTACACCAGGTTTCAGACACCCACGTGCTATTGGTCCCTGACCTTGCTTGAAACAGTTGAGTTCTAGTGAAGATGCTCTCATTGCTGATTGCTGTTCCTTCCAGTACTGTTCTTAATGCAGCTCAACAATACCACCTGCTGGCCAACCATGTGTTGGATCGTTTGGTTTCAGCAGTAGCACTCATACGGTTTCTCAAACTACCATAGAACTGGCTTCTGTAAAACATGTATTTGACATAGATAACGTTCAAAAATTTGAATGTGTACATGCAAGATGGTGCACGTTGGAAGGAATAATTTGAACTATTCATGCACTCGTGATGTTTTTCCTCAGATGTCAGTTAATTTACACCTGGGCAAAATTGTAGACAACTCAATGAAGACCTCTTCTTTTTTGGCTGTTGCTGCACATTTAACATAATTTTAGGTTCTGTAAGGAAGAGAATGATAGATACTGAAAACTTTAGAACACATCACATAAATCCAGTGGTACAAACTCTCATTGGAATGCTTCATGTTCAATTTTTAGTCACGCCATCTCTGAGAAAGGTACAATAGAAACAAGAGCCTAAACAGGTAATGAGAATGAGGAATGGAAAAAGTTCCATATGAAGAGCGTGAGAATGAAAGACTGACTGTGATGAATAAGATGGTTCAAAGAGAGAGAATAACTAATTATATAAATAAAGTAAACTTGGGTACTTCTATTCATCCCATCCTTTTTCATAAAACAAGAACAAGGGAACATTCAATGAAACTGAAATACAATCAATTTGTAACTGATGAGGAAAATAGGAATTGCCATGCTGGGTTAGACCAATGGTCCAGCTAGTCCAGGACCCTGACTGACAGTCTCCAGCTGTTTTGAGGAAAGGATAGCTGTCGCTCACAAAAGCTTATGCTCAAATAAATTTGTTAGTCTCTAAGGTGCCACAAGTACTCCTTTTCTTTTTGCGGATACAAACTAACACAGCTGCTACTCTGAAACCTGTGGTAGGTAGTTATTGAATACCTGACCGACAGAAGAAGCTTCTTCCTAGCATCCATGTCCTGAAGACTTTTTTTACCCCCTTCTAGAATGTTGGTAATTTTTCTACAATTACAACACTGGATATCTGATATCAGTATTGGTATACAATCCCTTTTTTGATAAAAATTAACACTACACATAATTAGCCCGTGCAATTCATTTCCACAAAATGTCATTGGGGCCAGGAGTTCATTAATAGTCAAAGGGTTGGATGTTCGTATGGTTAGTGCAAACATCCAGTGTTAAAGTAGTAAAGATTTTCGTTTAAAGATTTGAAAGGGAAATATCCTTCATGCTTTATGACATAAGCCAATATCTAACTAATAGGGATTAGGAAGAAACTTCCCTATGGGCAAGTTATTTAATAACTGCCTGCTTTAGGGTTTCTTGCACATTACCACTGGAGTGTCTGACACTAGCCAGGTTAGACACAGGATAATGGTCTGATAGGGCAATTTCTGTGTTTTCTCTGGGGGATTGAAGTATTGGGGAATCTAACATCTTGTCTCTGGTTACTGTAAGTTATATTTAAACATGGAAGGAGACAATGCCAGTTAGCAAACTTTGATTCAGTACATTTTCTTGAAATGTTCATTGTGTACTGAAAAATATATCTAATATATCTGATAGTTCAGCATGGGGGTGGGGGGGCGAGCAGAGGTATGAAGATCTTTTGAGTCTAAGTCATTGAAACAACTTGAGCTCATTTGAAAGCGTATAATTGAGTCTGGGGCTCTGGCTCTCTTTGTACTGTCTGACCTAATTTGTGTCCCGTTTCCTTCTGCGGTGAATAGTGATTGGAATCTTACTCCATAGTTATTTCTCTTAATATTATAAAACCAATAAATTCCTTAAAGAACACCTGGAGTCTGATGAGCTGTTAAAGCTTGATCACTTTGTAAAATATTCTTCAAGGATGCTTTATTCTTTATTGTGGCTGATTCTATTTCTCCTTATCTCAGGAGCTTCTGGAGAAATTCCTAATGATGGAGAAGAAATATGAGTGTCTCACTACAATGTCTCTAAATCTGAAAAGTGAACTCGGCAGTCAAAAAGCACTAATAGCTGGGATGCTGACACACCTTTCACCTGAACAGGCTAAACAAGTCAAAAGGCTTCAAACTGAAAATGAGAAAATAAGCAATCATCTCCAGAGCTTGTTGAACAAACTTAAGGTACAAATTTCAAACAGTGGTTGTGTGGAGGGCTTCATGTAGCTCTGCTTTTACATTATATCCAACATACTAACACAAGTGCTCATGGAGCACTATGGTTGTGAAGAAATCCCTAACTAACATGCAGTGTTGGGATTGAGCTTCATTCCTGGACCTGTTCTGCTGTATGCAGTTATTGCAGAACATATATAGTGTGTGCAATGTAAACTGATATGTAATTGCTGCATAAGCCCTGTATAATGGAGCCAATTAAGAACCATAGAATTGGCCTTAAACTCTGAATATAGTTCAGCTATTTTGAATAGTCTAATACCCTTAACATTTCTTTCAAATGTTGTAACTGGTCAAAGAAAACTTGATCCGTATGCTAGATGCTCCAGAAGTAGAATTGCGGATCATTATGTAAACCTCTTCAAAATACAGGTTGCTTTCATAGCATAGCCTTGTCCCATGGCAGGTGTTGATTTGACACCTTTATTGGGTAGCTTTAAAGTTTCTGGATACTTGTAACCCTCACCCATCTTGCAGTTGAGTGATTGACTGCATTCATTCTTAATCACTTAAAATGAAGAGGAATGGGGGAAGGAGAGGAGCTCCACCATATGAATAGATCAGGTTCTATCATGCCAATAGGTACAGTAAATGGAGTTTAACATGTTAATTCTCTTCTGGGTCTTTGTAGTTGTGATTCTAGGCAATTTTCTGTTACTGGGGACAGTAATTCAAAGAAAACAAAACATTGACTAGGCCTGAGAATGTATAGCTGTTACTTTTTGTAAATGTTTGTTAACTAAGAAATTAAACAAATGTTCCATAGAGTCTGAGCTCATAACTTCACATCAGCATTTGCACTTTTGGAGTCGTATGTTTAAGTTCTTGTTAAATTGTTCATAATAATTGTTGGTCCTTTTTTCTTTTATAGTCTTCCTTCATTTATTTACTTTGCGGGGACTTTTGTGTGTATGTAGTAGTTTCAGCCATTTAAAAAATAACAAACTTTAAACCTGGCAGATTGAGGCCATGCTAGATGTCATAAAATAAATACATCAGATTTTCACTTGATTACATTGGTGTAAATCTAGAGTAAGTCCTCTGAAATCGAGGTATTTTAATTTGCCGGGGTCCAAATTCTGCTCTTTGTTGGATTGCAAGCTATGTAGTATATGTTCCCACCACTAGTTTAGTATCTCAGTCAATCTCCTCATGCCCTGAAAGCTTTGAGCTTTTCTAGAGCTGTGAAAAATATATTCTTTACAAACATAATGTGGAAATAATTGAGATGAGGGTTTTTTACAAGGCCTTTTACTATACATTGTTCTTAAATTTTTTGTGTATGCATGAAGTGCTACACAGCTGTCTAGAATCTTATCTAAATGCAATGTATCCTTAATGCTGACCTTTTCATATTCAACAGTTTCTGTTCAGCCGTGTTTGCCGGAAGAAGGCAGAACACTATACTACCATAAACAACCATGAAATGGAATTGCTTGATGAGAAGAGAAAACAGGATGAGCTACTGTCTCAGATTCGGTGTCTCAAGCAAACTTGTTTGAAACAGGATGAAACGGCTTCCCAAGAGTTAAATATCCATGAATTGCAGCAGAACTTGGACATCCACATCGAGGTAGCACTCAGTATATTGATTTGACTGAAATAGACATCAATATTTATATTTTGAGAAATATCACAACATGGATGTGCTACTTCACTGTGGAGTTGCTTTTATTTGCAGGTGACTCATGCTTTCGTAAGCTTTAGGAAAATTAATTGACACTAACCTTCACTTTTAAATATAATTGATCTGTTTTATCTTAATTTTCTGATCTGATCAGAATTAAATTTTCAATTTATGAAGTGACACAATAAGTGAGCTTATTATATGCAAGATATTCAGCCTGGGATCTCTTTATGTTGGTCTTATAAAGCACCTACAACTCCATTTGTAAAAATCTCTTGCTTGATTATTTTAAATACTATATATATATATATCGTTGAATGGCACAACTGTCCATTAAGTTAAGGATATTTTTATGCTATTAACAAAGGGGGTCAAATGTAAAATAAACTTTGAACCTATACTTCAAATATAGCATAACTAGAAGCTAAGAAATATTCCATATACAACATTATAGTGTAAAATAACAAATACAGTGTTTACTAACAATTTTTTTAAAAAATTACTATAACAATATTGCAAATAAAGTTATTTGAGCCATTCAGTCAATGAAAACTAATGTAGTGCAATCAAATTGGTAAATCGCTTGTTTTCAATTTTTTTTTTTTTTTTTTTTTAATGCAGCACATTCTCAGAGACATGTCAGAAACAGAAACTGAGCTTCTCAGTATAGAGAGTGAGTTACAACAGGAAGAGAGTACTAGAAAAGAAACAATGCAGTTTTTGGAAACATGTTCAGGAAATCATTGTGATGTAGAAGAACTTAAAGAAGGAATAAAGCAAGACAATGAGAGGCTTTTACAAGTGATTAAATTCTGGACACCTAAAGTCAAGGTAAAAGTTCCTGCTATAACAGTACATCATTCAACTTTTAACACAGCTCTGAAATCAATAAACCCACCAGATTTTTTTTTCTGGGAGTATTCGTGTTAACAAGTACTTGTATATTGTATATAGGCAAAGTATTTAATTTCCAGTAGTATCTTCATATTGTACTAAGTTGTAAAGTGAAGCTCTACTTGGAAGTTTTACAGGGTTTTTGTTTCTTCCTTTTGGTTTTTCTCACACCGCTGCAAGTTCTTGGTCCATATTGACCTTCAGGCCAGATGGAGCCCTAAAGATTTTTCATTCAGAAAATTTTCTCCCCTGCCTCCCATGAACTTTCTTCTCATCGTTTCTGTGCTTTTTACTCTGTAATTGGGGTCAGGAAGGGTATTTAAAAAAAAAAAAAAAGAGCCAAGTGCTCAGTGCTTAGAGCACCTCTTGTTACTTAAGCCCAGGCACCTCTACGTACCAGAGATGTTTCCGTAGTTATGCACTATAGGTCCTAAATGGGGCGTACATCAGCAATACTACCAATTCTCTGTTGGAACTAGCCTGCTGAAGACTTTTGTCAGACATTCTATCTGAAATGTCTTCTATCTGAAACTGTAACAGACTTTGTGTCTTAAACTTGAACAATGAGTTTTTAATGCAGCATGAAAAGATGTTCTATAAGTTGTGGTCCAGTGAAACACTATACTCTATATAGGAGCCCAACAAAAATGAATTTACACGTAAAGCTATTTCAGCAAAACCAAACTTAAACTAAAACGATGACCGTTTCATTTAGAAATATGCATTCTGTATAAATGTCATGGTTTAATATGGCTGAGACTTAAAATCTCCAGAGATTTAAGACATCTTAGCTACATGTAATAGTTCATATGAGGTACACAATCTATTTATAGGCATTTTACAGGAATAAGTATAGTTGACAGGTCATGTGATTGGGGGAAGGCAAAATCTTGGCTCATTTAAGGGCCTGATCCAAAGCCCATTGGAAATTCAGGGAAAAGTTGCCTATTGACTTCAGTGTGCATACATGTGTCTTTGCTTGCACAGCTTTAGGGCTTAATCCAATCACTTCTGTTTCTTCAAACTTTTCACCTAGGATACTATTTTCTTGTTTCTCCAACACTACTTCAAGACTTGATACAATAATCTGGTAAAACTTTGCTCAATTTTTTCTCTTTTCCATACCTTTCCTACCCTAAAAAACTCAAACTGTGTTAGTGGGGGTAAAAGTTTAAGGACATGAAGTTCTGGGTTCCCTTACGAAGCAATTCTCTCTCTTCTTCCTGCCACAGCGCCACCCCTACTTTTTATGGTTCTTGAGGCGAATCATCCAAATCTGGAAGTCCAGTTTGTACCTCAGGAAGGTTTTCAGGACTGGCTCCCATCGTGTATATTAGAAATTAATATATTCTAAATGCATACATTTAACTGCTTTTTAAAGAGTCAGTTTCCTGCATAATTATTTTGCCATTTCTATAGAAGTGGATGTATGTACTCTGACAAGTTAAATATTTGGGTTGGTTTCTTAGCATATATCTTTAACGGTATTTTATTTGTGGCTGGGCTCTAAAAGTTTTACAATTACATGCATGGCACTATTTAATTTTGCAGACACTCCTTCAAACTTCATTGGAGATGGATACCAGAACTGCCAACTATTGCAAGGACTCGGAAATTGAACTGAAACAAAGAAAAGGGAAAACTGAGGCGTTACTTGAGCAACTGAAGACAATTAAGGAACAGCTGGCACCTTGTGGTGTTGCTAATCTTGCACTAGAAGAAGAAAACTATAGACTTTGTAACCAATTAAAAGCCACAGAACAAGATATAAAGGTGATATAATCTGATATGTTAATCAATTTAAATCAGCAGAAATGCAAAACAATCTGTAAACGAAGCAGAGAAATTTCACAGGGTACTTTTAAACTGAGTTTTTAAAAAAAAAAAAAAAAAAGCTAAGAGACTAGATAATTAATATGTAGGGGAAGGGATATCTCAGTGGTTTGAGCATTGGCCTGCTAAACCCAGGATTGTGAGTTCAATCCTTGAGGGGGGCCATTTAGGAATCTGGGGCAAAAATTGGGGATTGGTCCTGCTTTGAGCAGGGGGTTGGACTAGATGACCTCCTGAGGTCTCTTTCAACCCTGATATTCTATGAATGTAAAACTGCTAAAACACCACTGGCCCAGTCTACACTTAACTTTTTTGTAGCTGTTTCATTATCCAAAAATAAATTAAAGCAGTCTTATTTAGAATGTGAAGAGTTGACGCTGTAGCTACAGGTTAGATTTACAATAGTGTATATGAATATTAACCAACTGAGAGCATTTCAAATGTGTTCAAATATATTTAAAATATTGTGCCTAATAGTGCGATGGCTATAAGGCTACATGTGGTCATTACAATCCTTATGTCTGTTAGACTAGAGATTGGCACAGAACTCAAAACCAAAATTAAAGAATTAAATAATAATTCGGAAAGGTCCTATTGGATCACGACTGAACTGGGCAACTAGATAATGACATGGGTGATACATCAGTTCATAAACTTTTAGTAGAAATGACTAGGTACTTGATTATAGTGAAGAAATTAAGATATCTGGTACATCTGCAAGAATCTTAAATGAGTGTGGGACAATTGAGTAGCTGGTCACTTATAATCAGTTGTCAGATGCACTTGTTTTCTAAAGTTTTGAGCACTCCAGAATATCTGGAAAAATGTTATGCTGACAGCCCTGGCGTCTGAAGTAGTTGCCACAGGTAGGCAGCACAAGCCTTCTTACATTTTTCAGCCAACAGAATGAGACAATATTTTATTTCCTTGGCCTCTAATACAGCTGATAAGCCTGCCAAATGTAGTTGAAATTGCTAGGATAACTTCTAATAACTGGATATTTTTCTCAAGATTATGAAAACAACAATCCGAAAGTTGGAAGATGCAGTAAATGAAGCAGAAAAAAATGTCAAGGAGAAGGAAGAGAGAATAGCCATGTTACAAACAGAGATTAAAACTAAAGCTGCTGCAAGTGAACTTAACCAACTTCAGGCTAAATTGAATGAGACAGAGAAGTGTCTTAGAAATGCGTTAACAGAGAAACAGACTTTCAAGGTATGTTTCATTGTAAAACTTCAGTTGTTTAAGCAAAATGTCACTCCTGTTTTCCACTTGAGAGCTGGGAGGAAATCTGAGAAGGTTCTTGCGGGCCAATATGTGGAAGCCAATCTGTTGCACTATATGGTATTGAAGTGATGCATTCTTTCCCTATGGTTTCGTCTATATCTTCAGACATTCTCGGTGCAGCAGCAAGTGACCAAGCTTGGAACCCAAGTTATGCTCGTTGGGGAATTCTGTGCCACTGTGCATAGGCAGAATTTATGCCTCCCCCCCAGATTTATTTGCTTCCCCGCAGAAAAATGACTTTCTGATGGGAAGCGAATGGAAGCCACAAGAGCGGTCATGCAGCCTTCCCCAGCAGTATGTTTCGGGTGCCCAGGGCAGCTGGCAGAGAGAGAAATCACTGTAGGGCAGGAGGCGGAACTGGGGAAGACCCAGCTGGTGGCTCCTACCCTGTGCCGGGCTGGGGAGGATGGGACTTCTTCTTCCCCTGCATGGCACCCTCAGATTTCTCTCCTGGCTTCAGGAAGCTCTATAAACTCCCTTTCCACACCCCTGCTTCCTGAACTCATCGCTCCTCAGCTGCAGCAGGAGGGATCCCTGTACAGGGAGCTGCTCCCCCATCTGCCCAACCACTGTGCATCCAGACCCCCTCAATCCCAGACCCCCCCGCACTCAGAACCTCTACTGAGGAGTCCCACTCGCGCTGCACCTGGATCATCCCAACAAGCCACCCACACTCAGATCCCCTGCTGAGCTCTACCCTCCACACACCCAGGCACCCCCACTCCGTCTCACTGAGCTCTAACCACCTTCACCTGGACCCCCCTGAAGAGTCCATTACCATTGCACTCAGAACCCCCCAATAAGCCTCTGTGCATCCAGATTCACTCTGCACCCAAATTGCCCCACACAGAACCCTCTCAACCCCCACCTGGATCCCTCCACACTAAGCCCCTCCACATTTGGATCTTGTTTTGCTGAGCCTACCTGCCCACACCTGATGCACCTGGCACAGGGGGAGGCCCTGGGGCGTTTCTGGGGCAGATCAGGTCCTTGCACTGTGTCAGGGTTGGGTGCAGACTCACTGCTGAGTTCATGTCCCTGCAGGGGCGAGGAGCTGCACAGTGATCTCTCAATTCTGTGCAGCCAGTGGCCTGTGCTCCCCAATGCCATGCTGGAGCCTCCACATTTATTTGACAAATAACATTTGCAGACTTTTGCAGAATTTTAAAATATTGTGTGCAGAATTTTAATTTTTTGGCACAGAATGCCCTCAGGAGTAAAGTTATATCATTAGAATAAGAGTATTGCCTCTGCAAGATGGTATTTAAATATCCCTAATTAACTTTAACAGATCTAACTTTCTTATCACTAGATCTCCTCTTTTCTCCCATCCAACATATTAGGCGAAATTAGATAAAGGTGCCACGTTATATAAAGAAGAAATTGATCATCTCAAAACTCAGTTGGTGAAAGCTGACATGGAAAGAATGAAACAATCCAGAATTTTTGAACAAGAGTAAGTTTAATTTTTTTTACTGAAGTATGATATCCTGAAATTTTCCAGTTCTTTTTTTGGAAAGCATAAGGTCTGATGTTTAAAGTAGTTTTTTATACAGGTTGTTTCAAACATCCTACCTAAACACTTCAGATATTTCCCAGGAATAGGTAGAAACTGCACTGAAAATACAAACCTTATTGGATATTTGGTGCTCAGGCATGGTTTTGAAGAGAGCTCTGAGTGTCTTTAATCTACCCAGAAACTATAAAGCTATTTTGTCATAAGGGATGGGGAGTGGCGGGCTGTGTAAATTAAGTATTTTGTGTTTCCTTGGTGAAGAGTTCTAGTTTCTTAGCTCTGATATGTTTTGCTATTTTATTGGTATATTTGGATCCTGTTGCTATTTGATTTCTCATTTGGAGAGGAACAAACAAATTAAAACTGCAAAATGTTGCAGAATTACACAATGGCAAACTGCTAAAATAGTGGCTTCCTCTTTTTCCTTATGCAGAATTGCTACTACAAAAGCTCTTGCCGAACACAAAGAGGAACAGTTAAGAAAATTAAAAGAAGAACTGAGAAGAGCACAGCAAGAACAAGATGTTACTGGTAAATATAAAATACATACAAGGGATTTTTTTCACAATATCTATACAAACAAACATAGAATTGAGGCTGTGGGTTGTGCATAGAGCACTAGATAGAAAAATGTTAGTCTTCGGTCCACAGTTGGTTTAGGGAGGGACAGGACTTTATTTGGGACATACGGTAGGTGAGGTGTAGTGAGAGAGCTCTTCACAATCCACTCGTTAACTCTGGAAATCACAGTAATTTAGCATGTAGAGTTCTTCCATGTGTGACTGCAGTAGTGACGAGGTATGAAAGTGCAGATTTTAATTTTTTTTTTTTTGCTTGTCATATCTGAATGACATATCTGAATCTTTCTGTAATTGGCCCCACACTTTTATCAAACACTCCTGGACAGAGTGGTACACAGCTTGGGACAAGTTTGTATAGCTTTTTCAAAACTGGAAGCAAAAAGGAATCCTCACTATATCAAAATGTGAGACAGTGTTGCTTAATAGATAGAGCACTGGGCTGTGACTGGAAAGACCTGGGTTCTGTTTCGGCTCTGTTCAGTGGGTTGCTTTGAGCAAATCACTTCCTCTCTCTAGGCCTCCCCTTCCCCACCTGTAAAAGGGGAATAACAATTCTTTCCTCTTTTTGTAAAGTGCTTTAAGATCTACTGCTGAATAATTCTATGAGCTAGGTATTATGGTTATCTCTTCTAACCATAACTGATATTATATTACTGTATTTTGGATTTGTCAGTTAAATGCAGTAGATCATGTGATGTACTAGAGAACCGTTTGAATTTTATACTAGGTAACTGGCAGTCTGTTTGAATTCCTATGTAGAAAGATTGAAGCTGTTGTAATCGTATTTGTAACCCATACAGTGAACACTTAATCCCAAAAGGGAATTTTAATATAATTTTCTAGTCACAGAACACTTCTTTATTTACTTTATAAAGGTCAACTTTACTTGATTTTTTTGTATTGTCCAAGATATAGCAAACAGCTTCTAATATATATTCAAATAATAATTTTTTTCCCAGTAATATCAGGAAAAGATGTTCCTCAGGAATCCCATATACCCCTGACGTGTGGTGGTGGCAGTGGGATTGTGCAGAGCACACACATGCTCATTTTAAAATCTGAACAAGCTAAATTACAGAAAGAAAACCTGCAGTTGAAGAAAAACAATGACCTTCTAGTAAAGTAAGTTTAAAAAGCTAATCATCAGAGTCTAGACTCTAATTTCTGATTTAACTGCATACATTACTATACTTGCTGTTTTACTGCATTTGATTGTAAATCAGAGTTCATATTTCTGGGGAGAATCCGAGAAATGAGAAATTTTGAAAGATCCATTTGTTTTGATGAACTTTCTTCTCTTTGTGGCTGGGGACTTGTGCCTTTCACACATCAGCAGTTTGAATCTGGACACCACCAGTGGTGACGTTTTATCATTCAGTCTCTTCCTTACACCTTAGGAAAGGAGTTGGCTTCCCTTCTTAATATAAACTTGCTTACATGAGTTGGCAGTAATTGGTTGTCTAACAGTTTTGCAGCAGACAGCTGAATGGGTATGGAGACTTAACTGCTTTGATTCTAGAGATTGCCCCTTGAAGTCAGGATCAAGACACATTGATATGGCAGTGTGAGGGAACTTGCATTGTCATGCTTCCAGTAGTTTACACTCTTTTATCATTTTTCTCCTTTTAAGCAATGAACTTCAGCTGAAAGAAGAACTAACCAAATGGAAAGAGAGAGCACTAAAAATGAGAGCAGAATCCTGTAGAGACACCACTAGGGAGAAGAGGTCTCCAAGGAAGACCACACCTCGTTCAGCTAAAGAGCAAATGCCTTCTCCCTCCAAGGAAGTTTCTTCACGAGAAATCCTGCCTCTGGATTCACCAAACACACTGCCTCTTACTTGTCCAAATTTCTTTGATAATTCAAGCTTAGGCACGCTTACAGGTGCGTAATGCAATACTGTTTCTGTTAGGAACACTAATTCAGTAGAACGTTAAGGGGTTGGCTAGCCAGACCTGTGAAAGGTCTAGGGTAGGTACACACTACAGTTAATTCATATGTACTTGGGGACTTGAATACCTAAATTGGGTGAGTACTCAAAAGATTGGGCTAGCTTTTATTGCAGTATATATTGAACTTAATGATTAATAGTAAGGATGGATAAATGAAATATTGTGCAATTGTACAGTGGATATATTAGGTTTTGAGAGAGTTTTGTATGTTTTATTTACATTATTTCATTTATATAGTTTTAGTTCAGAAAGGTTTGGAAGGGGTGAATGGTTGGGGGATTTTTTTGGATTAAACAGTTCTTTGTTGTAAAGTGCTAGTTTGTTGAAATAGAAGAAGCTGGATTTTCCCGTATCATAGGTACTTCCTTAACAACTGGAATATTGGCTACTCTGGGGTAGGTTGCTCTCTTGTTTTTTTGCCAGAAGTTTCAAAAGGTCTGTATTTCATCCCAGTCTAGAACAAAACCAGATGCCAAAACCTCAAAACTTTGCACAAAATGGCATTCTTGTCTTCTGGCCAGCCCAAGTGAATTCTCCAGCATTGGCCCTCCACCAGTGCAGAGAGCTATGAGCAAGTTTCACCCGCTTGACTCTAGAGGCAGCATTTAAGCAAATTTCTGTCTCCAAGGCCTAACCTTTAATTTCAAGAGCAAGTTTTGCACCCAAGCCACTAGTCTCTCCACCTCCAGCTGCAAAGATGGCAGCCTGGGCAATGTCTCCTTTCCCATTCCCCCTACCCTCCTTTACTCTGCTCCTATTTTTTCCTGCCTGTCTCCACAACCCTTGGCCGGCAAATAATGGCTTCTCTGCTCTTCTCCACTCAGGCACTTTTTGTGGGGGAAGCCTTTACGGGTGGCCTGCATTACATCTTACATTGCAGCCACTATTAGCTGTTTGAAAAACCATCAATACTCCCCGGAAATGTGGTGAAGCACTAGGTCCTGGAGCAAGTTTTGACATTGTCATCACTGTTCAGTGCGTGTGATCTAACTTGTTGCTGACGCTTCTGCCAGCAAATCTCCCAATGTCTGAGGTCCCCACAGAATTCCATGTCCCAGCCCAACTGCTAAGATGAAAGAAGCGCCTTGTCTAGACTAGGATTTAAAGATATTGGTTGGATCATGTAGTCTAGCTCAATCCTTTGAACACCTTCTAAAAGTCTAGACAAGGCAAAGCAATTGTACTTTAGCATGTGCTAAACTGGGAAAGTTACAAGTCTTTCTATTTTCCCTCTTATATAGACATGCGACCTGCAGGAACAGAGTGTATAGAAGATCGCTTTAAGCACTGGTTTGGAGCGTCAGAAAAAGATAAAGCACCTGACTGCACAACCCAGTAAAACTGCCCATTATTGGGCATTATTTCACTGTCCTTGCTAGTGAAAAAGGTCAAAGATTGCATATACAGAAGATGTGCTACAGAAGTAGCTGGTATGTTTTAACTCTAGCCAGTGGGAAGAAGTTTTCTTGGAGCAGGAACTAAGCAAATAACTGGAAAAGCTGGAATATAAAAATATGACAATAGTGTTGCCTGAATCCAGCTGATGGTGTCCCTGTAGCAGTTCTCTATTGCTCGTCTTATGATGGCAAAGATAACGAAGCCAGCCAGCTGAAGAGGAAGTGAAAACTGGAATGGATCACAAATCAAAGAATCTCTACTGTGAAACTTATCAATGTTAAACTTTCCCCTCTCACTCCTAAGACAAACCTCCCAAGGGCAATCAATTTAATCTTGGAAGTCCACAAGGAAAGTGGAGAGAACTTTTTCTGCCACTCTTTTTCTAATGTTCAGTGTTACTTCAAGTTTTATATGTTGACTTTTCTTGGATGGGGAATAGCATTCTCATTCAACTTTTTTTAACCAGTTTCTATATAATATTCTATTTATGAGCTCACAATCAAGCTGTGTTTTTAAAAAGTCTCTACTTCATATCTGCAGTGCACAGTTGATTCTGGTCTGAATAATTTTATCTTTTGTCAATAAAGATTGTAATATGCACACAGGCAATCAATCTAGAATTAGTCATTGTATTACGCAACAAAGCTAACTATTGCCATTTCTTGTTGTTGTGTCACTGGGGGACGTAGCAGGAGGCTCCTGCCTGCTGGTCACAGCTGAGTGATGGGGGTCTCGCCTAGCAGCAAGTATAGGGTTCATATACCCTATCACACACCCTCCCCCTCAGGTTCTGCTGTGGGGCTTTATCAGGTAAATTCTCCCTTTCCCTCCCCAAAAAGAAATTGGCTTTCTTAATGTCTTTCCCAGCCCATTGAAGTATTTCAAAGCTATAAGGCTGTAGTAAGAGATATCATCTCATGAGCCTAGGGTTGGTGTCTGTCTTGGTGTTCGGCCAACGTACCAGGGCATGGTCACCAGTTTGAAGGAGTTCCCCCACAGATAATAGCTTGGCGCATCCACAGCCTATTTCACCAAAAGGGCTTCCTTTTTTATGACTGAGTAGGACATCTCCCGTGGAAACAATTTCCTGCTGAGGTATACTGTGGGGTGCTCCTCCCCATCAATGTTCTGGGACAACACTGTACTCAGGCCCACTTCTGAGGCATCTGTCTGAAGGGTGTATTCAGGGGTGAAGTCCAGATGGATGAGTACGGGTTCCTGGCTCAGCCTCTCCGTCACTTCCCAGAAGACCATTTCACAGGCTGCTGACCACTTCTAGCACTGTTCTTCACCAGGTCAGTTAGGGGCATTGCGATCATGGCAAACGCTGGAATCAATAGTCTGTAGTACCTTGCGAGGCCAAACCTGTTGCACGTGCTGCTTGGTCGTGGAAACAACGCACTTTGCCTGGGCTTGTCCTTTGTCGACCAGGGACCGTTTTTTTCCTTCTCCCACACGGTAGCTCAGATATGTCACCTCCAGCTGCCCCAGAAGGCATTTGGCTGGGTTTGCTGTCAACCCTGCCATCTTCAACGTCTACAATACGGCTGTGACATGTTTAAGATGGTCTTCCCAGTCCTGGCTGTAAATGATGTAATCTATGTATGTCACAGCGTACACCTCATGTGGCTGTAGTACCCAGTCCATAAGGTGCTGGAAGGCTGCCACTGCCCCATGTAAGCTGAAGGGCATTGTTATAAATTGGTACAGCTCCAGGGTATGAAGACGGCAGTTTTCTTCCATGCTTTGTTTGTTGGGGGGATCTGTCAGTAGCCCTTGGTTTGCTGTAGGGTGGAGAGGTAATTGGCAGCCCCCTGCCGGTCAAGCAGCTCATTGACCCATGTTTTTGCCCCTTTAAAAAATACAGACAACCTTTTCTTTTGAGAAATTCCAGCATCCCCATGCTTTGGAGCAAGGAGTTGAAATTTGGCAGGGGTGGCCTATGTATCTGGGATGTGCCTTTTGCCATCCATATGAAAATCTGCCAAATTTGGCCAAGTTAAGAGTCTGAAAAACTGTAGTTTGCACATGTTCCATAGAGATTTGCTAGGGCTTCACCACTTAATTTTCCCAAAGATTTTGTGTACTGTATGTTGTAGCCTGGGGCTGAGCAGGACTCCCCCTGCATTTGGAGTTCGGGCCATGTTGGGTCCAGAATTGAGCAGGGAGCCTCTCTCTCCTGTGCTTTCAATACTCCCCCTTCTGGGCTCAGGCAGCATTGAGGAGAAATCCACCTGAATCAAATGCAGAGGGGACAAGAGTGGAACCTGCGTGGGCAGGGTGAATGGAGTGTGACAAGGAGCCTGGAGAGGAAGAGACTAGCATAGAGAGTGAGTGACTGGGACGAGCTGGGCAAGTTGACTGGGATTAGGGGGCCAGGAGATAGGGGAAACATCTGATGAGGAGCCAGAGTGCAGGAAGAAGAGAACTGGAATTGGATGTACAAAGATTGGGACATGGAGTTAAGCTGGGGGGCATACTGAAATTGGACATGGACCCCAAAAGAGATCCAGGAGCTAGTAGGGATGTGAGTGTTGGGGTGAGTTGAGGGGATCAAGTGATCAGGGAGGAAAGAAACAGCTTGGCCGAGAAGCTGGGAATAGTCGGGAAAGGATACTATCGGGAAGTATGGGTGATGAGATTTGGATGGCTGGCAAGGACACTAGGGACAAGGAGCTGGGCAGTAAGGTTGGAAACAATGGAGTGAGATGAAGGGGGGAAGACAATGCAAGGAGTCTGGGACTGGGATGAGAAGCCTGAGGAATGGAGACTGGGACTAGCTAAGTGAGGAGAATGAGCCTGGGAGGAGGAGCCAGGGCAGGGAAGAGGAGGATGGCAGCAAAAGAATGTGTACACACTATTACTCCCCTCCAAAGTCTGGAATGGAACACACATGCTTGAATCTTGCTGTTCCTCTGCTTCCATAAATGGCTGTGAAACCCTCTGGTAAAGTCTCTCATCCCCTCTAGTGCTGGTCCACGTAGAGGATGGCAACTTACTAACCTATCCTTGCAACAAAGCCCGTTGCCAACTCTGTCCACATATCTATTCAGGAGACACCATCATAGGGCCTAATCACATCAGCCACACTATCAGAGGCTTGTTCACCTGCGCATCTACCACTGTGATATGTGCCAGCAATGCCCCTCTGCCATGTACATTGGTCAAACTGGACAGTCTCTACGTAAAAGAATAAATGGCACAAATCAGACGTCAAGAATTATAACATTCAAAAACCAGTCAGAGAACACTTCAGTCTCTCTGGTCACTCGATTACAGACCTAAGAGTGGCTATTCTTCAACAAAAAAACTTCAAAAACAGACTCCAACGAGAGACTGCTGAATTGGAATTAATTTGCAAACTGGATACAATTAACTTAGGCTTGAATAGAGACTGGGAGTGGATGAGTCATTACACAAAGTAAAACTATTTCCCCATGTTATTTCTCCCCCCACCCCACCTCTCACTGTTCCTCAGATGTTCTTGTCAACTGCTGGAAATGGCCCACCTTGATTATCACTACAAAAGGTTTTCTCCCCCCGGCCCTTGCTGGTAATAGCTCATCTTAAGTGATCACTCTCCTTACAGTGTGTATGGTAACACCCATTGTTTCATGTTCTCTGTGTATATAAATCTCCCCACTGTATTTTCCACCAAATGCATCCGATGAAGTGAGCTGTAGCTCACGAAAGCTTATGCTCAAATAAATTTGTTAGTCTCTAAGGTGCCACAAGTCCTCCTTTTCTTTTTACTACTGTTCTCAGTTACTCCATTAGCGCCAGTAGCAGGTTCCAATCCTGCGGATGAATCATGGCTCAATGTGATGCCACATGCTGGAATTTTTTCAATTTGTTTTTTTTTGTTTTAAAAACCTAGGAAATTACACATACAAAGCTACATTAAAAAGTCATTATTGAGGTTGTAGACTGAAGTATTAACTTAGGAAATGCCTGTATGAGCACCCATGTGTGAGGGTTCAACTAGGAGCATGATTCCCAAGGAGGAGAGAACCCCTCATAATCTATGAGGTACGTTTTTTGCAAATGCCAGAAGCTCTGCATCCCTCCCTGGGCCCGGAAAAAATTGGCAACTGAATCAATAACCCCCATCTCTGGTCTTCAGCTCACCCTTCCTGGAATTGTTTTTCTCCCTTAGTGCTCCCCATCAACCCAGTCCAGCCACAATATTCCCTCAGTCCACATTCCATATACGGGCAACCCTGCTTACTGTGGCCTTTCCCCCCATGCTGATAATAGGTTGTATCCCTGCCAGCCGAAGTGGCCTTCCTCTTCTCCTGCCTCACGCTTAAGGGTTTACTGCTTGAGGATCTCCTCTTTTTTCCCCTCTTCCCCCACTTGTCAGACCAGCCAGTTTCCTTGGAAAATCTACTTCAACTATCCCTCTGCCAGTTTTATCACTGCCTCCATTGTCTCTGGTTGGTGTGTCCTCACCCAGGCCTCAGTGGTATCCGGACGACTCTGCATAAACTGCTCTAATATCACAGTTTCCAGGACTGCTTCCACATTTTGTTCTCTCAGCCTTAGCCATCAGTTGGCCCAGTCATTCCACTTCTGCACAAACTCTCTCAGCCTTACCCCATAAGTCCACCTGGCTGTCCTAAATTTCTGCTGGTATCTTTCAGTTGCCAAGCCTACATGGTCCAATATGGCAGCCTTTAACACATTGTAGTTCTTGGCTTGCTTCTCATTCAATGACATATAGGCAGCTTGGGCTTCTGCCACCAGATAAGGGGCTAACCGTAGGGCCCGTAATCCTTTAACCCAGCCCGCACCAGCCACAATTCTTTTGAAAGTTAATAGGAACATGTGGGGATCATTCCCAGAGCCCTTCCACAGAGTCCCAGCCCCCGCCGCCCCCAGCTTCTCTTTCCCCAGGCAGGACTTGTCACCTTCTGTATTAACTGCTGCTGTACCTGGATCTGTTCCTTCAGGAACTCCCGAAACACCCGCCGTTGTGCCTCCTGCCATCCCAACCGGGCTCGTCATTCTGTTTGCTGGCTCATCTGGAATCCATGCAGCATCCTCTGCAACTCCTTCTGTTGCTCTATCAGCAAAATGTTATCATCTGTGCATTGTGTATTCTTTTCTCTTTGGGATTCTGCTGACTGATGCACAGCCAATACAAATTACTGGGGGAAAGCCTGCTCGTTCACTGTTTGGTTTGGGTTGGTTTCTCATGGGTTGGTTGGTTGGTTTTTGGTTAGAGTAATAGCCAGGGAAAGCTGACCATCTTCACTTCTTCCTTGAGCCACAGTAACTGGTTTTTGTATCCCCAGCCTCACTAGATGGCAGCATCTGAACTTTTCGACGGGGAACGGTATTGTCTTGAACAGCAATTCACCAGCAGAACTACAGCACCCAGCATTCGCTCTGGAAGCCTGTACTTTGCTCCGGTGCACGGGGCGCTAAAGCCTGAACGCTGGCTGCGGAGATCCCGAGGTGGGTGGCTGTCTTCACCCTCGTGTGTTTCGCCTGGAATAACAGGCCGGAAAGCTGTGACTACGAGGTTGAGAAACTGATTTGCACCTTTATATGCGTGCCTGCTGTCGTGGTGGGAAATGGGCAGTTAGCGGAGCGCGTTACGCCTTGAGAGCTGGAGACAGGGGGTAAAATCCGACCTAACTCGAAAGCAAAATGAGCGGATGCGATCCGGGTCGTTTCTAGTGAGCACATAGTCTACCGAGCTCCCACGTTATTGGTAGGGCTGCACGCTTCATTGCTCCTGTCGGCCGAGCTCTGTGCATTCTCCGGCTTATTTGTAGCGCAAATGGGAAGTAAGGTGGGGGCTGGCGGAGTGGGAGGGAGCCAGAGGCAGGGCTTGAGTCACAAGGACCCTTCTGGGACATTTTTGGAGGAGCTGGGGCAAGGTTCCAATACTTCGGATTCCTGAGCCACCAGCTCTCCGTCTGGAACCTAGAGCCGGGGCGGGAGCTCGGCTCCCTGCTCTGGATGGTCCATATTGTTGGCAGACCACCAGCTCCTCATGCTGCCCCTGGGCCCATTCCAGAAGGAGTAATGGCAGCTTGGTTACTCAGCAGCCCTCTCTCCTTCCAGAGCAGGGAGCCAGGGCCAAAGGGGACCCTCCGGAGTCAGGACCTGGCTCAGCCACCATCCCTCCGTCTGCTCATACCCCTCCCTCGCAACAGCATCTGCATCTCCAGATACAGGAAGTCCGGATTTGGGGAAGGGTAGGGGCTGTTCTGCACATCCTGGAGGAGCATCCCACAGCCGAGCTCTCTGGGGCCAGCAGGCTGGAGCAGCCCAGCTACACCCACAGAAGCTACTTAGCTCCCTGCAAGGGAGCAGGGACCCTCTAGTCTCCCCACACAGAACACAAGCCCCCTTCTCTCCCACTCTTCTGGCTGATCATGAGTCCCTGATCACACTCTCCCCACCAATTACAAAGCCACTTATTCTCCCCTGACAACCAATATCCCCCTGCCCTCAGTCCCAATATCCTCATGCACCAGACTCCAATATCTCCCCTTTTCTGCCCCCGGCTCTCAGCCCAAATATATCCCTTCCCCTCCCCTACTGCTAATCTGCAATATATCCTCTGCCCTCCCCTTGCTTAACCCTCAATCCCCCTTGGCATCCTCCCCTCCCCCTCATAGCTCTTACTTGCCAGTTAGAAATTTTGTCAATAGGTGTAGCAAATGTCACCAGGATGTCACCAGGTTGATTAAGTTCATAGTTTAGTGACTTGTTGAGGAAAAGCTTGAAAAATCTCAAGCAGACCTAAAACGTTGCTGGACTGAGTGACAAAATTGCTGAAATGGGAGGAGATTTTGCCCCTGCCTCGCGGTGTGCATGGCCAGCACCTCCATGAGTTCTGGGACTTCTCTTTTTAGGACCCCAGCACTGCCCAGGGGCCAGCTCTGTTTTGTGTAAGCAAGGAAGCCCATGACCTTCTAGGAAGCTGCAGTCTGTTATCTGTATAGGCAGTACAGAGGGCACTAGAGAGCTTTGCCTACAGCACCAAATGGGATATCTGTGAAATCAGTGGAAATCAGGCTTTTCAGATTCTCACCACAATTTAATAGTGTTCTGCCCATTGATACCTAGAACATTCCCTTCAATTTTTGAATTGATCAGTTGTGGTTTTCAAAAGCTATCCCATTACACCTCTGTAGACAGACTCGCTTCACTGAGCCTATGAGCTAGGAATTGTTCTGGGGAAGTTCTATGGCCTGTGTTATGCAAGAGGTCAGGCTACATGATCAAAATGATCCCTTCTGGCCTTGGAAACCTGGAATTTATGAAAGCCACCAACTTGGTATAACTGGTAATCCTTCCCAGAACTGCAGAGAGTCCCAGGACATCGGGGAGCTTGCATACACACATCCTACCCACGCTGCCTGGTCATAAGTGCACTTACTACTTGTAATAAGCATTAAAATTCACTTTAATCTCTGATAGATTTATTTCAATTAAAATATCCTACAACTCCCTAAAACATGTCACTTCCTACGGAAGTGCTGAAAACTCTGCATTTCAGATTAATTTGATACTATCCTGAAGTCAGGCATTTTGCTGATGATGTCACACTCTGCTAAAGAACACTGGAGACTCCGATCTGCCTACAGGGATCAGGCAAGTCCTGTTTTAAAGCTTTTGCTTTAAAAGTTCTCATTTTATAAGCCAATGTATGGCATAGCCATACTGAAAACTTTTCTTCTCTTGTGGGAAGAACAAGGTACTTTCCAGTTTTCTCTAGTGATAGATGCTCCAAGTCACCCGTTCAGTTATAGAATGCATCTGTTTTTGATTCCCTGGAGCTGGTATTAACCTCTTTTCCTTTTGAGAGATATCACAGAACATGTTTAAATACCTGCAGGGGGCAGCATGGGTCGGCTTGACGGGAAGGTAATATTGCTGTCTGCAGCCGCACAAGGGATTGGACAAGCAGCTGCTATAGTAAGTCTGGAAGCTTCATCTTCTTTTTCCCCCTCTTAGTTCTTTGCTAGCTTTGCTGTTTTGATTAGCTCAATGGTACCTGTACTGAGCTGTCTTTTATCACGCTGGAAATTAAATTAAAAGCTAAGTCCTTCAACTTTTCCATGAAAAGCACATGAAAAAATGTTACTGCTACACCATGAGAGCCTTGCTTCCATTCTGGAAAAATTCATTCAAGAGTCACATTGTCAAAATTCCCTGGTGCTCTATAAATAGCCTTCCCGGAAGATCTTCACAGCTGGGTTGGCTGGGCATACTGGTGTTGGCATCTAGCCATGAGTTGCTTCTGCTTTGAAGAGAGCTGCAGCTGCTGCTTCTCGGGAAAGTGGCTAGGCCATCAATGACCTTCATCAAATATCTCAGCTGCTTTGTTTTGGGAAGGTGATGTCCCAAGGTTTCCTGTTGTATCAGCTTGGAGGTCAGACAATTAGTAGATTGTCTCAAGGATCCCTGTGGCAACAGCACCAGGTGGAATGTGGTGGCCCCTCGTGTTCCTTGTTAATTCATTTAACTCAATCTCAGTTGGTTCCGAATGTCATTCATTGATCTATGGGAGATGAAGGGAACGTGCAGATGCCAAGCTGTTCACAAGAGCAAGATCAAAAACTTCTGCCTGACCACCTTTTTCCGTAACGTTTGGCCTTGGATTTTTTAAAGACTTTTTTTTCGGAGACCATCTAAAGCTTTTGAATTTTTTTTTGGCAAACTTTAAATGGAAAGATTTAGTCTGTTGCTCTATTGGTAGTTTTTGATTGCTCAGCTTGGTCACATTGAGATTTTTTTCCAAAACCTGAAAATTTTCATTTAATAAAATCCAGTGGAGAATGAGAAAACAAAAAGTCCAAACCATTCTGAAAAGCAAATGAAAAACATTTTATGGATTTTTTTTTTCTGAAATTTCTGCCTATTTTTCTCTACTTTTGATCAGCTCTACTCTCCACAGATGACTTTGCCTGTGCTAAATTATAGCGAGGGACTAGCAAAGCTAGCATGAGACAGGCAATGAATGATACCTAGTTGTCACAAACTTTGATTTTCACCGGCTTTGCCAGGGGACTGCTAATCCTGTCACTTGCATTTAAAATACCCTTTCACTGGGAATAGCTAATTTGCAAAACAGATTTCTTTTCCTAATGAATCATTTTTGTAAATATGCAATAAGCTAGCAGATGGAGTTGGCATGCCTGAGCTCCTAAAGATACACCATAGTTGTAGATAGGTACTCTCAGAAACTGCATTACTGCCACTTACTAGTGGTAGTGTGTCTGTCTCTGAGAGCTTCTTGCTTCTGTGATCAGCATATGAATCTGTTGTATAGCAGTCACTTGATAACAACCAACTCTGAGGAGCAGAGCAAGTAGTTTTCTCCCAATAGACATCACATAGGTGACTATGAGGGTCCCTAGTATTAAGGGGTATCTCTCAGGAATAGCTACCTGATTCTGTTGAATGTAGTGAACAGAACCATTAATAAGTTGTTTCTTTAGTAGTGCATTCTTCAATGATTTGGACGTGAAGCACTGTACAAAAGCACTCACTTTCTATAAACTGTGGGCCAGATCCCAGCTGTTGTAAATGGCATAGCTCCACTGAAGTCTTTAGTGCTGCATTGATTTTCAGCACCTTAGGATCGGCCCCTACACGTTTGGAACCAACTGTCTAGTACAGGTGCTGCCCTTACTAGAGACCAATGGATCAATCACACTCTTGTGTATATCTGTTCCTTCAACTGGGTCAAGTAATGGGACCCAGTGCTTTAATTACAGATTCCTGGTTTGGGGGATAAACATAGTAAGTTCTGTTCCCTCCTCTCCTGTGTACACTCTGCTGGAACCCGGGTGTTTGGCTAGGTAGCCAGGTGGTAGATACATGGAATTTCTTTATGCTCAAAAAGAAAAGCAAGAGACTGGCTGCCTTCAGCCAGCTCCTTTTTCAGTCCAAGAAGGAAGTGAGAGGAGAAGGCAGCCTTGATTACTGGTAAAACCTAAAATATCTAAATGTTAACGGTTCCTTTTGCTTGTGGTGTTCAGGCTTTTGCAAAAGAAGGAGCAAAGGTCATTGCTACTGACATCAGTGAGCCCAAGCTGCAAGAATTGGAGGGGTATTCAGGTAAATGCTTTACAACTGACTTAAGTCCAACTCTGTTGTATTTTTGTAAGCTGCTTGTAGAAATTTCATTGGAGGACAATACAGAATTCTAAAGGCAGTAGAAACTAATGATGTCAGTTACTCCTTTGTGTTGCAACTGGTCTTTTCCCTGCTGCAGCAGAATGTGGAGGTTTGGTGTTTGAATGCAAGTTTTCCACTGAAACTTCAGCATTTCAAAAGGATATACTAGGTACATGGGGTAACCTCATCCATCTGATTTTACTAGGCAGTAGTGAAGCTGTTAACTGCTGCCACTCCTTATGATAGCATCCGTTTCACTGACTTGTCTTGGCCATTGGGCTGACTGACAAGTCTAACTACCTCTTGTTTCAGTCATGGGACTTGAGCTTTGGGATGTTAGTGCTAAAATCATGAAATTCTATCATTTGAGCTATAGAACGCACTTCATTAGCTCCATAAGAACCAGATTTAGTGCTCTGCATTTCAGTTTGATCAGTAAATGGCACTAATGGCATCGTAGTTGTTCACTAGTGTGAATTGGTATATCTTTTAAATGTGAATTACACCGTCACTAAATCACCCCCTATTATATTTGTATAAATTCTCAGGACTAAGAGTTCTCTCCCTGCTGATACATACTAGTATGTATCAACTACTCATGGCCACAAACTCACATCATTGTTCCTTAGTTAGACACAAGGCAGGGAAATTGTTAACACAAGTTTATTTTTATGTCTAACATAAAAACTATGGGTGAAATCTATCCTGTATACACAATGAAACAGAATGAAAATACTTCCAAATTAACTTAGTGAATAAAAGTGGTTTCTGATCCTTATATACATTCCTGACACTGAGAAGGCCGAATAACAATCTCTTAGCCAGATTCACTGCAAACCTCTGGGTGACTCACGGCATTCTGGGGAATTTCCAATCAACCTCTAAGAATTTCATGGACTTCTCAAACTCAGTAGGGTTTTTTACTCTCTGACATATCAGGCAGAGTTGTGGCTGGCAGGACACCAGGAAGTGGAATCAAAGTTCTGTGCAGTCTTGGGAAAGGATCTTCAGACACATGATTTGTTAAATCCCAACTCTTCCCTTGAGGACTGGAATTAGAATATGTCAGACTTTCAACTTAATACAGAAGAGAAGACTCCACTGTTAGTCAGCTTGCCAGGGAAAAGTTAGCTTTCTTGCTAACATATTTCCTAGAGAAATTACCAGAGGTGTTTTAGAACATGTACATGAACTTGTCCGTTTGGCTTCAAGACGTGCAGGTTTTTCCAGTTGAGAATGATTTATTATCTTCCATCAGCATTGTTCCACTCAACCAGACTGGCATCACAGTAGCTATTAAACTCTGTGTATATAGGCGTGGATGATAAAACCACAAAATAATGTATTTTCAGCATAGTGCACAGGAAATGAATCATGGTGATTTAATGGGAGTTGTTTGCATGAGGGTGCTGGAATAGTGTGTAGGCTCTGGCATGCCTTTCTGGAGATCAGTTGTGAATTTAGGATTTCATATTTTTGCTGTTTGCATTTCTGCCAGCAGATGGCATTTTATGCTTTCTACCTGAAGGTAACTATGTTACAGTGGGGCTGGCTCTACTGTAAAGTGTTTAGAAGGGAGTCAGAGCAATCTCCATTTTGAATCAACTGTGTTTGCTGTGGATGTGAGAGATAAATTTAAATCACGCAGGAAAGGGCCCCAAGCAACCTCTTTAAACAGCTTGGAAGGTGGATTAATATTTTTTTGCAAAATAAACATTTTTTTGTTTATAAATATTTAAGGTTCATTCCGAAGACATTGACATCACATTGCATACATTTTAAAACTAGCCAATATTCCCACAATATGTGCACGCCCTGAGGCTTTGACCATCAAACATATGTACTTCCCACTATCCCATTAAACATAGTTATGACTCACCCCGTCAAGATATAAGATGACTAATGACTTACACAAGTCACTTATTCCTCATTAATGAGTTGTACAAGCCTGGCTCATAGTCCTCTTGGTTCCAAATAAAATATTGCATGTGCTATGATCTGTAGTCTATGTGACACCCATAACGATTACTAGGTAACAGTGACCTGAGCTGTGGCTGCAATTGGCCAATGAGAGTTTGTTGTGGTCGTTGTAATGGTTGTAATTCAGTACGGTGATGAGTGCTGTGGTGGGCTGAGTTTCTGTGAAATGGGAGTGTATTGGAATTTGCTCCACTTCTGAGAAGACACCTGCTCATGTGGTGGTTGTTCTCTTACAATAACATCAGTGGTCTTTTCTGACTCCTCTCTTGGCTCTGAATAGCACTCCGTGCTCTTATTATTATAGCATTCAGTATTGAGACAATTTAACAAAACAGTGGAGCTTCGGGGTGGTGGGGGTAAAAGGCCATATTACCCAAGGGTACCCATGTTATGGTCTGTATTCAGAACTGCTCAGTACCTGTGAACTCCCACTGACATCAGTGGGAACTGCAGGCGCTCAGCAACTCTGAAATCAGGCTATTAATTTTTAAAAAAACAAAGCAAAATAAACCATTTTGTTTTTATAGGCATTCAAACGCGGTTTGCTGGATGTCACCAGCAAAGAACAAATAGAAATCTGGCCAAGGAGATTGAAGGATTGATGTCCTCTGCAATGTTGCAGGGTAACTAGAGCCTATTGTTTTAAATTCCCTTCTCCTTCCAGTGTTTATTCCCCAAAGGCATTTTGTTTGATTTTATGTCTATCCTCTCCTTTCCACAAGGCTTTTCTGGAGTCTGCATAACAAATCCTCCATCACAACTGGACTCTTTGAGGGTGAGCTAAGTAGACAAGCCACAGGACTCCATGGCTCTGGAGACTGAATTATATTCTCATTACTAGTAGCAGACCAGTGGGGAAGACTGCAACGTTGTCTGTGCTCTTCCTGTTTTGCAGAGAGAGGCCTTCAGCTTCCAGGGCTTTCTTTTGTGCACCCTTCATCATCACTACATTGGATATGTTAGTGATAAGGCATTATCTTTTCCAGAACTCAAGAGCTCACATCATACATTGTTTTTTAACTTGGAAAAGACACATCTAATAAAAATATCTTTACAGTACCATAGCGCTCACTGAAATTTTTCAAATGTCAATTTTGACCAATAATTTTTGATGGATGATTTCAGTGACACTCTTTTTTTATTACTAGTTCTGCCTATTACCAAATCTTTTATATGCATATGGTGGCTTATTGTGACTGTCTTGAACTACATATTCCGGTTACGGGAAACTTGTGCAAGCTGCATGTGCATTATAACCTCTGAAGAGTTTTGTCCAACCTTGCTTGATTGGAGGGGTAGTTATTCCAGAGGAGCAGGAGAAAAAATATAAATTATCCAGAAAAGGCACAGGAAATAATCCATTGCTTTTGTGCACTTAATCAGTTTTGTCCATCATGGAACCATTCTGGAGTGTGAGGAGACAGACTGGAACTTCACAATGAACCTCAATGTTCGCAGCATGTATCTAATGATCAGACTTTCCTGCCAAAGGTAAGGCTCTGTCTACAATGCTCTTTAGTGTAAAAGACATTGGGTGTGTTTCAAGCTGGGCAATATTAAGTCATAGGCACTATCAGAGCGTGATGGAGGGTGAAAATGTGGGGGGTGTGGCCACGGAACCCTCATATCATATTTGTGCCTAGGACTGCTTTAATTCAGTCCTGGTTCAGA